>NC_045130.1:19349508-19667944 GCF_007655135.1 Punica granatum | reverse complement strand
AACCCGTGTTCTTACCATTCTCGCACCACACGGGCCCATAAACCCGTGTTCTTACTTTCATGCACCACACGGGCCCATAAACACGTGTTCTTACCTTTCCTGCACCACACGGGCCCATAAACCCGTGTTCTTACTTTCATGCACCACACGGGCCCATAAATCCGTGTTCTTACCTTTCTCGCACCACACGGGCCCATAAATCCGTGTTCTTACCTTTCTCGCACCACACGGGCCCATAAACCCCTGTTCTAACTTTCATGCACCACACGGGCCCATAAACCCGTGTTCTTACCTTTCTCGCACCGCACGGGCCCATAAACCCGTGTTCTTACCTTTCTCGCACCGCACGGGCCCATAAACCCGTGTTCTTACCTTTCTCGCACCGCACGAGCCCATAAACCCGTGTGCTTACCTTTCTCGCACCGCACGGGCCCATAAACCCGTGTTCTTACTTTCATGCACCGCACGGGCCCATAAACCCGTGTTCTTACTTTCATGCACCGCACGGGCCATAAACCCGTGTTCTTACTTTCATGCACCCCACGGGCCCATAAACCCGTGTTCTTACCTTTCTCGCACCGCACGGGCCCATAAACCCGTGTTCTTACTTTCATGCACCACACGGGCCCATAAACCCGTGTTCTTACCTTTCTCGCACCGCACGGGCCCATAAACCCGTGTTCTGACTTTCATGCACCGCACGGGCCCATAAACCCGTGTTCTTACCTTTCACGCACCACACGGGCCCATAAACCCCTGTTCTCACTTTCATGCACCACACGGGCCCATAAACCCGTGTTCTTACCTTTCTCGCACCACACGGGCCTATAAACCACTGTTCTAACTTTCATGCACCACACGGGCCCATAAACCCGTGTTCTTATTTTTCTCGCACCGCACGGGCCCATAAACCCGTGTTCTGACTTTCATGCTCCACACGGGCCCATAAACCCCTGTTCTTACCTTTCTCGCACCGCTAGGGCCCATAAACCCGTGTTCTTACCTTTCTCGCACCGCACGAGCCCATAAACCCGTGTTCTTACTTTCTCTGCTGCACGAGCCCATAAACCCGTGTTCTTACCTTACTCGCACCACACGGGCCCATAAACCCTTGTTCTTACTTTCATGTGCCACACGGGCCCATAAACCTGTGTTATTACCTTTCTCGCACCACACGGGCCCATAATCCCGTGTTCTTACTTTCATGCACCACACGGGCCTATAAACCCGTGTTCTTACCTTTCCTGCACCACAGGGGCCCATAAACCCGTGTTCTTACTTTCATGCACCACACGGGCCCATAAACCCGTGTTCTTACCTTTCCTGCACCACACGGGCCCATAAACCCGTGATCTTACTTTCATGCACCACACGGGCCCATAAACCCGTGTTCTTACTTTCATGCACCGCACGGGCCCATAAACCCGTGTTCTTACCTTTCTCGCACCGCACGAGCCCATAAACCCGTGTGCTTACCGTTCTCGCACCGCACGGGCCTATAAACCCGTGTTCTTACCTTTCACGCACCTCACGGGCCCATAAACCCGTGTTCTTACTTTCAGGCACCACACGGGCCCATAAACCGTGTTTTTACCTTTCTCGCACCACACGGGCCCATAAACCCGTGTTCTTACCTTTCTCGCACCACACGGGCCCATAAACCCCTGTTCTACCTTTCATGCACCACACGGGCCCATAAACCCGTGTTCTTACCTTTCTCGCACCGAACGGGCTCCTAAACCCGTGTTCTGACTTTCATGCACCACACGGGCCCACAAACCCGTGTTCTTACCTTTCCTACACCACACGGGCCCATAAACCCGTGATCTTACTTTCATGCACCACACGGGCCCATAAACCCGTGTTCTTACTTTCATGCACCGCACGGGCCCATAAACCCGTGTTCTTACCTTTATCGCACCGCACGAGCCCATAAACTCGTGTGCTTACCGTTCTCGCACCGCACGGGCCTATAAGCCCGTGTTCTTACCTTTCACGCACCACACGGGCCCATAAACCCGTGTTCTTACTTTTAGGCACCACACGGGCCCATAAACCCTTGTTCTTACTTTCATGCGCCACACGGGCCCATAAACCCGTGTTCTTACCTTTCCTGCGCCACACGGGCCCATAAACCCGTGATCTTACTTTCATGCACCACACGGGCCCATAAACCCGTGTTCTTACTTTCATGCACCGCACGGGCCCATAAACACGTGTTCTTACCTTTCTCGCAACGCACGAGCCCATAAACTCGTGTGCTTACCGTTCTCGCACCGCACGGGCCTATAAACCCGTGTTCTTACCTTTCACGCACCTCACGGGCCCATAAACCCGTGTTCTTACTTTCAGGCACCACACGGGCCCATAAACCCGTGTTCTTACCTTTCTCGCACCACACGGGCCCATAAACCCCTGTTCTACCTTTCATGCACCACACGGGCCCATAAACCCGTGTTCTTACCTTTCTCGCACCGAACGGGCTCCTAAACCCGTGTTCTGACTTTCATGCACCACACGGGCCCATAAACCCGTGTTCTTACCTTTCCTGCACCACACGGGCCCATAAACCCGTGATCTTACTTTCATGCACCACACGGGCCCATAAACCCGTGTTCTTACTTTCATGCACCGCACGGGCCCATAAACCCGTGTTCTTACCTTTCTCGCACCGCACGAGCCCATAAACTCGTGTGCTTACCGTTCTCGCACCGCACGGGCCTATAAACCCGTGTTCTTACCTTTCACGCACCACACGGGCCCATAAACCCGTGTTCTTACTTTCAGGCACCACACGGGCCCATAAACCGTGTTCTTACCTTTCTCGCACCACACGGGCCCATAAACCCGTGTTCTTACCTTTCTCGCACCACACGGGCCCATAAACCCCTGTTCTAACTTTCATGCACCACACGGGCCCATAAACCCGTGTTCTTACCTTTCTCGCACCACACGGGCCCATAAACCACTGTTCTAACTTTCATGCACCACACGGGCCCATAAACCCGTGTTCTTATCTTTCTCGCACCGCACGGGCCCATAAACCCGTGTTCTGACTTTCATGCTCCACACGGGCCCATAAACCCGTGTTCTTACCTTTCTCGCACCGCTAGGGCCCATAAACCCGTGTTCTTACCTTTCTCGCACCGCACGAGCCCATAAACCCGTGTTCTTACTTTCTCTGCTGCACGAGCCCATAAACCCGTGTTCTTACCTTACTCGCACCACACGGGCCCATAAACCCTTGTTCTTACTTTCATGTGCCACACGGGCCCATAAACCTGTGTTATTACCTTTCTCGCACCACACGGGCCCATAATCCCGTGTTCTTACTTTCATGCACCACACGGGCCCATAAACCCGTGTTCTTACTTTCATGCACCACACGGGCCCATAAACCCGTGTTCTTACCTTTCATGCACCACACGGGCCCATAAACCCGTGTTCTTACTTTCATGCACCACACGGGCCCATAAACCCGTGTGTACTTTCATGCACCACACGGGCCCATAAACCCGTGTTCTTCCTTTCTCGCACCGCACGGGCCCATAAACCCGTGTTCTTACCTTTCTCGCACCGCACGATCCCATAAACCCGTGTGCTTACCGTTCTCGCACCGCACGGGACCATAAACCCGTGTTCTTACTTTCAAGCACCACACGGGCCCATAAACCCGTGTTCTTACCTTTCACGCACCACACGGGCCCATAAACCCGTGTGCTTACCTTTCACGCACCACACGGGCCCATAAACCCGTGTGCTTACCTTTCACGCACCACACGGGCCTATAAACCCGTGTTCTTACCTTTCAGGCACCACACGGGCCCATAAACCCGTGTGCTTACCTTTCATGCACCACACGGGCCCATAAACCCTTGTCTTTACTTTTCTCGCATCGCACGGGCCCATGAACCCGTGTCTTTACGTTTCATGCTTCGCACCAGCCCATAAACCCGTGTTCTTACATTTCTCGCACCACACGGGCCCATAAACCCGTGTTCTTACCTTTCCTGCACCGCACGGGCCCATAAACCCGTGTTCTTACTTTCATGCACCACACGGTCCCATAAACCCGTGTTCTTACCTTTCTCGCACCGCACGGGCCCATAAACCCTTGTTCTTACCTTTCTCGCACCGCACGAGCCCATAAACCCGTGTTCTTACTTTCTCTGCTGCACGAGCCCATAAACCCGTGTTCTTACCTTACTCGCACCACACGGGCCAATAAACCCATGTTCCTACTTTCATGTGCCACACGGGCCCACAAACCCGTGTTCTTACCTTTCTCGCACCACACCGGCCCATAATCCCGTGTTCTTACTTTCATGCACCACACGGGCTCATAAACCCGTGTTCTTACTTTCATGCACCACACGGGCCCATAAACCCGTGTTCTTACCTTTCATGCACCACACGGGCCCATAAACCCGTGTTCTTACTTTCATGCACCACACGGTCCCATAAACCCGTGTTCTTACATTTCTCGCATAACACGGGCCCATAAACCCGTGTTCTTACCTTTCTCGCACCACACGGGCCCATAAACCCGTGTTCTTACTATTCTCGCAGCACACGGGCCCATAAACCCGTGTTCTTACTTTCATGCATCACACGGGCCCATAAACCCAGGTTCTTACCTTTCCTGCACCACACGGGCCCATAAACCCGTATTCTTACTTTCATGCACCACACGGGCCCAGAAATCCGTGTTCTTACCTTTCTCGCACCACACGGGCCCATAAATCCGTGTTCTTACCTTTCTCGCACCACACGGGCCCATAAACCCCTGTTCTTACTTTCATGCACCACACGGGCCCATAAACCCGTGTTCTTACCTTTCTCGCACCGCAGGGGCCCATAAACCCGTGATCTTACCTTTCTCGCACCGCACGGGCCCATAAACCCGTGTTCTTACCTTTCTCGCACCGCACGAGCCCATAAACCCGTGTGCTTACCTTTCTCGCACCGCACGGGCCCATAAACCCGTGTTCTTACTTTCATGCACCGCACGGGCCCATAAACCCGTGTTCTTACTTTCATGCACCGCACGGGCCCATAAACCCGTGTTCTTACTTTCATGCACCCCACGGGCCCATAAACCCGTGTTCTTACCTTTCTCGCACCGCACGGGCCCATAAACCCGTGTTCTGACTTTCATGCACCGCACGGGCCCATAAACCCGTGTTCTTACCTTTCTCGCACCGCACGGGCCCATAAACCCGTGTTCTTACCTTTCTCGCACCGCACGAGCCCATAAACCCGTGTTCTTACTTTCTCTGCTGCACGAGCCCATAAACCCGTGTTCTTACTTTCATGCACCACACGGTCCCATAAACCCGTGTTCTTACATTTCTCGCACCACACGGGCCCATAAACCCGTGTTCTTACTTTCTCTGCTGCACGAGCCCATAAACCCGTGTTCTTACCTTACTCGCACCACACGGGCCCATAAACCCATGTTCTTACTTTCATGTGCCACACGGGCCCATAAACCCGTGTTCTTACCTTTCTCGCACCGCACGGGCCCATAAACCCGTGTTCTTACCTTTCTCGCACCGCACGGGCCCATAAACCCGTGTTCTTACCTTTCTCGCACCGCACGAGCCCATAAACCCGTGTTCTTACTTTCTCTGCTGCACGAACCCATAAACCCGTGTTCTTACCTTACTCGCACCACACGGGCCCATAAACCCATGTTCTTACTTTCATGTGCCACACGGGCCCATAAACCCGTGTTCTTACCTTTCTCGCACCACACGGGCCCATAATCCCGTGTTCTTACTTTCATGCACCACACGGGCCCATAAACCCGTGTTCTTACTTTCATGCACCACACGGGCCCATAAACCCGTGTTCTTACCTTTCCTGCACCACACGGGCCCATAAACCCGTGTTCTTACTTTCATGCACCACACGGTCCCATAAACCCGTGTTCTTACATTTCTCGCACCACACGGGCCCATAAACCCGTGTTCTTACCTTTCTCGCACCACACGGGCCCATAAACCCGTGTTTTTACCATTCTCGCACCACACGGGCCCATAAACCCGTGTTCTTACTTTCATGCATCACACGGGCCCATAAACCCAGGTTCTTACTGTTCCTGCACCACACGGGCCCATAAACCCGTGTTCTTACTTTCATGCACCACACGGGCCCAGAAATCCGTGTTCTTACCTTTTTCGCACCACACGGGCCCATAAACCCGTGTTCTTACCTTTCTCGCACCACACTGGCCCATAAACCCATGTTCTTACTTTCATGCACCACACGGGCCCATAAACCCGTTTTCTTACCTTTCTCGCACCGCACGGGCCCATAAACCCGTGTTATTACCTTTCTCGCACCGCACGAGCCCATAAACCCGTGTGCTTACCTTTGATGCACCGCACGGGCCCATAAACCCGTGTTCTTACTTTCATGCACCCCACGGGCCCATAAACCCGTGTTCTTACCTTTCTCGCACCACACGGGCCCATAAACCCGTGTGCTTACCTTTCATGCACCACACGGGCCCATAAACCCGTGTCTTTACTTTTCTCGCATCGCACGGGCCCATAAACCCGTGTCTTTACTTTTCATGCACCGCACCAGCCCATAAACCCGTGTTCTTACCTTTCTCGCACCACACGGGCCCATAAACCCGTGTTCTTACCTTTCTCGCACCACACGGTCCCATAAACCCGTGTTCTTACCTTTCATGCACCACACGGGCCCATAAAACCGTGTTCTTACCTTTCTCGCACCATACGCGCCCATAAACCCGTGTTCTTACTTTCATGCACCACACGGGCCCATGAACCCGTGTTCTTACCTTTCTCGCACAGCACGGGCCCATAAACCCGTGTTCTTACCTTTCTCGAACCGCACGGGCCCATAAACCCGTGTTCTTAACTTTCTCGCACCTCACGGGCCCATAAACCCGTGTTCTTACCTTTCTCGCACCGCATGGGCCCATAAACCCATGTTCGTATCTTTCTCGCACCGCACGGGACTATAAACCCGTGTTCTTAACTTTCTCGCACCGCACGGGCCCATAAACCCGTGTTCTTACCTTTCTCGCACCGCACGGGCCCATAAACCCTTGTTCTTACCTTTCTCGCACCGCACGAGCCCATTAACCCGTGTTCTTACTTTCTCTGCTGCACGAGCCCATAAACCCGTGTTCTTACTTTCATGCACCACACGGGCCCATAAACCCGTGTTCTTACTTTCATGCACCACACGGGCCCATAAACCCGTGTTCTTACTTTCTCTGCTGCACGAGCCCATAAACCCGTGTTCTTACCTTACTCGCACCACACGGGCCCATAAACCCATGTTCTTACTTTCATGTGCCACACGGGCCCATAAACCCGTGTTCTTACCTTTCTCGCACCGCACGGGCCCATAAACCCGTGTTCTTACCTTTCTCGCACCGCACGGGCCCATAAACCCGTGTTCTTACCTTTCTCGCACCGCACGAGCCCATAAACCCGTGTTCTTACTTTCTCTGCTGCACGAGCCCATAAACCCGTGTTCTTACTTTCATGCACCACACGGGCCCATAAACCCGTGTTCTTACCTTTCTCGCACCACACGGGCCCATAAACCCGTGTTCTTACTTTCTCTGCTGCACGAGCCCATAAACCCGTGTTCTTACCTTACTCGCACCACACGGGCCCATAAACCCATGTTCTTACTTTCATGTGCCACACGGGCCCATAAACCCGTGTTCTTACCTTTCTCGCACCGCACGGGCCCATAAACCCGTGTTCTTACCTTTCTCGCACCGCACGGGCCCATAAACCCGTGTTCTTACCTTTCTCGCACCGCACGAGCCCATAAACCCGTGTTCTTACTTTCTCTGCTGCACGAACCCATAAACCCGTGTTCTTACCTTACTCGCACCACACGGGCCCATAAACCCATGTTCTTACTTTCATGTGCCACACGGGCCCATAAACCCGTGTTCTTACCTTTCTCGCACCACACGGGCCCATAATCCCGTGTTCTTACTTTCATGCACCACACGGGCCCATAAACCCGTGTTCTTACCTTTCCTGCACCACACGGGCCCATAAACCCGTGTTCTTACTTTCATGCACCACACGGTCCCATAAACCCGTGTTCTTACATTTCTCGCACCACACGGGCCCATAAACCCGTGTTCTTACCTTTCTCGCACCACACGGGCCCATAAACCCGTGTTCTTACCATTCTCGCACCACACGGGCCCATAAACCCGTGTTCTTACTTTCATGCATCACACGGGCCCATAAACTCAGGTTCTTACTGTTCCTGCACCACACGGGCCCATAAACCCGTGTTCTTACTTTCATGCACCACACGGGCCCATAAATCCGTGTTCTTACCTTTCTCGCACCACACGGGCCCATAAACCCGTGTTCTTACCTTTCTCGCACCACACGGGCCCATAAACCCATGTTCTTACTTTCATGCACCACACGGGCCCATAAACCCGTGTTCTTACCTTTCTCGCACCGCACGGGCCCATAAACCCGTGTTCTTACCTTTCTCGCACCGCACGAGCCCATAAACCCGTGTGCTTACCTTTCTCGCACCGCACGGGCCCATAAACCCGTGTTCTTACTTTCATGCACCGCACGGGCCCATAAACCCGTGTTCTTACTTTCATGCACCACACGGGCCCATAAACCCGTGTTCTTACTTTCATGCACCCCACGGGCCCATAAACCCGTGTTCTTACCTTTCTCGCACCACACGGGCCCATAAACCCGTGTGCTTACCTTTCATGCACCACACGGGCCCATAAACCCGTGTCTTTACTTTTCTCGCATCGCACGGGCCCATAAACCCCGTGTCTTTACTTTTCATGCACCGCACCAGCCCATAAACCCGTGTTCTTACCTTTCTCGCACCACACGGGCCCATAAACCCGTGTTCTTACCTTTCTCGCACCACACGGTCCCATAAACCCGTGTTCTTACCTTTCATGCACCACACGTGCCCATAAAACCGTGTTCTTACCTTTCTCGCACCATACGCGCCCATAAACCCGTGTTCTTACTTTCATGCACCACACAGGCCCATGAACCCGTGTTCTTACCTTTCTCGCACAGCACGGGCCCATAAACCCGTGTTCTTACCTTTCTCGAACCGCACGGGCCCATAAACCCGTGTTCTTAACTTTCTCGCACCTCACGGGCCCATAAACCCGTGTTCTTACCTTTCTCGCACCGCAGGGGCCCATAAACCCATGTTCGTATCTTTCTCGCACCGCACGGGCCTATAAACCCGTGTTCTTAACTTTCTCGCACCGCACGGGCCCATAAACCCGTGTTCTTACCTTTCTCGCACCGCACGGGCCCATAAACCCTTGTTCTTACCTTTCTCGCACCGCACGAGCCCATAAACCCGTGTTCTTACTTTCTCTGCTGCACGAGCCCATAAACCCGTGTTCTTACTTTCATGCACCACACGGTCCCATAAACCCGTGTTCTTACATTTCTCGCACCACACGGGCCCATAAACCCGTGTTCTTACTTTCTCTGCTGCACGAGCCCATAAACCCGTGTTCTTACCTTACTCGCACCACACGGGCCCATAAACCCATGTTCTTACTTTCATGTGCCACACGGGCCCATAAACCCGTGTTCTTACCTTTCTCGCACCGCACGGGCCCATAAACCCGTGTTCTTACTTTCATGCACCACACGGTCCCATAAACCCGTGTTCTTACATTTCTCGCACCACACGGGCCCATAAACCCGTGTTCTTACTTTCTCTGCTGCACGAGCCCATAAACCCGTGTTCTTACCTTACTCGCACCACACGGGCCCATAAACCCATGTTCTTACTTTCATGTGCCACACGGGCCCATAAACCCGTGTTCTTACCTTTCTCGCACCGCACGGGCCCATAAACCCGTGTTCTTACCTTTCTCGCACCGCACGGGCCCATAAACCCGTGTTCTTACCTTTCTCGCACCGCACGAGCCCATAAACCCGTGTTCTTACTTTCTCTGCTGTACGAACCCATAAACCCGTGTTCTTACCTTACTCGCACCACACGGGCCTATAAACGCATGTTCTTACTTTCATGTGCCACACGGGCCCATAAACCCGTGTTCTTACCTTTCTCGCACCACACGGGCCCATAATCCCGTGTTCTTACTTTCATGCACCACACGGGCCCATAAACCCGTGTTCTTACTTTCATACACCACACGGGCCCATAAACCCGTGTTCTTACCTTTCCTGCACCACACGGGCCCATAAACCCGTGTTCTTACATTTCTCGCACCACACGGGCCCATAAACCCGTGTTCTTACCTTTCTCGCACCACACGGGCCCATAAACCCGTGTTCTTACCATTCTCGCACCACACGGGCCCATAAACCCGTGTTCTTACTTTCATGCATCACACGGGCCCATAAACCCAGGTTCTTACTGTTCCTGCACCACACGGGCCCATAAACCCGTGTTCTTACTTTCATGCACCACACGGGCCCAGAAATCCGTGTTCTTACCTTTTTCGCACCACACGGGCCTATAAACCCGTGTTCTTACCTTTCTCGCACCACACTGGCCCATAAACCCATGTTCTTACTTTCATGCACCACACGGGCCCATAAACCCGTGTTCTTACCTTTCTCGCACCGCACGGGCCCATAAACCCGTGTTCTTACCTTTCTCGCACCGCACGAGCCCATAAACCCGTCTGCTTACCTTTCTCGCACCGCACGGGCCCATAAACCCGTGTTCTTACTTTGATGCACCGCACGGGCCCATAAACCCGTGTTCTTACTTTGATGCACCGCACGGGCCCATAAACCCGTGTTCTTACTTTCATGCACCCCACGGGCCCATAAACCCGTGTTCTTATTTTTCTCGCACCACACGGGCCCATAAACCCGTGTGCTTACCTTTCATGCACCACACGGGCCCATAAACCCGTGTCTTTACTTTTCTCGCATCGCACGGGCCCATAAACCCCGTGTCTTTACTTTTCATGCACCACACGGGCCCATAAACCCGTGTTCTTACCTTTCTCGCACCACACGGGCCCATAAACCCGTGTTCTTACCTTTCTCGCACCACACGGTCCCATAAACCCGTGTTCTTACCTTTCATGCACCACACGGGCCCATAAAACCGTGTTCTTACCTTTCTCGCACCATACGCGCCCATAAACCCGTGTTCTTACTTTCATGCACCAAACGGGCCCATGAACCCGTGTTCTTACCTTTCTCGCACAGCACGGGCCCATAAACCCGTGTTCTTACCTTTCTCGAACCGCACGGGCCCATAAACCCGTGTTCTTAACTTTCTCGCACCTCACGGGCCCATAAACCCGTGTTCTTACCTTTCTCGCACCGCATGGGCCCATAAACCCATGTTCGTATCTTTCTCGCACCGCACGGGCCTATAAACCCGTGTTCTTAACTTTCTTGCACCGCACGGGCCCATAAACCCGTGTTCTTACCTTTCTCGCACCTCACGGGCCCATAAACCCGTGTTCTTACCTTTCTCGCACCGCACGGGCCCATAAACCCGTGTTCTTACTTTCTCGCACCGCACGGGCCCATAAACCCGTGTTCTTACCTTTCTCGCACCGCACGAGCCCATAAACCCGTGTTCTTACCTTTCTCGCACCGCACGGGCCCATAAACCCGTGTTCTTACCTTTCTCGCACCACACGGGCCCATAAACCCGTGTGCTTACCTTTCATGCACCACACGGGCCCATAAACCCGTGTCTTTACTTTTCATGCACCGCACGGGCCCATAAATCCGTGCCTTTACTTTCCATAAACCCGCAATTTATTGCTTTAAGTCTGATTCCCCTTCTTCCTATTCACTGATTCCGATGTTTGTTCTATACATTTAGGTACGTATGCTTAATTTCTTCCCACGCATCCACAGCTTAGGAACCAGCGGCCACTAGGAGAGAGGTCGAAGCGATCGCCGGCACCAAAAAGGGTTGCTTCTCATTATCTTTGGCTGCACCCTCTATCCGAGCATGCAACCAAAGAGGGGCAAGCTGTCAGCACCCCATTTTGGCTCACCAATTCAAATGACATTATCAGTAATGATCCATGCCGCAACTTGAGCAGAATACAGAAAAAACGACTTAACAGAGCAGAAAATCACTATTCATCCTCAAGTCGGCGAAATCGGGCAAATGACACTTGGACACGACAGAAGGACTCCAAGGGTCACTAAAGGACAACTACGTGACTAGAGAGCTCAACAACGTCCAAAACCGGCATTTCCAGCATACTACGTGGACATCCCCATTTTCCGATAGTTTGCTCGACTATCGGAAGATAGCCAATATTGGACTCCAAAAATCCACTCCAATGCCAAACAGATGAAAAGTGTCCCCAAAGGCATTTTGCAAATCATCTGCTCTATACAGAACAACTTTCTGTATACAGACAACTTTTCAGTGGAAGTCCAAAAATGCCGGTTTCCTAGAGAAAAGTTAATTCCAAATATCAGACGCAGCCATGCCCCATCAGCACACGGAGCATGAGCAATGCTTCAGATTGTCTCTTGGAAGTCACACAGACACTTCAAATGACTTCCGAACGGCAAAACACGCATACCCCTCTTCAGAAGAGCATAGCCGAAGAATGGTTTGATGGAATTACGGCAAACGAAGTTCATACCGCATTGCCTGGAAAACTCTAGCAGACATTCACAATTGGGCAAAACAGACAGCAAAACCCTTTTCAGTTTCCCGAGTAACCTCCAAGGAGCGGAAATGGCCATTTTCAGTGGAAATCCATATCCGGAGGTCCTCTTTGGGGAAACTTGACGCCAAATGCTTACATTACACAATGCTAGCCTTCTCAAGGCTCAATGTGGAATCGTCGGAATAAATCACACGACTCATCTAGACCTCCCGAGCAGTGCTTTAGAGGTCTCAGATACACTTTTCAAGTCTTTGGAGGTTTGATCTCGACAAACAGAGATTACAGTAATCTCCGGAGTGCCCAAGCAACTCAGAAATCATCTTGAGAAATCCAGTTTCGGCCTCCTAGGACGTCTCCGGCCCCACGTTAGCATTACCGGCTTAAGGGATAATTGTTCACGTTGTCTGACAATATATGTCAAAATGACCAACGTGAGATGCAGACACAAGATATGCTGTCAGAAGCGGACAACTTCGCTCTGGTCATCTGCAATGAGCAAAACCGGCTTCCGAGCTTCATTTGCTTCCGAGGCATTTCTCCATGAAAAATGCCAATCTTAGGCTCATTAAACCCGTTTTCTCGTGCATATCGACAATTCAACGTTCAATTCGAACCACGAACTTCGAATACGCGACCAATCGAGACCCGAGCTTTCTCTCAGATTCTTCTCTTAGGCCGTGGGACCCACGGATCAGGCCTAGCCGCGCCATCCTTGCCCTAGGTGTCCTCTCCTTTGTCTTCTTCATCTCCATGAAGATAAGAAGACAACTTGCACACTTATCCCCTAAAATATCTAAGTGTTTCATTCTTGCACTCCAACTCCCCATCAATGCTCATTAATGTTTTATCTCTTCTCCATCAATGCCACTTGCAAGAATATCTTCTTCCTTCATTAAACAAATTCGGATCTCCTAATCCATGCCCCTTAATTGCACTTTTCTTCACTTAATTGCACTTAAGCATAGCCTATATATACTTTCTAAGTCATTAACTTAAGATAGACCTTCAAGCACTCTCTCTCTAGCATTTCTCACTCAAACAAATGCTCTCAACCTCCCAAGAACTTCAGCAAAATCGCAGCAAGCAAGAACCACCCAAAAACCAAGCAAAACACTTAAGACTTAAGTCGGAATCCATCCCGACTTAAATCCAAACTTCACCAAACTTCATATCCTACATGTTTTCGACCCTCTCTATCCATTTCCGAGCTTAGATTTCAAGTTTGAAACCTCTAAGTTAGAGAATCAGCTCAGTACAGAATCGAGCACAGTTTTGGCCCGGCTGGGGTCAAAACTTCCAGCCCTGTTTTCTCACCTTTTCGAGTCGGTCTGAACTTTCAAAACCCATCAAACACCTCCGGGGGTTCGTTAGGAGTCGGGAGCCACCGACCTTGCTCAAATATTCCATCGGAATCCACCGTTATGAATTCCGACCCGAAAACTGCTCAGTTGGGCCGGCGTTTCTGACTGTCTGTTCGGTTTTCTTGCAGATCGGGTCGATCCAGGACTCTTTTCGGAAAACGATCACCACAGCCACCTCCGGAGGTGAGTTAGCAGTCGGGAGCCGTTGGCCTTGCTCAAATATTCCATCGGGAGCCTCCGTGGCGACGTCCGACCCGACTTGTGCCAGTCGGGTCCGAAATTTCAGACGTGCTCTGTTTTGGGTGATTTTTGCAGGACTGTACGGGTCGACCCGACAACTCTGGGAACAAACGACCACCGCGGTCACCTAGAGGGGTCCCTTGGCTACCCAAGCCCGCCGACCTTGCCTCAAAATTCCATCGGGAACCTCCGTGGCGACGTCCGACCCGACTTGTGCCAGTCGGGTCTGTCCAGTATTCCATCCGGGTCTGTTGGGCGCCATTCGGGTCTGTTCAACGGAAAACAGCCCAAACCCGACCCATCGACGGTCCAACCCGACTCTTGAAGGTACCATCCCGCATCTCGGGACTAGGTATGACCATTCCCGACTTAGAGGAGCTAGGAATTTTATATTATTGTTGTGTTTATGGAGTTTTAAGGGGTTTTAAGCATGATTTTAATTCCGAACTTTAATTTTATGCAATTTCCTTATTACATCATGCATATTTATCCTTGATTTATATGCTAGCATGTCGGGAAACACTTGGATCGTGGTTGAGAAGAACATCCCGACCCAGGAAAGGCAAAGAGCTCACGGGTTTCCCTCCAAGGGAGGTGACCGAATGCTCTCTGGCTCCTTTCGAGCAAGGAACGATCTTCTTGACCTGATCCAAGTTCGATTCCCGAGTTTCATCGTATTTTCTCATGTGCATGAAGTCGGTATTGTTTTATAGATTCCTTAAATAACTTGTTTGTGCATGTTTCCATGTTCGAATGCGTTATTCAAATCATGGCAATACTGACTTTCGTTTAATCGTGTCATTTATAATGTTTGTCGTTTAAGTATGCGAGAAATGATTCGAAATGAGACAGGGAAATCTCGTGGAACCCCATTCGGGCCATGGGACCTCTCGGTTATCTCCAAGGAGAAGTAACCGAGAGCCTCTTAGACTCGTACGGGTTGCATGAGGCTTCCTCTTCTCGTTTTGAGTCCATTCTCGGCTTTCGTGTAATTTACAATTTACATTATCGTCGCAATATCGCATGAAAATGTCTTTTCAAAACAATGCATGCATGGATTCGGGTATCGATGACTCATTCAGGTCCATTCAGTTACCAGGGTAGTTTCGGTCATTGGACCAAATTATCCTTGATCCTTATGGAATCGTCTTGGTCGTCGAGTCGCGAATTGTTTTCACAATTAATGCATTCGGCACAACCTTTAAGCATTAATTCCACAAACGGGTTAATCGGAACTCTGACATGATTAAACCCACTTCACACTGATAAAGTTTACACGAATTGGCCATTAACTGATAACTCGCGTCGATGAGTTGTCAAATGACGTTGGTGCCCTTTTCAAACTTATCAATTTCAAAACCCGAAATGCGCGGTCTGATGTAGCATGGACGTCTGAAAAGGGCTTCTATGTCTCAACTTGAGTTTTTACCTGATTCCAGGTAACTCAGGTGAGGGTACAGAAGATCTTTCTAGATCACTTCCGGGCAGATCGACCGGTTCTTTGGCTTTTTCGGGGTTCTTGCACAACCCTGGAAAATCCAAGGAATTGGTCGACACCGGCTACAGGCCGAGGTGGCCCGCACTGCGATGTTTCCCCTTTTCTGAAAACAATCTTCAAATAAAGGGCAAAATCGTCTTTTCACAATTCAGCGACACCCTTAGGGTTAGCATGACAGAAATACTACAGTACGGGATAAGAATGGGCTACCTGTTCAGGTGCAGGTTCATCTGCATAGCCTTTTCTTATCTAACTGATGAGTTTCTGTCATCCTAACATAGACTCGGGTAACTAGAACGGTTATCTCTGTCAGAAAACATGCAAAATGCTGATTAACCTTTCACTCGACCTAACCAAACACTAGATAATGGTTAGGAGGAATTCTAAATTCCAAATTTAGAGTCAAAACACGAGTTTGGCTAATTCAGTGGAAATTCAGTGTCACAACACCAAATTACTGTAAAAGCAATCCACACACACGAGATTTGACTCTCTTTGTCAAGTTCTCAAAACAAAGCCGAATGCTAAAACGTTGGCACGTGCTTATTTGTCTAGGGTAGGATTTGCATGCCAAAATACCCCGGATTAACAACTTGTTAAAACACGCACACTCGACAATAACAAACACCTTGTCTGTTATTAACATATTGCGTGTTATCTTTCCGCACCTATTTGCCATGCGGGTCGAGCCTGATCCCTAGGCCGAATAATATTAGGGTTCAACGCCCTAATCATCGAGCACAGGGTCCAACACCCTAATCATCACTCACAGGGTCCAACGCCCTATTTAGTGAGAGCGTCCATTGAATTTCAGTTCTTCGGTCTTTTCCCTAAACTCACGGTGAGTTAGAGTGGAATAATAACCGAACGCGAAACGACTGGAATTTGACCCTTTTGTAATTTGTATTTATTGTTTTCGAGAGTATTGTAAGGATTTTATTTTGTACATTTATTCTGTAAGAATTCCAGTCGGTGAGCGAACAGTCCGAGAGTCGAATTAATCGAATCGGTCTAATGCTTGCCCAGATACAAGTAAATCCAAGAACTCGCGGTTCTGGTTCACGCAGGGATTCAACCTCCATGGTTCGATGATCTGTAACGTAAGATTGTGAACCAATTCCCCGACACACGGGTTTACTTCTCTCTCGGCTTCTCCACCGACATCGTTTAATTCATCGAAGTTACGGTGTCAAAACGTGTGAGTCGAGTGCACCCTAATTCATGCGGTAAATAAAACAAAAATGCAAGCCTAGCAAACCAGAGTACCGAAAGGGCGTGCGGGATATAGGCCCGCACGTAACATGAACCCCCGAACACGGATTTTCCGGTTCCGTACAGACCAATGCCTTAACGACAAACTAGGTGTTCCATACCCCTAGACCCCGGGTAACTTATCCGCCCTCGACCTTCGGGTCGTAAAATGATAAGTGGCGACTCATTCTCTCACGCGTGTCTGTCACGCGTCCCCACGGGAAGGTGGACACTCCCAAGCCGCGCGATCCAAAAGCGCGCAATGCGGGCCCCGACGAGAGTCCACATTCGGGTCCGTACATACTCATTAAGTGGTTTTTGACCCAATAATTAAGTAAATGAGGTCATTATCTTTCGTCTATCTCTTTCTCTCATTCATTTTTCCTTATAACTAACTTTTAAGTACTTATTTATTTAAGATGTAATCAAAGACAACCTTAGATTTTTATGAATAAATGATTAGTAATTTAGATCCAAGAAGGGAAAATCGACTAAAATGTGCATCATATATCATATAGAGGCCTAGGTCAGCCATTTGTGTGGGCTATTTAGGAATTGTCATGCATCTTCATGTACAACTGGTTTAACAAAGTTGAATGCAGATAAAAGAACTCAGAACACAATAACGGACTCATCATCATTTAGATTAGTTGATTAGCTCACTAATGCATCCATTATGTTTCGAGAAGTCACATATTTGCTAGAATGAGCACTCTAGCATTCTAAACATTATAAATTTATAGTTGCATTTTAAGCTTAATAGGATTGGTTTTGGGGGCATTTTACTACTGTTTGATGTTGATTT
The DNA here is from genome assembly GCF_007655135.1 of Punica granatum. NCBI lineage: Eukaryota > Viridiplantae > Streptophyta > Magnoliopsida > Myrtales > Lythraceae > Punica > Punica granatum. The sequence goes on along the minus strand of NC_045130.1, from coordinate 19,650,125 downwards.
ATGCCTTACAGTCAGTCCCTAGATAGGCTCGCCCTTTTACCCTAGGCTAGCTCGTGCATAAATTCTTAGGCCAATTTCCTCGATTGATGGTTGTGCATGTTTAGGCATAGCTTACTGCCTTTTTAGAAAATGCAGTCGATGTAGCTTTGTTATCTCCTTTTTTTCCCCCTATTTTGCTGATCTGAAGTGTGTCACAGGCTCCGGTCCTTCCCCCTTAGTTGCACTTTTTTTTTTCCTCTGATTGATCAATTAGATGTTGTTCAGCGCGATTAGGGTGATTTGAGAACCTTGGCTTGCCCATGAAGGTTTTCACTAAGCTCAAAAACTCATTAACAAAGGTAATTAAACTTATACACATTAACTGATAGCAGAATTAGGGCAATTCGGTTGGCGTGCAAGCCTCCTATCGCAATGGAACCCTCGATCCTGGTTTTTGCCTAAGGACCAACTTCTACAAAACCTTGGCGGTATTCCATAAAAATAAAAAAGAAGACCTTGGCGGTATTATCATGGTTCTTTCTTTTTGTCAATAGCAGGTGTCTAGCCAGCCTTAGTACGTACCTAGGACCTAGAAAAGGTCAGTGATGACTTCCGCGTCTGAGCAATTATTCCCTTGATGATCGAACCCAACATTCGATGATGGGGACGAATTCATTAGTGATGATCAAACCCAACATTAGTGATGTCCTTTCTATTGTAGACCAATTCGTTATTGTACTGCGGAACCACTTTTTATGAGCACAATAAGACCTAGCTTTATTAATTGCAACCCATGCAACTGCATCAACAGATTAATCGTTGGTTCATTTAAAAAAAAAAATGCTTTCCCCAACTTACTGCATCAAAAACTACATCACAAGTTTCTCGTAAAAACAAGCATAGTAATTCAATCTACTATAGTGAACACTCCAAATTGGAATTAATCTTGAAAAAGAAAACCGTGTTATAATAAGTTTTTATGGAAAACTACGTCAGTCAATTTCATGGTGCATCCATATTTCTCATTCGACAAGTATCTAGAGTGCTACTAATCAAACTCGGACAAAATGTGTAGGCGGTGTAATGATATACGCAATCGTCTAAAACAAGTACAAGTTTCGGATTCAATTTTCACCGATGAAACTTCACATGATGCTTTCTTTCCCTTTATCTGTCTTACTATGTCCATGAACCTCCCCTTCAATAATCAAAAAACAAAAAACTAATTAAACCCGTCTTGAACTAGTTGCTCAATCTCTTGAATGAACAAAGTCAAATTGAGGTAAGAAGAACCTCCTTCCTCTATTGCTCTCTTCGCCTTCTCGCCCAACTCTATTGCCCTCCTCCTCCTTTCTTCCCCTTCATGCCCTCCATCCATCAGTTCGTCAATGGCCTTCTCAACGTCTCCTTTCCTCACCATATCTCCGCCCTCCCCGAACCTGAAATACACAGGAACGTCTGCACCGACCCTCACACTTGTCTTCAGGACCTCCACAATAAGCTTCTCATTGCAAAACTGGTCCCCAAATAGTGGCCACGTCAGCATCGGGATCCCAGCGCAGATACCCTCAATGGTCGAATTCCACCCACAGTGTGTAAGGAACCCTCCGACCGACCCGTGCGACAATATCAACACTTGCGGTGCCCACCCTCGGATCAGCATCCCCTGCCCTTTGGTCTTCTCTTCGAACCTTTCTTGAGCGATCCACTCCTCGAGCTCATTCAACTGGTCATTTTCCCTGGTGACCCATATAAAGGGTCGATTTGACGCTTCCAACCCTATTGCAAGCTCTTGTAATTGCAAGGGGGCCAGTGTGCAAAGGCTCCCGAGGCAAGCATATAAGACCGAGCCTGGTTCTTTTGAGTCGAGCCACTTGAGGCATTCTTCTTGACTAATAGATGCTTTGTTCCCCCTCTCGGCCATGTCCAAATGGTCCTTGTTGTATAGAGAGACTGGGCCGATGCACCACACTTTACCACCCCGGACTTTCTTGTATTCATTCACATACGCTGGCTCGAGCTCTTCAAAGCTATTCACAATCACTCCATACGAGGCTAAGTCAGCCCCCCCAAAACGTTGGAATATTTTATCTACCTCTGGGCTTTGGGCCACCGGGAGCTGTGCCTTGGTGAACTCAAGTCGATCGGGCAGGCCAGGAAAGACAAAGTACTCCAATGCCGAGGTGAAGGTCTCGAGCACGTTCAAGTGCTGGAGGCAATGCAGGCACATGAGGCAGAAGCACCCCACCCCGTGGAACACAATTCTGGGGACCTTGAACCTTTTAGCGACTTCACTTGTGTGGTGGACGCACATGTCGGAGATTATACAGCTTGGCCTTGGGCTTAGCTCTTCGAACAATTCCTCGACACGTTTTTGGAAGAAATCTGTGGAACTGAACATGTTCACCGACAAGTCTACTGATGAAGGAAGCAAGTCGAAGTTCTCGCACCGTTCAGGTAACCCAGCCTCTGCCCATGGGAACTCAAGCTCGATCACCCGGATTTGAAGGCCTGATATTATGGATCGGTTTAAGACGGTACGAAACCGGCCCGCGTTGACTGGGGTGGTGATTAGGGTTATTATCACCCCTCGTTTAGCTAATAATCTAGCGATGTCGATCATAGGGATCATGTGGCCTTGAGCCATGAGAGGGAAGAGTAACATGTGAACTTGGGGGTTTGGTGGTGCCATGGGAGTTTTCCGGATTTGATTTTGACGAAAGAGCGTGGCTTTTTTGTTTATGTTATATAGGAATTGGAAATGACTGAAGAAGACTGAGTAAGCAAATGGCGACGCGAGAACATGCAGGTTGTGAGTACCCTTTGAGAGATGATGAGGTTTAATATCCAATCTACAAAATTGAATTAATTTTTGAGGATCCAAACAATCAGGCCGACGAGAAAAGTTATATAGATGTTGCCAAAAAGAATTTAATGTGGTCATTTTTTTTCTTTGCGGGAGACTATACATGTCCACATATTGGCTGAGACGAATTTTGTTAGGGATGGACTTGATTGTGAGCATGGGGTGTGAATTTTGAATTATATTTAATTTACCGCTCATAGGGTTTCGTGGAATGATGAGGTTTAATCATCCAATCTATATGAAACTGAGTTATTTTTTGTGGATCCTATGAACGCTTCAGGCCGAAGAGAAAGCTTATGTGGATGTCGTCAAAAAGAATTTCTTACGGAATTTTTTTTTTCGGTGAAAGCACAAATGCCCACAATCTATTGATTAAAAAGCTAATTCATTATCTGAAAAAAAAAAGAAAAAAAAATGTTGGCTTGACTTGAATCACAAAATATATTCAATTACTTTTCACAATATATATAGGTTTCTCATCAATGAGTACATGTGTCATTCCTCCGCTGCTTATTAATCCTCCGCCCATACATTGATCAAACTAATCATTTAGCAGTACTTTGCACTTTTTATTAACTAAAATTAAAAGAGCTTTTTTTGAAAAAAAATAAATAGACTTATTTCATTAATAAATAAACTAAAGAAGGTAAATCAGAACAAATCAACACAAGACTCCAAAGATTCCCCACCCTAACAAATCCAACAAAATACCTGTATACGTAAGACAATAATAAACAATAACAAGGCCATCCGAGATAGAGTACACTACTTCACTTAATTGATCCATGCTAGGAATTTGGAACTCCTACTCGTACCTTGTTTAACCAACGAATCCACAAAATCATTAGCTTCCGTAGGAAGTGAAGGAAACTGAGATTTGCAAATGACTGTTAATTAACCGAGCTTTTCCTTCTGTTTCCTTTGATCTCTCTTAGATTTAGTCCTTGCATTTTGTTTAATTCTTAATTAACTAAGTCACTTCAATATGATTTATATAAAAAAAAAAGAGAGTATTTAAACATGTTAAAGTTCACGTAACATGATAACATTCTAGTGTCTAGACCTTAGTTTCGCCGTTTGTCATTTTTCTTTTTAGTGTAACAAGGGAGATCCACATGTCCACTGATAAATATTGAATCGATAACTATTTTATTTTCAGTATTCTATTATTTTTGTCACCTCATGGGATCTTTGGTTTGCACTTTTCTCCAAAGGGCCAACGACAATAGATGTACGAGGCCTCCACTTCTGGACAATGCCTTGAAGGTCGGCATTGTTTTGTCCACGAAGGGACCGCGTCTACATCGGATCAACACTGCCGTACTTGCAGGCTGTCTTCTTCCTAGAAAACCGTTCTTTTTGTCCAATAAAGCGACCTGCAAACCCTTCCACGACTCTGCCTATTCATGGGAGGAAGGCGAAAAGAAAATAATTAGAAAACTACGCAAAGGAACTAAGTTCACCTTTGGTACGAAAAAATAGAAAGAAATGAGTATGATAGAAACCAATGTAATATATTAAGAAAAAAATGTGATTTTTCTTTTTTGTTGATAATGAATCCATGATAGAATATAAGTAAAACTGTTGAGACCACAAAATTTGAGTCAAAGTCACGAACAATCCGCGTGCGAGTTGTTGATAAAGAATTCATGATCCACGAACTAAGATCCAATCACGAGCACATGCAGTCAAGGGTGGATAAAAACTATCCAAATAATAAATTTTCTCTATTCATAAGACTCGAACCCCAAAACCGTGATCAAGACAACAAAGCCCTGAATCACATCAGCCAACTCGCGTTGATTCTATGAACACAACTATCGATCCTTTTGCGAATTCTGGTATATAGATTATAGGTTGGTGCCGAGTCCAAGCCCAAATCCATATGGGCCTGGTGATCTAATTTGGTCGCTTCCCCTGATAATATTGATATCAATGGTGGCTATGCAAAGGTCTCAATTTCTTTTAGAAACTTACAGTACGTTTGATTTCAGAGTTAAAGTTTTGAATTTGTAATTTTGATTTTGATTATGAAAAAAGACAAAAAAAATGTAGGGCTTGTGGACCCTACCAGTTTTGTTGTGTAGTGTATTGGGTAATGTATGTGATTGTATATTGAATAATATATGGGGCCCATCAGTTTGACTTTGGAAAAGTATGTTTTGTTGTGTAGTGTATTGAGTTAAAGTTAAAATTAAAATTTTAAACCGCGACTCTGAAACCAAACGGAGTGTAACTTTGAAACCTCATACAGTTTTAGGTATATCTTTAGATAGTGGCGGCATCGGTATCCCATTTGAAGAACAGGAAACCAGGAGATCGCGGCATTTACTCTATATTTAAAAGTTTTAATTAGGCCAAACGACTGATGATCCCAACTTGGGAAGGATAATACGAGCCGGAGACTTGCTGTTAAAGCTTGCACCAGTGTAGATCAATGTTTGTTTTGTGCATGGACTTATCCTTGCAGATCAAATGGAGAAGTGACTTGTAATTTATTGGAGGAATTAATATATTTTTGTTGTTCCGCAATTTTTATCATTGCTAATAGATACATCCCAAGAGGAGTTTTGTGAAATATCATTGATATTTAAACAAATCTTTCGAATATCGGTGAAAATCCAAGTTTTGCATTTTTTTTTCTTTGTTTGACTAAAAAAATCTTTTATTTGATGAAAGAAGATAGTTTTTTTTTTGTCTCATAATATGCAATTTATTTTTCCGTGTGGAGAACCCAGAAAAGGGGCGTGGGCTCATCCTTCCCTCCGTCTTGCTGGGCCTTACGGTCCTGAGCCCATCAGAGAGTGCTACCACTGAAACAATTAAAAGGATAAATTAGAGTGAACTATTATTTTGGTCCCTAATGTTTGACATAGCCATCAATTTCGTCACTGAAGTTAGCCATCAAGTAATTCATTCCAAAAAATTGATTCAGTCTATCAATCCGGTCCCCTTGTCAACTTTCATTAGAAAAAGCTTCAAGATGTTAATATTTTTGACAAAGAATGGAAATATTTTATTTTTATTAAATAAACGAGTTTGGTTACATTACAGAAGGGGAAGCGTGCTAGTGGGGGATCCTGGCCAGCCACCTCCTCCGAGGTCCCCCACCAGCGAGCTCTCCCTCCCGTTCTCGTGAAAACAATTTCCTCTTAATTGTATTTTTGTCATTTTTCTTCTTTTTTTAATTGAACCTCCTTTTTTACGCCATTAAATCCTTTTCAACAAACTTAATAGACGGAATCAATTTCTAGGGACGATCTTGATGACTAGGAAATTTCAAGGATGAAATTGATGACTGAGCCAAATATTGGAGACGAAAATGATAATTTACTCGATAAGTTAGCTAAAACATTATGTGCTTTCGAGAAATTTCATATTTTGTAATGCGTTTTAAATTTTGTTAAAAAAACATGTGATTTATATTATTTTTCTTGGCCAACAGGTGATTTAGATTTAGGTTGTCAAAAATATTTGCTAAAAGTGTGTTTCAATCCATTCCATGCATTTGTTAACACAAATTTACATATTAACCAAAAAAAAAAAGAAGAACTTGAATCCCATTGGTTAACTGCTCATACCCATATTCAAATTCTCTAACATTTTGTAATGGTTATTAAAAAAAATCACATCTTTTTACTTAATACCTTTACATTTTCCTATACAGATTTATCGATTGTCCAAAAGAAGGTACTACCCTGCTATAAACCCATTCTCAAATGGGTTAGGAAGCAGAAGTGGGAGAATCCTGAAGAAATTCATGAGTATCTCAAAAACATGGTGCCAGCCTCTATTTCTGAGAGGCTTGTCCACAAAATGGAGCATAAAGGTGAAATAGTTGCAATCCCACAAGCAGCTCCTATCTGTATGTTCCGTCCAAACTTGCCAAGCTATGAAGAACGTTTCCCTCAATTGGGACAATTTACAGATGGTGACGGGAGGCATACCCATGCCTTCAAGGTTCCAAATTCTACTGACCGGGATGAAAGGGAAAACCCTAAGACCGTCACTAGAGGAGAAGCTATCCTTAACTGGCAGTTAGAAAACGCGTTATCACAAAATCTTGCTCTCTCCTCCATTGGAACTAAAGTGGACACGCTCACAACTAAAGTCAACTAGCTTGATAGTAAGGTTGACCGACACCACCAAAAGACCTAGTCACTCCTCCGAGTATTATAGAAAAGACTCAAGGAGATCCATGAAGTCCCTCTTGTCCCTTACTTCCAAATTGATCTGGAAAGAAAAGAGGAAGAGATTCGCATACTCAAAAACCAGATTGCGACTATCTTTGGGACTCGAGCACCGTCACCACTAACTTCCCCGATCACAAGCCTCTTTAACTTTTTGGAGAGATCAATTGGAGAAAGAAGTAGGCCTACAAGGCTTTCACTGTTCTCTCCCTTTTAGGAAAAACAACAGCCAAGAATGGCTACACTTGTGGAACTAAGGAAAAAGGCGAGACATGAGACAGAGGTAGCAAAAAGAAGATAGGAAAGAAAAAAAGAGGTGTTCGAAACCTTTCATACGGAGATTCCATCTGCCTCCAAGCCTCCACAACAAGAGAAGCAGAAGAGAGATGGAAGTGATGAAGAAGAGGACACACATGGAGCCTTCATAGTGTTCCTTAAAGAAAATCCTCTGAGTTCCTTTCTTAAGGAACACTGCCAAGTTGATCGGATGTTCGTGAAAGGTGATACGTCTAACTCAGCCACAAAACAAGCATCTAAAGCCTCTACTAAAGACTCAGAAGAGTCATGGGAAACAAAAGAATCTTATCCCCCTGCAAAGATGATGGGAAGGGGAGATGGAGTTGGCTCAGACGATAGAGATGACCGACCAAAAGTAGCTGATACACCGCTAGCAACAGTAGCAGCACCATCAAAAGGGAATCTCGTCTTCACTTTAAACGAAATCCCCTACTCTAGGTGGCCAGATAGACTCCAGGAGTTCTTAGCCTACCTCACAACTCGAGCACTTACTGTTGAAAGCAACCATGATCTCATGTCAGACTTTGTATCTCGATTTACTGGAACACTACGAAATTGGTGGACCGATTTAGGAGAACATGAGCAGGTCCAATTTCTCATAAAGAACCCTGTAGAAGCAATTTATATCATGCATGTATTCTTCGTGGGAAACCCTGATGATCTCAAGGAGCTCAAAAGAATAGAGTTCTTTGAACGCAGGTGTTGTTCCTATAAGAGGAAACACTTGGACCTCCATTTCAAGCACATGGTTCGTCTGTTCTATGAACTTGGAGTAGACATCTCCCTCAAGCAGGCTTTCCTCTCATCCATTCCTTCAGACTTGGCAGGAGCAGTTGAAAGAACCCTATAGGCAAGAAGGAAAAGGGTGATCGATTGTACGGTGGGAGAAATCCAACAGGAGATTCATGTAGCCCTCGAAGACGCTTGCAAAAAGAAGGAAGTCGTAAGACAGATGCTAAAGGGAGACAAAGCTCCGGACAAGGCATGTAAACGGCCTAAGCTCTATACCAAGTGCTCTGGCAGATATAAGAACTGCAGTTACTCAACCAAGAAGAAAAAGCACTATAAGAAGTGGAAATTCTCCAAGGCCAAGTCCAGAAGATATTCTGGAAAGAAGTTGAAGTACTTGATAAAGAAGAAGAGATTTGGGAAGAAGTTTAAGTCCTCTAGGAGCTATATCTGTAACTGGCTTGGCCACTTCGCCAAGAACTATCCAAAAGCCTTAAAGCTAGGAATGAAACTAGTCCAGCAGTTGGAAACTGCCACAGGGATCTCATTGGATAAAGATGATGTAGAATCCCTCTTCTCTTTGGATGAAGAAGCTGGACCATCATCCATCGCGACTTTAGAAGTTTTGAAAGATTCTGACTCTAGCTTTTCTGAGTTCAAGTCTGATACTTGCTACAGGGCAGTCGAGGAAACTGAAAGAATTAATTTGGTAAATTCAGTTCCTCACTTTCAAGTTTCATTATACACGTCTAAGTACATGAAGCCTATCAAGGTTATTGCATTTCTTGATATTGGAACTACCCAAACTATCATGAACCCGAAGGTTTTGCCACAAGAATGCTGGAAGCCATATACCAAGCACTTCAGCAACGCTTCTAGTGAGGTGTTCTTCACACACCTCATCAGCAAGCCAATCAAAATCCAGTTCTTTCTTGGATGTTTTCTCATTACTAGGGTATTGGGTTCAGCCCTACTTAGGAATGACATCGTGGTTGGCTGGGATGTAATAACTAAGGCGAACAAGTTCAGGATGACGCCAGAAGGGGTCCGTTTTAAGCACTACTTTCAACCGAATGTGCAAATTCCTCGACTCTTCATGGCTAAAGAAGATGAAGTCAAGCAGATCCTTAATGACCTGGTCCAGGACTTGAAGCAGCAATCTTGTGCAAACTCTTACCAGAGTTCCTCAATAAGTGTCCTCACCTTCTGTGGAAAAATGAGCAGTTCTTTGTTAGACTGCCATTTAAGAAAAATGAGGACATCAATCCTACCAAAGCTAGTCACTTCTGATTCACCATAGCCCTGTGAGGCATTTTACGTCAACAAGCGGTCCGAGCAAGTTAAAGGAAAGTTGTGGCTGATTATCAACTATCAGCCCCTCAACTAGTTTATGCAGGATGATAAGTTTCTACTACCAAACAAACAAGCCCTTTTCTTTAGTCTCTATGAGGCTAAAGTATTTTCGAAGTTTGATTTGAAGGCGGGCTTTTGGCAACTCGGGATCCATCCAGAAGACGGACCCAAGACTGGATTTTGTATCCCGAAATCCCACTACTAGTGGAAGGTCATGCCATTTGGGCTCAAGACGGCACTATCGCTGTTTCAGAAGGCCATGTGTCGGGTCTTTGCTCCAATCATGGATCAGGTCCTCGTATACATTGATGATATCTTTGTATTCAACCCATCAGAAGAAGCCCATGTACACTTGCTCTAGAAATTCTTGGATATTATCAGAAATTATGGAATCATGCTGTTCGAGAAGAAAACGGTAACTGGTCAGCGAGAGATTAATTTCCTTGGCATGCAGCTTGCCAATGGCCAGTGCTAGCCAGAGCCACATGTGGCTCAAGAGCTACTGAAATATCCAGAGGAGTCACTTACCAAGAAGCAGGTTCAACAGTTTCTTGGGACAGTAAACTACCTAAGGAATTTCCTCTCTAAGATAGCCAAGCTCACTCGTCGTCTAGAAAAGATGCTGAAGAAAGATGCCCCTGCTTGAGGTTCTATTCAAACCAAGACGATTAAAGAGCTAAAGGCTCAATTGCAATCCCTGCCTCCACTCCAAATTCCCTATACGGAAAAAGGATAATCTAGACAAATGCAAGTGATAGATACTAGGGAACGGTCCTAATTGAAAAAATCCACGAAAAACACCACATATGTGAAGATTCAAGCCGTTAGAGCAGCACTATCACTCCACTTTTAAGGGGATCCTGGCGGACATGAATGGGATAAAGAAGTTCGAGTTAAAACCTCGCAGGACACAGGTTCCTGGTGGAAATGGATATGTCTAGCTTCCCCAAGATGTTGCAGTTCAAGCCGAAGCAACTGCCTCACCCTTAGCTACTAAGATGGGCATAATGGTTTTCTAAGTTTGACTTTGAAGTCAAGAACATCAAAGGGAAACACAATACGCTAGCGGACTTACTGTCAAGGAAGGAACAGGCGTAACTAAGGCAGACTCTACACGTGTTGCCTGTAATCTGCATGTTCACAACCCTATGAGCATAGAATCAAGCCTCAGGCGTTCACTGGAGAAGCCTTGGAAGAACCAGGGGGGATATTCCCCCAGAAGTCTCAGGCTTGGTACGAGAAAGAAGATTCCTAGTGGAAGCTCGTAATCTCCTCTGGCATTATCAATGGAGGATATTCCGATACCACGGAGGACTCACCCTCCTACCTTTCGGGATGCATCCTTAATTCCCGTTCATCCAATTCACGCACTCTGGAATTGCACCATACCCTGAGGACATGAAATTGTTCTACTGGTACCTGTGCCACTGTTACACCATTAGCATCCAGTTTGAAGTATAAGAAATTATTAGGTTTCTTAATCGTAATACTACTATGCGGGACATGATAAGCTACCCTACTACAGCCAGGAATGGTTCAGACCACTTCAAGAGTGGGAAGCCATTTTTACTCAAGAAGCCAGAAGGGTGCAACCATTGCCATAAATGGATAGGCACACCATTGTCTTGTTCCATCAAATATGGTACGTGGGTGGTCCCAGAAGAGGAAGAACTTCACAAGCACGAGGAGAGCCCTCAGAGTTCTAGAGGAATTACTCCTCAGAAGTCTAAAAGACTCTTGTCAAAAATATATGAGATGATAAGCACGAGTACAAGGAATTTCACCTGCATAGTCGCTCATATATGCGATCCACGTTAGCAATCCGAGGTAATTGTATAAGTCCTATGTTTTCTTTGTTGACTTGAAGTCAACATCCTTCTTTGCTTTCTTTGCGTAAAGTTGGGTTAATTGGGTAGATTTTTCGTCCTAGAAGGATTGACATCACTATCAATTTTTGTTTTCACTTAGTAAAGTCGGAATAATTGAAGGGAGTTTAGTCCAGACAGAGGTTAATTGCTAACGTGGTTATGAAATCAAGGAATTATTCTGACCTCTTGCAAGCCTTTCTTTTCTTTCTTTTTATTAATTGAATCCACGTTAAAAAAAAAAGTTGACTTAACGATAGGCAACTGATAATTCTCTAAAAGAATTCAACAACTTTTCTTCTTGGAACAAATAGCTTGTAGTGACTATTCGATAAGTATTCCATTATCACGCCAGAGAGAGACCCGAAATCTATAGATGTTGCGTTTCCAGTTGACGCGGATTTGGAACAAAACGCATTCGCTCACCCGCAGCCTGTATAACGAAACAAAATTGCTTGTTCTTCAGTCAGTCAGTGGGCAACCTGGATTCATTAGAATCTATATATATATAAATTGGGCTAATCTACAATTAATATTAAATATACAGCACTCCGAGTTTAGTGTCCAATCCATCATCACTCGGAAGCACCAACGAAGGCAACGCCAATCCCGTATTCAAGTGGAATACTGCAAATGCTCAACTAGTGGTTGTGTAGAGAGCATCACTGCCTTTTGAGTCATGATTAAGTGGTTGACCGTGAAACACGAGTAGTAGCTTTTCCACGTTTCCTTTTTTGATTATAAGCAAAGACTTGTGAGTCTACAAGGACAGGAAACGAATAAAAAAAAGGCAAGAGAATCTCACTGTTAATAATCAAACTGAGAACCTCTTGATAGGATGTGTATATCCTGGGAGTAGAAAGGTGAATGAGCAAAGATTGAAAGGTGAGTGATGAATGGATAGAAAGTGGAAGTTGGGGAAGAGACGAAGGGCAAAGACGAAATTGGGGAGGGCGGAGCATAACTGGAGGACAACCGGAAGACAGCCGGAGGAAAGCCTGAAAACGAGTTCAGGAAGGGAAGCTGAGACAGAGCTCAGAGGTCAAATGCGCGTTACTCACTTTCAGTTTTCACCCATTCACATTGCTTCTTCTCTCCACACACACCTCTCTCTTTCAGCTTTTCTTTTCGGCCGAACTCTCTATCTTACTAAATTGCGCTTTCTGCCAATTTCTTTTCATTCAATTAATTATTTTATTGCTTGTATTATTCTTTTATTTTTACTATATATTCTAATTAAAAAATGGTACCCGTTAGAAGTATTATACTTTTTGTATATTCATTTAACAGTTCAACTTGTGCCAAAAATAAATCAATTAAAAAATTATCTATTAACTCTATAAATTAATAAAAAAATATTTATTAATTAATTCTGCACATAATGCTGGAAAATATGTCGTTATTATATATATTACGGATTTATCATGGGAAATTGGAGAAAGAAAAAATAAAAGGGATAACAAAAATTCAACTAATAATAACTAATAGTACCTCTTAATTTCTGATCAACCTCGATGAGTATCATTGCATTTAATCTCTTTTTCCGTATATATTATTAAGCCTTGAGGTGTGTTGAGAATTAGAATCCCATATTGGAAAATCAATGAGAAAACCATAAGTTTATATGAGATTGGATAACACAACTTATCAGTTCGAACTTTTAGTTGGAGATGAACGCAATCGCTCATAGGGCAAATGAAAAATTTACATGGTATCAAAACGAGTATTCTTCTGCGCACTCGTATGGTCTAACACCGCTCCAAGCCCTGAGTTTGAGAGGAGCCAAAAGAGTGTCTCAAGTTAGTCCCCCCTCGCTCAAGTACGCAAGAGGAGCCCGATTCGTGATCAGTTGTTGATGGTGGGTGTTTAAGAGAACGCAACAAGTGATGGAAAGTGACCAAAAGACCACATATTGTCACGTGAGGGTCCGGTGTTGAGAGTTATAATCCCACATTAGAAAATCAATGAGACAACCATAAGTTTATATGAGATTGGGTAGCATAACCAATCAGCTCAAATTTTTAGGTTATAGTTGAGTTTAATCACTTATTGACCAAGCAGAAATTTTACAATTTCTACGAACTTAACCCAAAATGTAACGGGCATATATAGTTAATATGTTTCGAACACGGTGGTGTTGTTCCAAACACTCCTATATAACAATATTATATACTGCGGAAGCTTCCGCATGTTCAATTAACCTGTTTTATATAAGCTCCCACATCTATATATATATATATATAAAGTGGTATACATAAAGTTATATCCCTCGTAATAATAGTATTAGAAAGGTAATATTATATAATGTCAGGTTATAAAGGCAAATATCTAAATAAATAATTGTAAATGCATATACAACTACAATTAAATTAATAAATACATATAAATCGCTAAATATTTAATAACTTTATTATACAAGCGTATTCTTAATTTAGAAAAATATAATCTCAAAATTTATTTAAAAAATATAATTTCTTAAAATAACATATCTATTAAAAACTTTATGACATAATTAGTAACTAAAAGAAAAATCTAATGATATACAATAAGCATGTTTAAATATTGAACACTTTTGAAAAAGTAAAAGATAAATGTATTCAAAAAATTTTAAAAGTAAGAATTTGTAAGAAGAATTCATGACAATAGATGATTTTCCTTTTTTTACAGAATACATGGAAATCATCTATTACAGTTTGAAAAATTTGAAATATAAGAAAATGTAATATTTTTTCCAAGCAATATCATTTTCTTCATCCATATTTGGTATTATAATTTATTTTCAATTATCATCAATTTGTTATTGCATGCACTAATATTTAAATGGTTTCAATTTAAGAATATATATAACTTAATGAATATTTCAATTATGATGTCAATTTTTAAAAATCCATCTAAAAATAATCACTCTAACCAATAACACGTGCATCGCCCGGGTAAAAAAGCTAGTGTATATCAATTTTTCAACTTCAAAAGAGACTCACGGCTTTAATACAAAATTTTGAAAAGTCAAATAAAGAGGAACGAGTAGTTAACGAGGATTGAACCGGAAATTTCTTAGTTTTTAAACAAGAGTTTGTGCCACTGTATTACATCTCCTTCCACTTCCACACTTTCAATGTAAATTGATGACTCACATGCACAAATGACTTTCTTTTTATTAAAAGTAATAAGAGTTGCTTTGGGTGTGAATTTTCCCCTATCGTGACAAGGGCGCACCTGTTTTGGTCAACTTCTTATGTATCTGGAAGTAACTGGTTGACATTTGCACACCTTCTCGTCTAATAGTCTAAAAATTTCAGCTTTAATTCTCGTAACGGGACTATCTAAATCCCTTTATTAGATTTTAAATTTTCTTATACTAATCACTTGGCCCTCCTTTGTAATTGAAATACTTAAAAATAAAAAAATTTCATGACAAAATCTTATTAGTTATTAGTGGGATTAGTTGTACTCTTTTATTTCTCCTTCCTATCTCCTACACCTCTTTGAAATCCTTCAGTTTAAACTTGTAAAATTTCTATTAGGCTTATAAGCTATTGGGGCACATCTTCAATCTAAAAATTCGAGCCGATGATCGTGATATACCCAATCTTCGATAAAACTTAGGCTTAAACTGAACAAACAGACCACAAGCTCCATGCTCCGGCTTGAATTAAGATGATGCGCACCTTGACTACTCTCAACATACTACAACTGACGTGATGTGAGCCCACACAAGCATGCGAAAGAATAATATGCTTTAATACTATGCAAAATTTTCACTAGGCCTACATATTATTAGGACCATCTGTAACGAAAAAAAATTCGAGCTAATATGTTATGATATTCAATATTTTATAAATTTAAGAATTTCTTTATATTTCTCCAATGTTGGGGGGTGGGGTGGTGACAACTCTCAACAAGAGCATGGGCAGATAAACTAATAAAATATGATTATACCTTAAGCAATATTTGTGCTGTATCTGTCAAAAGTCTCTGGTATTGGGCATGTCTATTCTCCCTTCTGTCAACATCGGCTTACAGCTCCATCAGTATAGCCCACTCCCACGCCAATGGCACCTCAATAATACCATATGCAACTTTCTGCATACATACCTTCATATGTGTGTAAAAAAAAATATATATATATATATATATATATATACACACATATACACACACATGTACATTTTTATTAATCGAACTTCGAAGAGCGTATGTAGCACTTTTCACTTTGATTTGGTCATTTAATGAAGTTTCTGCGAAAGAAGCCGGCCGAAATATATATTTGGAGTTATTGCAGGGGAAAGATTGATCCTTGAATTAATTTCTTATGCACCCGGCCCTGGCATGTTCCTAGTGAAGATGTGATAATCACAGAGACATCTTGTGCATATATATAGAGATAGATACTGAAGAAAGACAGTGCAGTGCGCAAATATACATGAAATCTACGTCTTATCGTTCCTTTATCATGCTGGGTATCGCTATTATATTAATATATATATCGTATAAAAAATCCAGCTGTCTGCCACAATATTAGATGTGAATTGAGACATTATACACAATGCACTTGATACTTTGCTAAAACGAATGGTTGAACGTACTGCAAAACACTACATCAAATTGTGCGTAAGGATAAACTTGTTTGCAATACCAAAATGGTGATCGCTAGCTTAGTGAAGAAACCAATCATGACGCGCAGTAGGATTCCATCATCGTCCATGTATCTCTGAACAGAACCTCCGTTGATATTACCAAGGACGGAATTTATGTCGAGATTATCGATTTTTCCATAAAATTACTTTATTTCGGAGATTGTGTTCATGGTTTTACTATGTCTTTACCTTTTGTTGAATTTCGCCTGTTTAGACTGGAGGAATCGCGCGCCTAACAGAGCAACAATGGAAGTAACGGAAAGTAGAAAATTCAAAATTTTCTATAGTACGAAACCTAAAACTAGGATCATACTAGAAGAATAGAGACAGATAAAGCGTATCTGGGCGCGATCTTATTGTGCAGAACTGAAGCCGGCTCGCCAAATCAAGTGCTCAATGTGTCGTGCCTCTACCGGTATCCACGCCAACCACATCGACGGAACTTCGTGACTAGCGGTGCTATCAGACTATACCCGAAGGAAGGCACATGCACAAGATAAAACTTTTAGAGTAATGGACCCGAATAGGGCCCTTGAGCAAATTGTAATAGTATTACAACTTGCTGTAATCGAATCGGGTAATCCTTGAACCCGAGCGTCGATACCCTTAACCAAGGGCCTTTACCCCTATTTATAGGCTTAGGGGAGGACCCCATGGAGTTCATGAAATCAATGTGGGATAACTAAAATTGGTTATCCTCACTCCATGTGTCCGCCACGTGTCGACCTGTCATTGGTCCACTTGTCATCATATGATCATGCCACGTGTCGGCACATTATTGGTCCACTTTTCATCTTATGATTGGACCAAGTGTCATCACCCGATTCGACCCCCTATACGATCCATTAAATCTAATGATCAGTATCCAATCAATCGGGAAGTTTAATCTCATTAAACTTCCGACGTTTCCGTCTTGCGCTTAACCTCATCCAATCTCTATTAGATAAAGTCGCCTTCATCATCCACCGATTCGGTTGTTGTATGTGATCCTGTAGGTTCCCGATTACGTTGGCAGTAATATCGAAATCTCCATTTCGACATTATAAATAGTAAGCGGCATCTAGCAATGCATCACTGTTATCCAAGCAATCGAAAAGTCAACTGTTTGACGAACCTGTGGACTATGTTATCGTGCAACAATGTCCCTTTGTTCTCTATATCTCGATCAAGCCCAAAGACATGGTCGATATCATCCTCTGTATGGCTCAATCTTTTCTTGGTTCCAAGTAAGTTTGTCAGAGCAAACGAGCTCAATATTTCTCTATTGACTCATTTGGATGTGCGCATACACTTCTAGACTTCTTCCACCAAGGGGCCTAGTGAGATATCGCCCCCGTTACGAAGGAGGGACAAATCCTATCTTAGTCACTTACATTCCTCTCCATGCTCTATAGCATACCCAATAATTGTCTTTATAACCAGCTTGTTACGGTGACATTTGACAGAATCAAAGTATACAACATTACATGTAGGAATCCATAGTGACATCAATTCAAATGATCTCTGCACCATAGTCACTATGAGAACTGCTAATGACAATCTCGTAACGACCCATGTAGAAGTCTCATGGCGGGTCAGTCCAGTACGCATTACCCCTAATGCATACCTGTGGTGTGACTTGATGTCTATACATCCATGACCCGTGGGACTTGGTCATCAATCACCACCACACTGGCCTTGCTGCATTATCGTCATCCTAGTTAACGATAATACTACCAGGGACGTTTAGGAATAGTGTTCATCATTGATAGGATCTCACAATCAAGTCATACTTGATGCCTATCAAACCTACTATCCAAGGACGTTATTGTGTAAAATGAAAGCGCAACCACACGATAACAGAAATGCCTCATGGTATATAAATGTCATAATACGTAATTGATGACAGATTGCCTCTAGGGCATACATCAATCCCAACAATCTCCCACTTGCACTAGAGTCAATCTGGCATCTCACTTATGCCCACAGACCTAGTGTGAACCTCAAGCTTGCGTTATACAAGATGTTCCACATGTGGATTAAAGTTATTCCCATCCGTTGGTATTCTGCATATCTCCACATCTCTTCTGTCTATAATCTTACATATGGGATGGAAGCGCCTGAGTATGTGTTTGGATTACTGATGAGACCTGGGTTCCTTAGCCTACGCAATGACTCAATTGTTGCCACAATAGAGACCCACTGGGTCTGCGATGCTAAGAACCATAGCAAGTTCTGTTACGAACTTCTTGATCCAAATGGCCTCTTCTACAGCATTAGAGGCAGCGATATACTCGACCTCTATGGTAGAGTCGGCTATTGTCTCCTACTTGGAACTCTTCCAACTCACAGCACCTCCATTCAGGTAGAACACATACCCTGACAACGAGCTTTTCTTTGCCTCCATATACCAAGAACATCTCCTTAGTCCTTCATAAGTACTTAAGGATGTTTTTTACTGCGATCCAGTGTCTCTCACCTGGATCTGATTGGTACCGACTCGTCATGCTCAAAGTATATGAGACATCAGGTCGAGTGCATAGCATAGCATATATGATGGATCCAATCGCTGATGCATAATCATGTGGTCCCTCTCCTCTTGAGTAGAAGAACCGGGCCTTCGAAAGGCTTATGTCATGCAACATAGGCAGTGATTCTTTCTTAGAATCTTGCATGCTAAAGCGTTGACGCACTTTGTTTATGTGTGCACTCCGACTTAGGCCAAGTATTCTCCCGGATCTATCTTTATAGATCTTGATACCTAACACGTAGGTAGCTTTACCTAAGTCTTTCATGGAGAAATACCTTCCCAACCAGATCTTCACAGACTGTAGGGAATGAATGTCATTCCCAATCAGAAGTATGTCATCTATATACAACACCAGGAAAATCACTACGCTCCTACTAACCTTCTTGTAAACACAAGGTTCATCTTCATTCTTAATGGAGGCAAACTCTTTGACTGCATCATTAAAACAATGATTCCAGCTCATAGAAGCTTGCTTCAGTCTATAAATAGACCGTTGCAACTTACAAACCTTTTTGACACTCTGTGGATCGACAAGACCCTCAGGTTGTGTCATGTACACATCCTTGAGGAGCTTCCCATTCAGGAAAGCAGTTTTGATGTCCATCTGCCAGATCTCATAATCATAGTAAGCTGCTATTGCAAGCAAGATCCTGATGGATTTAAGCATAGCCATCGGGGAAAAGGTTTCGTCATGGCCAATACCATGAACTTATTTGAAACCTTTTGCCGCTAGTCGGCCCTTAAAAGTAATCACATTACCGTCCATGTCAGTCTTCTTCTTGAAGACCCATTTACACCTAATGGGCTTCACCCCTTCAGATGGATCAACCAAAGTCCATACTTGGTTAGTGGACATGGACTCCATCTCAGATCTCATGGCCTCTAGCCATTTCTTGGAGTCTAGGCCTGCTATGGCTTCCGCATAGGTTGTAGGCTCGTCATTATCCACGAGCAATACGTCATTATCTTGGGTCACAAGAAATCCATATCTCTCAAGCTCACGACGTATCCTACTAGTCTTACGAGGCTCATGTGTCACATGTGCAGAAAATTGTGCCACAACACCTTGTGGTACTTGTTCTACGACCTCACCCGTCGATTGGTCATTGTCATTTTGTGGTAGAACTTCCCCAAGTTCTAATTTCCTCCCACTAGTTCCTTTGAAGAGAAATTCTTTCTCAAGAAATACCGCAGTTTGAGCGACAAACACTTTGCTCTCGGTGGGATTATAGAAATAGTATCCTCGAGTCTCTTTAGGATACCCCACAAAGTAACATTTATTGGTAAAGATTCATTGGGACATTGCCAAACCATATCTCATATGGTGTATTTTTAACCAATTTTGGCGGAGCATGATTTAATATGAGAGCGACTGTCTGTAGAGCTGTCAGCACCCCATTTTGGTCCACCGGCTCTAGGATAGGACATCAGCAAGGCTCCTGACTAGGATTGCAGAACTCTAACAAAAAAGAATGGCGAGGGCAACATATGGAATATTTTGGCACACACAATTGATCCCGAAGAGTGAGACACGAATTATCAACATTCAAACCGAAGGCAGTGGAAAAAAGAGGAACTCGTATCTCTGTATCATTTTCTTCGGAGAGAACGACTATCTTCATGGATCCTAGGGCCAAGTTCGGTATTTTTATATCAAGATTTAATGAGTCGGGGACATTTTGACACAAAAATCACATTGAGACCGCGATCGGGCAAAGATATAAAATTCATGGAAGTTAGGGTGTCCAGACAAGGAGTACAGCAGCTCGAGCATGGGATTCGACGCATCATATCACGATCAATCCTGAACCTAAAAAGGCGAATTTCATATGCTCAACCTAGGAAATCGAGTTAGGTACAATTTTACGGGTTGCTCATCCCAAGATTCAATACGGAGTGAGAGTTACGAATTTTTGAGAGCACCATGCCTGAAATTGTTAAACCA
This sequence comes from Punica granatum, assembly GCF_007655135.1. Taxonomy (NCBI): domain Eukaryota; kingdom Viridiplantae; phylum Streptophyta; class Magnoliopsida; order Myrtales; family Lythraceae; genus Punica; species Punica granatum. The sequence continues at coordinate 19,629,755 of NC_045130.1, read as the reverse complement.
GGATAGACTCTGCCAGTCGAGGGAGAAAATCCATAAAATATTCAATTCTTCGTATTTTCAAGCATGGCCAATGTAATTGGATTTACAATTCACTGAAGATTCAGAAAATCAAGGAAAATGGGACATGTTTTTGGCCAGATTAGTACAAAATTAAAGATTTTCTCACAGATCAGGACCAAATTTCCCGGTGCTGGCCAGCTGTAGAAGAAATTTTTTTTGGGTACTTCTTGAAGTCAAACGATCTTCAAATTTTACGAGGATGTGCCTAACTCATGTAGGGATCAAGGAAAAATATCACATAGACCGAAAGGATCATGAGCAAATCAGCAAAATTTCGGATGGTCAGGTCGTCCCATGGACTGTTGGTCACAACCTGGCACCTTCTGCTTCTTCTGCTTTGGCTAAGCAAGGTGGAGTACAAGAAACCCTTTCCTCCCTGCCTGTCCTTCCACACGCCATCTCTCTTCTTCCTCTGCAACTCCCCAGCAACCACCCCCTCAGCTTCTCCTTCTTCTTCACGGCAAGAAACGTAGCACAGGGGACAGACAGAAGACTGGACCAACTTTTCTGCCCTCTTGCTCTCTACTACACGCAAAGATCACGCCTCCATCAATTCAAGTTTCCATGATCAGCAGCTTCTTTCTCTTCTTCATGAATGGGGATCAAAAAAAGAAAAAAAGAAAAAAAGGAATCAATCGGTTCTTTTTCGCTTTTCCAACTTTTGCAGGTTGCCGCCCTTGGGCTCGGCCACCGATGTCGCCAATCCCGAGCCTAGTCGCCGCTGTTATTTCTGGTCACCGCTATGCAAATCGTTGGTCACCGCCCTGTTGCTGCTGGTCGCCGCTGCTGAGCTCCTAGTCACCACCGCGTTTTTGCAGGGCACCGTCGCTGAATTGTCGATCGTAGCCACGCCGATGCTGGTCGTAGCCACGTCGATGCTGGTCACCACCACGTTTTTGCAGGTCACCACCACGTTTTTGTTGGTCACCGCTACATTTTTGCAGGTCATCGCTATGCCATCACTGGTCATCGCTACTGTCGGCGTTCATGTTGCTGCAGCCCTTTCCCGAAATTCCCCGGGTCCTCGAGACCTCAAATCACACCTTAGGGTGTAGGTACATCATCTATGAACTTAGAGAAGTTAGATCTTTTGCTTTGCTTGCACCTGTGGGGTGATAAGGCGGTTCCCCGACCGACTTGCATGCATTTTTCGTTTATTTCGCTTATAACCCGTTTACTTACACATATAACGTTGCTTGCATGATGGCATGACGGGAAGAGACTTAAGTCGTTTCCTGTGTATTTTTTTTTTATGTTTCTTGCTTTCATGAGCCGGTGCCGTTTTATCGATTTATTTAAATATCATGTTTGTGTTTGCTTGCATGCTTGCTTGTGTTTTCGAGAGCATGGCGGCACCGATTTTTGTAAAATATATGCCAATATCGTGTTTTATTGTTTATGTATGTGAGAAGCGACGAAAATCAACTTTCGGAATTGATTGCAATTGTATTGATCGTTTAATCGTTAGTTACGCGTTAGATTACATGCTAAACACATTATTTTAAATACTTACATGGATTTGGGGTACTGGTGACTATCTCGGACCCACGGGAGCCCAAGAGTGCATTGGCCCTCATGGACCAAACTCTCTTAGCTTTCGAGGACCCGTTATGGTCTTTGTATTGCAAATCGTTCTATTAACCCCTTTGCATTCGAGGCTCAAGGCTACAATTATTAACAATTCCACAAATGGGAAAATGGGGCGTGTCACTCGGCTAATTAAATCATTCTGCTTAAATAAAAATGCACGAATCAACCATTAACTTGTAGTCGCGTCGACGAATCACAAACTGTCGGGAGCCCCCTTTTTTTAAAAAAAACTCACAACTTCAAAGCACCAAGACGCATGACACGAATAGAGTCGGTGTCTAGGGAGCACTCGCGTGCCTTAACTCGAGTTCGAGCCCGATTTGAGGCGGCCCAAGTAAGGATATGCAAGTCTTCTTTAGGACTCTTCGTGTTAAGCGATCTCAATTCTATACGAACACTTTACACGTTTTACCGTTCAAGGGTGTAACCGCTATTTCATGATTCGCCGACATTCTAGGTATTAGGGAGATCGAAACACCTCGATTCATGGTCGAAGGTGGGCAGCCCATTTGGGCGTGAGTGTCATTCGCACCGCCCTCTTCATCCGATTTCGGTATTTCTGTCACCTTATCGTAGATTCGGGTAGCTAGAACTGTTATCTCTATAACAAAACATGCAAATCCTAATTAATCATTCACCCGACCTAACTAAACATTAGACAATGGTTAGGTGGAACTCTAGGTTCCATGTCCAGAGTCAAAACGCGAGTTTGACATATTCAGTGAAAACCGCAGTGTCATTATACACAATAAATTCGAAAATCGACCTACACATATCTAGTCGACCTAGAAACTGCATTCTAGCACATTCATCTTCTTGCCTAGGGTAGGGATATTGTTTGCCAATTAACCCCGGTTAATAATTGGTTAAATCACGTAAATTTGGCCTAATACACAACTTGTCTGTATTTGTCTGTATTTATCAATTTTTATCTATTTTTATTTATATCAATTTTTATCAGTTTTCTTCTGTTGCGGTTCGGGTCCGAACCCATAGGTTACGCATTGCACGGGGTCCAACACCCCATGCACACTGAGTGCGCGCAATTCGAGTGCGGAATCGGGTCTTGTCTCGACTTACTGCTTCGCTCTTGGTAGTGTCTATGTAGAATATGACTCAGATCGGGTAGGTAATTTGTGGCCGGACATGACCCGGGAGCTCGACTGATCCCATGGCTATCACGAGAGTCAAACGAACCTTATGTTTTGTCGATTCGGTTGGACTCGACCCCCGGCTCTCTGAGCCCGCGTTGCCTTATTTTCGGTTTCGATCATTCAAAATCACGCGGTGGGCACGAGTGGAATATTTGGCCTAATGCAAACTGACCGGGCCCATGTACTGTATCGCGTTTGTATTTTGTATTTATTTGAGAGCACATTATAAGGACGTCTTCTGTATTTTCATTCAGTCGTTGTAAGGACTCCGATTGGTGAGCAGACGGTCTGAGTATTTCATCGAAGTTACGGTGTCAAAACAGGTGAGGAGTGTGCAACATAATTCACGCGGTAAATGAAATAAAACGGAAAACCCTAGACAAACAGAGTACCGAAAGGGCATGCGAAATATAGGCTCGCACATAACAGAACCCCCGGATCTAGAATTTTCGGTTCCATAAGACCAATGCCTTAGCAACTAGGTATACCCCGTACCCCTAGACTCGGGTAATTTGCCGGCCCTCGATCTTCGGATCGTAAAATGGCAAGTGGCGACTCCTTCTCACGCGTGTCCGTCACGCGTCCCCACGGGAAGGTGGACACTCCCAAGCCGTGCGACAGCACAAGCATCGGGCCTCGACGAGACGAAATTCGGGTCCGCACAAGAGCAAATTCCAAAAGGAGTCGGGTACGTTCGCATGCCTCATCATAGACCAAACCTTATCTAATAAAGTTCAATTTCTTCTTTCAGCTGCACCATTCCACTGTGGTGTTTTGAGTGGAGTTAGTTGGGATAAAATCCCACACTATCTAAGATAGTTAGCAAACTCGTTGCTCAAGTATTCACCTCTTCGATCTGATCGAAGAACTTTAATGCTCTTACTCAACTCAATCTCCACTTCATTATTAAATTCTTTAAACTTTTCAAAGGATTCAGATTTGTATTTCATCAAATACATATATCCAAATCTACTGAAATCATCAGTAAATGTAATGAAGTAGAGATACAAACCCTCTAGCAAGCTTGTTCATTAATCCACATACATTTGTATGTATGAGAGCTAGAAGATCACCAGCTCGCTCACCCTTTCCAGTAAAATGGGGCCTTAATCATTTTCCCCATTAAGCAAGGTTCGCATGTCTCGATCGATTCTAAATCAAACGAGTCCAATAATTCATCCTTATGGTGTCCAGAGATGCGACTCTCGCTAATATGGCCTAAACGACAATGCCAGAGGTAAGTCGGGTTCGAATCATTAGACTTGAGCTATTTGGTTTCCATGTTATAGATTGGCATGTCTAGACCAAGATCATATAAACCATTACTCACACGTGCACCGCATAGAGAATATTGTCAGCACCCCATTTTAGCTCACCAGTTCAGGAAATGTTTATCAACAGCAATCCAGACTATGACTTGAGCATTGATATGGAATAAGGCTCGACAGAGCAGCAAATTGCTATTCATTCTTAAGTCAACAGAGATAGGCAAATGATTCAAGCATATGACAGAAGAACATACTGAATCATCTAACAACATGCAGAGCTAACAGGGAGCACAGACATCCAAACCGTTGTTTTCAAAATACATCGCCTACAATGCTATTCTCTGCTGGTTCGCTCGACCATCAGAAGAAAGTCAATATTGGACTCAAAAAATCCCTAGCGGTGCCAAACAGATGAAAAGTGTCTTCAAACACATTTCGCAGATCATCTGCTCTATACAGAGCAATTTTCTGTATACAGACAACTTTTCAGTGGGAGTCCAAAAACACCGGTTCACTAGAGAAAAGTTAGTGCTGAATGTCAGATGCAGTCACATCCAACAATTATACAGAGCATGAGCATTGCTTCAGATTGCTCCTCGGAAGTCACGCAGACACCTCGAATGACTCCCGAGCGGCGGAAGAAGCATACCCCTCAACGGAAAAGCATATCCGGAGACTGCTCTGACAGAACATCGGCAATCCAAGTTAGCCATGCATTGCCCCAAAAACAGTAGCGGACATACCTAATTGGGCAAATCAGACTGCAATATCCCTTTTAGTTTCCCGAGTGACCTACGAATGGCAGAAAAGACCATTTTCAACCGAAATTCATAACCGGAGGTCCTTTTTACGGAAACTTGACGCCGGATGGTTGGCCAATCCAGTACCACTTATTCCAAGGCGCAATGTGAAATCCTCAGACGGAATGTCACAACCCATCTAGGCCCTAAGAACAATGCTTTTAAGGTCTCAGAGGCACTTTTTCAATCCTTCGGAGTCTGTTCTCAACGAACAGAGATCGCAGCAATCTCCGGATCATCCAAGCAACTCAGAAAGTATTATGAGAAATCCGGCTTCGGACTCCTAGGATATCTCCAGCTTCACATTTGCAATACCGGCTTAAGGGTCAATTATTAAATCTGATTGACAATGTACGTCAAAACGACTAATTCGGAATGCAGACACGAGATACATTCTCAGAAACGGCTAACTTTGCTCTGACCGTCTAAAACGAGCAAAATCGGCTTCAAAGCCCAAAAATCACACGAACATTCTTTAGGGCAAAATCATTGATTTTGGGCTCATTTGAACCGTTTTCGCACGCACAATAACAGTTCGACGTTCGTTTGAGCCACGACCCTCAAACACGCTATCAATCGAGACCCGAACTTTGTCCCGAACTTCCCTCAACGACCGTGGGGGCCACGGGCTGCCTTAGGGCAGCCGTGAATTACCAATGTTGCCCCTCCTCCATTGGCTTATTCTCCATGCAAGTTGCCTTCTCTTCCATGAAAATATCAAACCAACAATTTGAAGACAACACTCCATCCTCATTAATGCTTCCATCTCTTCTCCATTAATGCAATGGATGAAGATTGATCTTCATTTTCCCCTAAGCTAGCCGCCCCTTCCTAATCATGCCACTGATCAAGCTTTTCTTCACTTAATTGTCATTAAGCTTTGCCAATTGTACGGACCCGAATGTGGACTTTCGTCGGGACTCGCATTGCGCTTTTGGATCGCGCGGCTTGGGAGTGTCCACCTTCCCATGGGAACACGTGACGGACACGCATGAGAAGGAGTCACCACTTATCATTTTACAATCCAAAGGTCGAGGGCGGATAAGTTACCCAGGTCTAGGGATATGGAACACCTAGTTGTTGTTAAAGCATTGGTTTGTGCGGAACCGGAAAGTCCGAGTTCAGGGGTTCATGTTACGTGCGGGCCTATATCCCGTACGCCCTTTCGGTACTCTGGTTTACTAGGCTTGCATGTTTTATTATTTACCGCGTGAATTAAGTTGCGCTCAGCTTGCACGTTTTGACACCGGAAATTCAGTGAACTAAACGATGTCAGTAGAGAAGCTGAGAGAGAAGTAAACCCGTGTATCGGGGAATTGGTTCACAATCTTACGTTACAGTTCATCGAACCATGGAGGTTGAATTTCTGTGTCAACCAGGACTGCGAGATCTTGGATTTACTTTCCTTTGGGCGAGCATTAGAACGATTCGATTAATTCGACTCTCGGACATATCGCGCACCGACTGGAATTCTTACAGAATGAATTCACAAAATAAAATCCTTACAATGCTCTCGAAAACAATAAATACAAATTACAAAAAGGTCGAATTCCAGTCGATTCGCGTTCGGTTATTATTCTGCTTTAACTCACCGTGAGTTTAGGGAAAAGACCGAAGAACTAAAATTCAATTCACTCTTTCACTGAATAGGGCGTTGGACCCTATGAGTGATGATTAGGGTGTTAGACATTGTGATCGATGATTAGGGCATTGAACCCTAATATTATTCGGCCTAGGGATCAGGCTCGACCTGCATGGCGAACAAGTGCAGAAAGATAACACGCAACATATTAATAACAGACAAAGTGTTTGTTACTGTCAAGTGTACGTGTCTTAACAAGTTGTTAATCCGGGGTATTTTGACATGCAAATCCTACCTTGGACAAACAAGCACGTGCCAAGGTTTTAGCATTCGGCTTTGGTTTGAGAACTCGACATCCCGGGTGTCCATAATCAAGTCTCGTGTGTATGTGAATTGCTTTTATAGTGATTCGGTGTTATGACATTGAAGTTACACTGAATTCATCCAAACTTATGTTTTGACTCTAGATTTGGAACCTGAAGTTCCACCTAACCATTTTCTAGTATTTGGTTAAGCCAAGTGAAATGATAAATCAGGCAATTATGTTTCGATACAGAATACCCGACGAATGCCCTAAACTACTCTAGAATGACAGAAACTCATCAGTGGGAATAAGAAGGGGCTATGCAGATGAATCTGCACCTGAACAGGTAGCCCGTTCCTATTCTGATACCGTCGTGTTTTCATCAAACTAACCCCTGGGGTGTCGCCAAATCACAAAATGATGTTCTTACCCTTAAGTTGAAAGTTTGTTTTCAGAAAAGGGAAACAATGCAATACGAGCCACCTCAGCCTGTAACCGGTGTTGATCAATTCCTTGGATCTTTTAGGGTTATGCGAGAACCCCGTAAAAGCCAAAGATTTGGTCGATCTATCCGAAAGTGGTCTAAAAGGAACTTCTGTATTCCGACCTAAATTACCTGAAGTCAGGTGAAACTCAAGTCAAAACACACAAGTTTCTCCTAGATGTCCATGTTACTTCGTATTGCATGTCTCGGGTTTAGAAGTATGCGTATTTTGAAAAGGGTGTCAGCACCCCATTTTAGCTCACCTTTCCCAAACAACAATATCAGCAATGATCCAAGCCACAGCTGACCAGAATACAGAAAAAACGACTTAACAGAGCAGAAAATCACTATTCATCCTCAAGTCGGCAAAATCGGGCAAATGACACATGCATATGACAGAAGGACTCCAGGGGTCACCAAAGGGTAATAGAGTGCCTAGAGAGCTCAGCAATATCCAAAACCGGCATTTTTAGTATATCACACGGACAGTTCTATTTTCCGATAGTTCGCTCGATCATCGGAAGATAGCCAATATTGGACTCCAAAAATCCACTCCAATGCCAAACAGATGAAAAGTGTCCCCAAAGGCATTTTACAAATCATCTGCTCTATACAGAGCAATTTTCTGTATACAGACAACTTTTCAATGGAAGTCCAAAAATGCCGGTTTCTCGGAGAAAAGTTAATTCCAAATATCAAATGCGGCCATGCCCCTCAATCATACAGAGCACGAGCAGCGCTTCACATTGTCTTTTAGAAGCCATACAGACACTCTGAATGACTTCCGAACGACAAAACGGGCATACCCTTCTTCGGAAGAGCGTAATCGGAGACTGGTCTGATGGAATTACGGCAAACGAAGTTCACACTACATTGCCCTGAAAACTCTAGCGGACATTCGCAATTGGGCAAAACAGACAGCAAAACCCTTCACGGTTTCCCGAGTAACCTCCGAGGAGCACAAAAGGCCATTTTCAGTGAAAATCCATATCCGGAGGTCCTCTTTGGGGAAACTTGTCGCCGGATGCTTACCTTACACAATGCTAGCCTTCTCAAGGCTCAATGCGGAATCGTCGGAATGAATCACACAACCCATCTAGACCCCTCGAGCAGTGCTTTAAGGGTCTCAGATGCACTTTTCATATCCTTAGAGGCCCAATCTCAGCAAACAGAGATCGCAGTAATCTCCGGATCGCCCAAGAAACTCAGAATACAATCTGAGAAATCCAGTTTCGGCCTCCTAGGACATCTCCGGCTCCATATTTACATTTACCGGCTTAAGGGACAAGTACCCACGTAATTTGACAATTTATGTCAAAATGACCGACGTGGGATGCAAATACAAGATATGCTGTCAGAAGTGGGTAACCTCGCTCTGAATGCATAAAAGGAGCAAAACCGACTTCCAAGCCTCATACAGACATTTGGCAATTTCTCACGGAAAATGCCAATTTCGAACTCATTAAATCCATTTCCTCGCGTATATCGATAATTCGACGTTCAATTCAAATCACGAACTTCGAATGCGCGATCAATCGAGATCCGAGCTTTTTCCCGGTTTCTCCTCTTCGGTCGTGGGACCCACGGGCTACTCAAGATGAGTCACCCTTTACTCTAGAAGTTTCTTCTTCTTCTTCAATTCAAGAAGCCAACTTGCCCTCTCTTAGCCAAAATATCTTGGAGAGATTGAAGACAACACTCAACTTCTCATCAATGCTCATCAATGTCTTATCTCTTCTTCATTAATGCAATGGAAGAGGATGAGGCTTGATATTTTCTAAGCATGGGGGTTAAGAGCACTTGCTTTTGCTAATTGTGTCATTAGCTTTGTCTATAAATGGACCAAAAGTGATTAAGATAATCACTTCTCCTCTTACACAATCTCTCCAACCTTTCTCCTTCAAGAAATCCCCTCAAATTCCATAGCCAAGAGCACTCAAGAACCAGAAAACTTCAGCATTTAGAAGGAAAAGAAAAGAGAACCGAAAAGATCCAAAGAGAGCCTTGAGTTCTTAAGTCGGAAGCCGATGTTCATCATCCCGACTTAAGCTCAAAAATTCTCAAACTTCATATCCCACTCATTTTGGACCCATGGAGTTCATTGTTGTAGTTGGTTTTTCCATTTGAAGTCTTTAAATTATTGTTTCAGGTCATTTAGAGCACTTCGGGTGAAGAATCGTCACTCTCGGGTGAGCAATGCTAGTCGCGCGCCAGCCCGCGCGTCGCGCACAGCCGCGCACGCCCCGCGCGCCCGCTCGCTCGCACACGCCAGCGCGCACGCCTGCATGCCCGCGCGCCTACCCGTCTCCCGTGCACTCCAGCCGCACGCCCCTTGCACCCGAGCACTCTTCCAAGCGTTCAACCGAGTCACCCGACTCTCGAACACTTCCCTGACTCTTTCCTCGTATCCCGAGGCTAGGTAAATCACTCTTGACTTAGAGGAGTTAGGGCTCTTTACATTATTTGCCTGGCTATGGAGTATTATGGTATTTTATGCATACTTAACTTGCAAGACTTAATTTTTATACACTATTATGTTATGTTATGCATGTTTACCACTTTATAACTTGCTCGCATGTCGGAAAAAGGTTTGGATTGTCGTTTAGAAGACCATCCCGACCCGGAAATGGTAAGCAAGCTCACGGCCAAGTCTCTAAATGGGATGGCTGAGACTTAAGTTGCTCTTTTCGGGTTAAGATTGGTCTCCTTAGCCCGATCCAAGTTAGTTTCCGAGTTTATTTTGTTGTTCTTGCATGCATGAAGCCGGTATTATTTTATCGATTCCTTAAATAACATGTTTGTGAATGTTTGCATGTTTAAATGAGTTAATCAAATCATGGTAATACCGGCTTTTGTCAAAAACGTGTTATTCATCATGTTTGATGTTTGAGCATGCGAAAAATGATTAAACCAAGACAAGGAAATTATTTGTGATTTGAATCGAGCCATGAGAGTATTCGGCCATCTTTGACAAGGTGAAGCCGAGGGCTTCTTGGCCTTTTTTGATCAAGAATGATTTCCTTATTTCGAGTTTAATTCATTTCTCGGATTGTATGAAATCATAGTTTCGATATTTCCACGATTCCCATGTTAAAACATCGATTACATGTCTTTTCAAAACAAAACATGCATGGATTCGGGTATCGTTGACTCATTTGGGCCCATTCGGTTACGAGGGTAGTTTCGGTCATTGGACCAAATATCCTCGATCCTTACGGATTCGTGTTGGTCGTCGAATCACGAATCGTTTTCACAATTAAAGCATTCGGCAATAACCGTAAGCATTAATTCCACGAACGGGTTAATCGGGACGTTCACACGGTTAATTCATTCAATTTAAGCAACTTTGCACGAACTGGACATTAATTTGTAACTCGCGTCGACGAATTACAAAACGGTGTTAATGCCCTTTTCAAAACCCTCATACTTTCAAATCCTTATTGTGTTGTTCTCCTTTTCTGAAAACAAATTTTCAAATCAAGGGCAGGAACATCATTTCATGATTTGCCGACATCCTAGCGCAGTTTAAGATGTCAGTTGGGTATTCTGTATCAAAATACAGTTATCGGACTAATCATTTCACTCGACTTAACCAAATCCTAGAAAATGGTTAGGCGGAACTCTAGGTTCCAAATCTAGAGTCAAAATACAAGTTTGGATCAATTCAGTGGTAATTCAGTGTCACAACATCGAATCACTATAAAAGCAATTCACACACATGAGATTCGATTCTCTTTTTCCAAATTTCCAACAAAAGCAGAATACTAAAACATTGGCACGTGTTTGATTGCTTAGCATATGGCATTTGCTTGCAAAAACACCCTTGGATTAATAAACTTGTTAATCCACGTACATTCGGTGAATACAAAACACCTTGTCTGTTATTAACATGTTGCTTGTTATCTTTCCGCACCTGTTTGCCATGCGGGTCGAGCCTGATCCCTAGGCCGAATAATATTAGGGTTCAACACCCTAATCATCGATCACAGGGTCCAACGCCCTATTCAGTGAGCGCGTCCAATGAATTTCAGTTCTTCGGTCTTTTCCCTAAACTCACGGTGAGTTAGAGTGGAATAATAACCGAACGCGAGTCGACTGGAATTCGAACATTTGTAATTTGTATTTATTGTTTTCGAGAGCATTGTAAGGATTTTATTTTGTACATTTATTCTGTAAGAATTCCAGTCGGTGAGCGAACAGTCCGAGAGTCGAATTAATCGAATCGGTTTAATGCTTTCCCAAAGGAAAGTAAGCCCAAGAACTCGCGGTTTTGGTTCACGCAGGGATTCAACCTCCATGGTTAGATGAACTGTAACGCAAGATTGTAAACCAACTCCCCGACATAAGGGTTTAATTCTCTCTCGGCTTCTCAACCGACATCGTTTAGTTCACCGAATTTCCGGTGTCAAAACGTGTGAGTCGAGTGCACCCTAATTCATGCGGTAAATAAAAACAAAATGCAAGCCTAGCAAACCAGAGTACCAAAAGGGCGTGCGGGATATAGGCCCGCACGTAACATGAACCCCCGAACACGGATTTTCCGGTTCCGCACAGATCAATGCCTTAACGACAAACTAGGTGTTCCATACCCCTAGACCCAGGGTAACTTATCCGCCCTCGACCTTCAGGTCGTAAAATGATAAGTGGCGACTCCTTCTCTCACGCGTGTCCATCACGCGTCCCCACGGGAAGGTGGACACTCCCAAGCCGCGCGATCCAAAAGCGCGCAATGCGGGCCCCGACGAGAGTCCACATTCGGGTCCGTACAAAGGGCATTAACACCGTTTTGTAATTCGTCGACGCGAGTTACAGATTAATGTCCAATTCGTGCAAAGTTGTATAAATTGAATGAATTAACTGTGTGAGCATCCCGATTAACCCGTTCGTGACATTAATGCTTAAGGTTATTTTGACAGCATATCTTGTATCTGCATCTCACGTTGGTCATTTTGACATGAATTGTCAGACAACGTGAACGATTGACCCTTAAGCCAGCAATGCAAATGTGGGGCCGGAGATGTCCTAGGAGGCCCAAACTGAATTTTTCAGATTGTTTTCTGAGTTGCTTAGGCACTCCAGAGATCACTGTGATCTCTGTTTATCGATATTGGACCTCTAAGGACTTCAAAAGTGCATCTAAGACCTTTAAAGCACTACTCGAAAGGCCTAGATGAGTTGTGCAGTTCAGTCTGAGGATTTTACATTGAGCCTCGGGATAAGCGGCACTTGATTGGCCAACCTTCCGGTGTCAAGTTTCCGTAGAAATGACCTCCGGTTATGAATTTTCGTTGAAAACGGCCTTTTCTGTCATTCAGAGGTCACTCGGGAAACTAAAAAGGATATTGCAGTCTGATTTGCCCAATTGCGTCTGTCCGTTGTAGTTTTTGGGGCAATGCATGACTAACTTGGTTTGTCGATGTTCTGTCAGAGCGGTCTCCGGATATGGTTTTCCGTTGATGGGTATGCTTGTTTTGCCGTTCGGGAGTCATTCGAGGTGTCCGCGTGACTTCCAAAGAACAATCTAAAGCAATGCTCATGCTCTGTATAATTGTGGGGGCATGGCCGCATATGACATTTGGAATTAACTTTTCTCTGAGAAACCAACATTTTTGAGCTTCCACTGAAAAGTTGTCTATATACAAAAAGTTGTTCTGTATAGAGTAGATAATTTGCAAAATGCGTTTGAAGACGCTTTTCATCTTTTTAGCATTGATGGAGATTTTTGGAGTCCAATATTTGCTATCTTCCGATGGTCAAAGGAACTATCGGGAAAGAGAACTGTCCATGTGGTATTCTAAAAAATGCCGGTTTGGGGATTGTTCGGCTTCTTCTTGCTCTGTTGGCTCTAGATGACCCAGGACGTTCTTATGTTGTTCGCCCATATCATCTGCTTACTCCTGCTGACTTGAGGATGAATAGTGATTTATTGCTCTGTAGAGCCATCTTTTGTAATAATACTCAAGTCGTGGTACTGTTTGCTGTTGATGGACATTGTTTGACTTGTGAACCAAAATGGGGTGCTGACAACTTGCCCATCTTTGACTGCGTGCTCGGGTAGAGGATGCAGCCAAAAACTTTCAGAAGCACCCCAGTTTGATCACAATGACCAAAATGGCACCTCTAATGACCGTCTTCCCCTCTCTTCTTTTGGATATATAGGGGATCTATTGCACCTGAAGCAGAATGTAAGGTTCGGGACGGACCTTTGATAGGAATTTAAAAGTCAGGAAGAACTCTTGAACCAGAATTTGAAATCGGGACAGACCCCTGAAAGGGATTTAAAAGTCGGGACGGACCCTTGAACAGGAATTTGAAATCGGGACGGACCCCTGACCGTAATTTAAAAGTCGAGACGGACTCTTGAACAGGAATTTGAACTCGAGACGGACCCGGGGGACGGACCCCTGACATGAATTTAAAAGTTGGGACGGACCCTTGAACAGGAATTTGAAATCGGGAAGGACTTGGGGGACGGACCCCTAACAGAAATTCAAAAGTCGGGACGGACTCTTGAATAGGAATTTGAAATCGAGACGGAACCGGAGGACGGACCCCTGACATGAATTTAAAAATCGGGACGGACCCTTGACGTGAATTCAAAAGTCAGGACGGACTCTTGAACAGGAATTTGATATCGGGACGGACACCTGACAGGAATTTAAAAGTCGGGACGGACCCTTGAACAGGAATTTGCAATCGAAACGGACCTGGAGGACGGACCCCTGACATGAATTTAAAATTCGGGACTGACGCTTGAATAGGAATTTGAAATTAGGACGGATCCGGGGGACGGACCCCTGACAGGAATTCAAAAGTTGGGACGGACCCTTGAATAGGAATTTGAAAACGGGACGGACCCGGAGGATGAACCCCTGACATGAATTTAAAAATCGGGACGGACCCTTGACAGGAATTCAAAAGTCGGGACGGACTCTTGAACAGGAATTTGAAATCGGGACGGACCTAAGGGATGGACCCTTGACAAGAATTTCAAAGTCGGGACGGACCCGGGGGATGAACCCCTGAATTTAAAATACAAGATGACTTGAATAGGAATTTGAAATCGGGACGGACTCGAGGGAAGGACCCCTGACAAGAATTTAAAATTCGGGATAGACCCTTGAATAGGAATTTGAAATTGGGATGGACCCCTGACAGGAATTCAAAAGTCGGGACGGACCCTTGAGCAGGAATTTGAAATCGGGACGGACCCATGGGACGGACTCTTGAACAGGAATTTGAAATCAGGACGGACGCCTGACATGAATTTAAAATTCGAGACGGACCCTTGAATAGGAATTTGAAATCGGGATCGACCCCTGACATGAATTTAAAATTCAGGATGGACCCTTGAGTAGGATTTTGAAATCGGGACGGATCCGAGGGACAGACTCTGAAATTTCAAAGTCGGGACGGACCTTTGAACATAAATTTGAAATCGGGACGAATCTGGGGGACGAACCCTTGACATGAATTTAAAATTCGGGACGAACCCTTGAATAGGAATTTGAAATCGGGATAGACCCAAGGGAAGGACCCCTGACAAGAATTTAAAAGTCGGGACGGACCCTTGAACAGGAATTTGAAATCGAGACGGACCCCTGACATGAATTTAAAAGTCGGGACGGACCCTTGACATGAATTCAAAATTCGAGACGGACCCTTGAACAAGAATTTAAAATCGGGACAAACCCCTTATAGGAATTCAAAAGTCGTGACAGACCCTGAAATAGGAATTTGAAATCGGGACAGACCCGGAGGACGAATCCCTGACATGAATTTAAAATTCGGGACAGACCCTCGAATAAGAATTTGAAATCTGGACGGACCCGGGGGACGGACCCCTGACAGGAATTTAAAATTTAGGACGGATCCTCGAATAGGAATTTGAAATCGGGACGGACCCCTGACAGGAATTTAAAATTTGGGACGGACCCGCGAATAGGAATTTGAAATCGGGACGGACCCGGGGCACGAACTCGTGACGGGAATTTAAAAGTCGGGACGGACCCTTGAACATGAATTTGAAATAGGGACGGACCCGGGAGACGGACCACTGACATGAATTTAAAATACGGGATGCCTTGAATAGAAATTTGAAATCGAGACGGACCCGAGGGAGGAACCCCTAATAGGAATTTAAAATTCGGGACGAACCCTTGAATAGGAATTTGAAATCGGGATGGACCGGGGGGACGGACCCCTGACAGGAATTCAAAAGTCGTGACGGGCCCGGGGGACGGACCCCTGACATGAATTTAAAATTCGGGACGAACCATTGAACAGGAATTTGAAATCGGGACGGACCCCTGACATGAATTTAAAAGTCGGGACGGACCATTGAACAGGAGTTTGAAATCAGGACGGACCCGGACGGACCCCTGGCATGAATTCAAAATTCGGGACTATCAGCACCCCATTTTGGTCAATCAAGCAAACAATGTTCATTGACAATATACAATGCTATGACTCGAGTGTGGATACAACTGATGGGCTCAACTGAACAAGAAAATTACTATTCACCTCAGGTCAGTAAAATTGAGCAGATGACATATGCACATGACAGAAGAATGACCTTGGTCATCAGAAGCTAATAGAGTGACCAGAGAACTCAACAATTTCGAAACCGACATTTTTAGTATATCACATGTACGATCTTGTTTTTTGATAGTTCGCTCGATCATCGGAAGATAGCCAATATTGGACTCCAAAAATCCACTCCAATGCCAAACAGATTAAAAGTGTCTTCAAAAGCATTTTGCAAATCATTTGCTTTATACAGAACAACTTTTTTGTATATAGACAACTTTTCAGTGGAAGTCCAAAAATGCCGGTTTCCTGGAGAAAAGATAATTCCAAATATTAGATACGGCCATGCCCCACAAGTGCACAGAGCATGAACAATGCTTCAGATTGTCATTTGAAAGCCATACAGACACCAGAATGACTTCCGAACGACAAAACATGCATACCCCTTTTCGGAAAGGCATAGCCTGACATCAGTCTGGTGGAATAACGACAAACGAAGTTTGTACCGCATTGCCTTGAAAACTCTAGCAGACATTTACAATTGGGCAAAACAGACAACAGAACCCTTCTTAATTTCCCGAGTAACCTCCGAGGAGCAAAAATGGCCATTTTCAGTGGAAATGCATATCCGGAGGTCCTTTTTACGGAAACTTGACGCCAGGTGCCTACCCTACATAGTGCTAGCCTTCTTAAGGCTCAACGTGGAATCGTCGGAATGAATCACACAACTCATCTAGACCTCCCGAGCTGTATTTTAGAGGTCTCAGATACACTTTTCAAGTCTTTAGAGGCCTGATCTCGGCAAACAGAGATTACTGTGATCTCCCGAGCGCCCAAGCAACTCAGAAAGTAATCTGAGAAATCCAGTTTCGGCCTCCTAAGACATCTCCGGCTCCACGTTTGCATTACCGACTTAAGGGTCAATTGTTCACGTTGTCTGACAATTCATGTCAAAATGACCAACGTGAGATGCAGACACAAGATATGCTGTCAGAAGCAGACAACTTCGCTCTGGTCACCTAAAATGGGCAAAACTGGCTTCCGAGCCTCGTACGCACCCGAGGCATTCTTCAACGAAAAATGACAATTTTGGGCTCGTTTGAATCGTTCTCACACGCGCAATGACAATTTGATGTTCGTTTGAGCCACGAACCTCGAACACGCGATCAATCGAGACCCGAACTTTGTCCCGAACTTCCTCTCAAATCCGTGGGCCCACGGGTCAGCCATGACCAGCCTTATCCCTTGCCATTGCCACCCATTTCCTTGGCATCTTCTCCATGCAACTTGCCTTATCCTTCTTCAAAATATCAAGCCTACCATTTCACTTCAACACTCTACCTTCATCAATGCATTTGGCTCTTCCTCTTCAATGCATTTTGAAGAAGTCTTCATCCCTATCTTGATTAAAAAATTCGGATTCCACTAATCCATGGCCCTAATTGCACTTTTCTTCACTAATCTTGCACTTAAGCTTTCCAATATATTGTCCAAATGCCATTAACTTAATCACTTACTTCAAGCACTCTCTCTCTAGCATTTCTCACTCAAACAAATGCTCTCAACCTCCCAAGAACTTCAGCAAAATCGCAGCAAGCAAGAACCACCCAAAAACCAAGCAAAACACTCAAGACTTAAGTCAGAATCCATCCCGACTTAAATCCAAACTTCACCAAACTTCATATTCTACATGTTTTCGACCCCCTCTATCCATTTCCGAGCTTAGATTTCAAGTTTGAAGCCTCTAATTAGAGAATCAGCTTGGTACAGAATCGAGCACAGTTTTGGCCTAGCCGGGTCAAAACTTCCAACCCTGTTTTCTCACCTTTTCGAGTCGGTCTGAACTTTCAAAACCCATCAAACACCTCCGGGGGTTCGTTAGGAGTCGAGAGCCACCGACCTTGCTCAAAAATTCCATTGGAATCCACCGTTATCAATTCCGACCCGAAAACTGCTCAGTTGGGCTGGCGTTTCTGACTGTCTGTTCGGTTTTCTGGTAGATCAAGTCGATCCGTGACCCTTTTCGACGAACGACCACTTCTATCACCTCCAAGGGTCAGTTAGGAGTCAGGATGAGTTTCTGTCATCCTATCATAGACTCGGGTAACTAGAACGGTTATCTCTGTCACAAAACATGCAAAATCCTGATTAATCATTCACTCAATCTAACCAAATGCTAGACAATGGTTAAGGGAACTCTAGGTTCCAAATCTAGAGTCAAAACACGAGTTTGGTTAATTCAGTGGTATTTCAGTGTCACAATACAGAACAACTGTAAAAGCAATCCACACACACAAGATTTGACTCTCTTTGTCAAGTTTCTCAAAACAAAGCCGAATGCTAAAATATTGGCACGTGCTTGTTTGTCTAGGGTAGGATTTGCATGCCAAAATACCCCGGATTAACAACTTGTTAAAACACGTACACTCGATAATAACAAACACCTTGTCTGTTATTTACCTGCTGTATGTTATCTTTTAGCACTTGTTTGTCATGTGGATCGAGCCTGATCCCTAGGCCGAATAATATTAGGGTTCAACGTCCTAATCATCAAGCACAGGGTCCAACGCCCTAATCATCACTCACAGGGTCCAACGCCCTATTCATTGAGAGCGCATGTCGAATTTCAATTTTTCGGTATTTTCCTAAACTCACATTGAGTTAGAGCGGAATAATAACCGAATGCAAACTGACTGAGATTCACCCATGTGTAATTATGATTTGATGTATTTTTGAGAGTTCATTGTAAGGATTTTTGTTTTGTACATTCATATGTAAGAATCTCAGTTGGTGAGCAAACGGTCTAAGAGTCGAATCATTCGAATCGGTTTCATGCTTGCCCAAAGGAAAGTAAATCCTAGATCTCGTGGTTCTGGTTCACGCAGAGATTCAACCTCCATGGTTTTATGAACTGTATCGCAAGATTGTGAACCAATTCCCCGACATACAGATTTACTTCTCTCTCGGCTTCTCAACCGACATCGTTTAATTCATCGAATTTACGGTGTCAAAACGTATGAGCCAAGCACAGCTTAATTCATACTATGAATAAATAAAACATGCAAGCTTAGCAAACCAGAGTACCGAAAGGGCGTGCGGGATATAGGTCCACACGTAACATGAACCTCCGAACTCGGACTTTCCGGTTCCGTACAAACCATTGCCTTAGCAAAACTAGGTGTTTCATACCCCTAGACCCGGGTAACTTATCCGCCCTCAACCTTCGGGTGGTAAAATGATAAGTGGTGACTCCTTCTCTCACGCGTGTCCGTCACGCATCCCCACGGGAAGGTGGACACTCCCAAGCCGCGCAATCCAAAAGCGCGCACGCGGGCCCCGACGAGAGTCCACATTCGGGTCCGTACAGGGACGAACCCTTGAACAGGAATTTGAAATCGGGACGGACCCCTCACAGGAATTCAAAAGTCGGGACGAACCCTGAAACAGAAATTTGAAATCGGGACGAACTCGGGGGACGAACCTCTGACATGGATTTAAAATTCGGGACGGGCCCTCGAATAGGAATTTGAAATCAAGACGGACCCGGGGGATGGACCCCTGATAGGAATTTAAAATTCAGGACGGACCCTCAAATAGAAATTTGAAATCGAGACAGACCTGGGGGACGGACCCTTGAAAGGAATTCAAAAGTCGGGACGGACCCGTGAACAAGAATTTGAAATCGAGACGGACCCGGGGGACGAACCCCTGACATGAATTTAAAATTCGGGACGGACCCTTGAATAGGAATTTGAAATTGGGACGGACCCGGGGGACGGACCTCTGACAAGAATTCAAAAGTCGGGACGGACTCGGGGAGCTGTCCCCTGACATGAATGGGGTACATGCTGAATGGGTTGCGTTGCGTGCTTGACGAGGCTGCCCCTAGTTTAGCTGGGGATGCCACTGTTGCTTGTGAATGTTGCTTGCAGGGCTGCGGTGTTGTGGTGGCATGGGGCGGATGCTTGTTGGTTTGCAGAAAATCGGCTTCGTCGTTGGAGTGGTTTTGGATTGCCAGGGGTCGGTGTCTTGCTTTGTGGGACTCGAGCTCTGGGGAAGGAGCGCCTACGTATCCCGTGGATTCAGGAATCAAAGTCTACCATAGTTCTTGCTTGCTTGGGATACCTGTGATCCTGGAAATACCAGTAAATCATGTGAGAAATACTAACGTGAGATAGACACAGATAAGCCCAAAGAGAATATTGTTGCAAAATACAGATCTTCAGTTTCGGGTCGCCTGAGAGACTCGTGAAGAATTTTGCTTTGACAGTGCAGATGGGTTCCGTTCTCGAAGGCCAAGATATGAGGCCTCTAGAGGCTCTCGTTAGCTATGCATGGGCGTATCAAGACTTCCCGACAATGCTCTAGTAGCTCTATCGTTTGTTCGACATGCCCATCGGCTTTGGATCCTTCTGATCGAGGTGCCCTGGGACGATTGCATTTGTAACCGCATGGGAATTTCTGTTCTGAATTGGTCAGACGTCGGCTTGATCATTTCCAGGATGCTATGACTAGACCCCGGAGAGGAATGTCTAGATTCTTGGCATTGTGGTAGCCGACTGACGTGTGGCTGTGACCCATTTGAAATTATGCAAAGACAAAGAGAAAAGAGAAAGCCGGGGAGTACGTTGCCCCAGGCTAAAAGGTTACACGGGTTCACGCCTGCAACGAGATATACCCCCATTTTCCTTCGTCCTTCTATTGTGTAGGCTGTACCGAACTACTTGGACGGCGTATTCAGCTGCCCACTGTTCTTGAGGAAGGTTCCCTCTTGGACGGTTGAATGGTATTGGAGAGTCGATCGGGGATCGTGCTGGAATATATAAACTTGCCACTTCCGTTGGGGATCCCTTGTCCGCACGATGTGTGAGAGATTAGGGGGAAATTTTATCTATATCTCGTTTTGCTCTCCTTTTGCTACAGTCACCCACCTCGGGGCCGCACCTCTCAACCTAAAGAGGAAGAGCTCTCCTTTTGCCACGACCGCCCCAAAGGGTTTCCGGTCATGCCTCTCTTTTGCCCTAGCTTTTGCCTAGGCCGCCCCAAAAGGGTTCGACTAAGCAGGCTCGATTCTTTTATCTCTCGAGTTTGCAAGGGCGAAGGGTTCGAAGGATTTGACCTCCGAGTGTGTTGTGTTCTGTCTCCATCGAGGAGTTGTGTCTGTTGCTCCCCCTTTTGTCAGGGTTTGTTGATTTTTTTTCCAATTGGCAATGCCAGAGTTTTAAACCTCGGCGTTGCCTTGCTTCGCTTGTTAGCGGGTTTTTCCCACTTCTTTTCTCTCTCTCTCTTCATTGGGGAGTTTTTCCCATTTCTTTTCGCTCTGTTTTTTTTTCTGGCAGCTGGGGTTTGTTTTGTGCTCCATGTCTTTATTTGAAACTCCTCGACTTTACATCGCCGATGCCGATTTAGTGTGTTTTGCCTCATGGAGACTTGTTGTATTTTGCTAGCCCTATTTCGTGAGGGCCAGCTTTTTTGGAAGCTTGACTCTTGTGCACTTGGAAGTTGAACTTCGTGTCACTTGCCCTTGCAAGCTTTACAGGTGAATTTCCCCTATCGTCTAGGAAAAGAAAATGCCAAATTGCCCCATGTGGAATAAGGAACGCAGGTTGCCCCAGTGCGAATGTTGAACGGGGATGCCCCGGTCTTCATTTGTTGAAGTGGCCCATGGCAAGCGCCTTGTGCGATTGTTGTCCCCAATCATATCTTGCTATATCCGCAGTACATGCCTCTTGGATGGTGCACGCTGCTGAATGTTCAAGGAAGACGGTTGCATCGATGCTGGGCTAGTCGCTCAATTGCCTGCATTTTCTATTTTGTAGGGGGTATCTCATTGTCAGACACCTCCCTTGTCGAAGTAAAAGGAAAAGGGTTCGAGACAAGTTCTCGGAGAAGCGTGAACTCGCGCATCGCTCTTCGCCTGTGGCCAATGTGCCCCTGTGAAGGATGACAAAGAAGATGGTGTATTAGCCGATTATGCGATGGAATATGTGGTAGGAAATATGAGGTGGACCCATAGAAAAATCACTTTTTGCCCCGCCCGCGACCCATGGGTTGTCGCGTGTCGATGACATTTATTTTCGAAAATCTGGTCATCACCGCTTTGGAGTGGTTAGACCGCGACTGGGGTCACATAAGCATGTTTTCCCAAGTTGCGAGTAGGTATGCATAGTCGTCCGAGACAAGTTCTCGGAGAAGCGTGAACTCGCGCATCGCTCTTCACCTGTGGCCAATGTGCCCCTGTGAAGGATGACAAAGAAGATGGTGTATTAGCCGATTATGCGATGGAATATGTGGTAGGAAATATGAGGTGGACCCATAGAAAAATCACTTTTTGCCCCGCCCGCGACCCATGGGGTGTCGCGTGTGGATGACATTTATTTTCGAAAATCTGGTCATCACCGCTTTGGAGTGGTTAGACCGCGACTGGGGTCACATAAGCATGTTTTCCCAAGTTGCGAGTAGGTATGCATAGTCGTCCTAGGGAAGGCTCGAAGAGTCGGGTCCCATGAGGATATGCGAGTCGAACAAGTCTAACAGAACTAATAGGGCGTCTTCGAGACTGTCCTAATGCTCCATTGAAGGATTTGTTCATGTCAGGAGCCCATTTGTGGGAATGCATTTAAATTAAAGCAAAAGAGAGTTTAAAGAAGACTACGCTTGTTGCCCTAGTGTTTAGTCGACGGCGACGGCGGAGGACAGGTGGGACCCGTTCTTTGGTCGGAAGCGCGACAGTGAAGGTTCCTGCTGTTGCAGGCAGATGGGTCATGCTCTGTTGTGGAACTGTCGCTTTCGGTCTTTGCAATGAAAGGATTAGACTTGCTCCTCGAAATATCGCTTGGATGAATTTGAATTCAAGTCGATTTTGGACTTCAGATGAGCCTGAAAGCAGTAAATGCAGGGTGTTAAAACCTGAAAGCAGTAAATGCTGGGCTGGAGTCCGAAAGCAATAAATGCGAGGCCGAAACCCAAAAACAGTAAAGGCTTGGCCAAGGCCCGAAAGCAATAAATGCAGGTTTGATAAGAAAGTGCAGGAAATGCAAAAGCAAAGGCCAGTGCTAGGGAATAGCGCAAGGCGCTGCAAAGAGGTGGCTCTGATTTGCTTGTGATCTTTGTGGAGGGAGGGTGGAAACTCAGTGTTGAAATCCCAAGGAGCTAGATGAGAGACGTTTGTTGTTTCAATTGTAGTTGTTCAGTATTCAGGTTGCCTTCCTGTTGGGGATTTCCCGCGATGGAAGAAGGAAACAATGAAGGAGCATGAACTGTTCGAAATTGCAATGTAAGGGTGTAGGGAAGTGAATTGGCTTGGTAGGCTTCGTGCAAGCACGCTGAAGGAGGTGCATCGGTACACACAAGAGATGTGAGAACGGTGCGTACATGTGATACGTGGTGACGTGCCTGGACATGCTAGTGGTGTGCACTGTTGCGTGACGAGGTATATACTGGTGCATTGATGACGTGTCAGGGCACGTCGAGGATGTGGTCAATCAAGCGGAAGTTAGTGTTGATTAACTTCGCCTGGGAAGGTTGATCGGCCCTCGGGCCACAGCTCGTCTTGCCGTGGAGGAAGGGTGAAGACCGCAGGTGGTCTACCCGCGGTGGTTGGCACAACTCGCCTGTCGTGCGGGGTGGGTGGCCGGGATGGACTCGGTCTCTGATCACGGCACATTTTGCCATGAGGAGGTGAAGACCGCGGGTGGTCTACCCGCAAAGGTTGGCATGACTCTCCTATCGTGCGGGACATGGCGAGCCGCTATGCAAACATAGAAATAAATAGAATGCATGCAATGCATGAATTTTCAAAAGCTAATACTGTTGCATCGATTCAATTCAAATTCTCAGATTTACGAAGATAGTTCATTTGAAAAATGGAACTTGAACATTAAACCCATGCAATGTCCTAGTTTGTTTGAAAACATGCATACAGGTGCAGAAAAATAAACTATAACACGAGTTCTTTGCATTGTACAACACTCATTCAGTGAAAACAACAAAAGGCTCGCCTAAAAAAAAACTACAAGCCAACCCAAAGAGTCAACTTTTGGGTCGGTTGACGGCATGAAGGTCGTTTGGTCCAGCATGACGGTCCCTGTTTATGCATGGTTTCAGTGTTCTATTGGGAAATCCACTAACTAGGGATGGGTGCTCCCGATTCAAGGATGTGAATTCCTTGAAATCGAGAGAGGATCTTTGGGGGCTGGTTCGGTGGCGGAGCCGACTCGATCCGTTCCCTTACTCGGTACCTCTGACTAACCTAGCTTCTTAAATCGGTTTCCATGGGATTTCAAGCATTTGGTACTTAAAATCTCTAGAATGATTCAATGCAAGTGCAGAAGAGTAAATGTGCGCAAAATAAATGTGCGAAAAGTGATAAATAAACATGCAAGCAAAGCAAACGGATTGAGCCTGAGCCCACTAAGTCTGTCCCCAGTGGAGTCGCCAAGCTGTACGGACCCTAATGTGGACTCCCGTCGAGGCCGCATTGCGCAGTTTTGGATCGCGGGGCTTAGAAGTGGCCACCTTCCCGTGGAAACGCGTAATGGACACGCGAGAGAAGGAGTCGCCACTTATCATTTTACGACTCAAAGGTCGAGGGCGGGTAAGTTACCCGGATCTAGGAGTATGGAACACCTAGCTGTTGTTAAGGCATTGGTCTGTGCGGAACCGGAAAGTCCGAGTTCGGGGGTTCATGTTACGTGCGGGCCTATATCCTGTACGCCCTTTTGGTACTCTGGTTTGCTAGGCTTGCATGTTTTATTACTTACCGCGTGAATTAAGTTGCGCTCAGCTCACAAGTTTTGACATTGGAAATTCAGTGAACTAAACGATGTCGGTAGAGAAGCCGAGAGAGAAGTAAACCCGTGTATCGGGGAATTGGTTCACAATCTTACGTTACAGTTCATCGAACCAAGGAAGTTAAATTCCTGCGTGAACCAGAACCGCGAGATCTTGGATTTACTTTCCTTTGGGCGAGCATTAGACCGATTCGATTAATTCAACTCTTGGACCGTTCGCTCACCGACTAAAATTCTTACAGAATGAATGTACAAAATAAAATCCTTACAATGCTCTGGAAAACAATAAATACAAATTACAAAAGGGTCGAATTCCAGTCGATTTGCTTTCGGTTATTATTCCGCTCTAACTCACCGTGAGTTTAGGGAAAAGACCGAAGAATTGAAATTCAATGGA
Source organism: Punica granatum (assembly GCF_007655135.1). Classification (NCBI taxonomy): domain Eukaryota; kingdom Viridiplantae; phylum Streptophyta; class Magnoliopsida; order Myrtales; family Lythraceae; genus Punica; species Punica granatum. Next base: position 19,604,795 of record NC_045130.1, on the reverse strand, counting down.
CTCTCTCACTGAATAGGGCGTTGGACCCTCTGAGTGATGATTAGGGTGTTAGACCCTGTGATCGATGATTAGGGCATTGAACCCTAATATTATTCGGCCTAAGGATCAGGCTCGACCTGCATAGTGAACAAGTGCAGAAAGATAACACGCAACATGTTAATAATAGACAAAGTATTTGTTACTGTCAAGTATACGTGTCTTAACAAGTTGTTATTCCGGGGTATTTTGGCATGCAAATCCTACCCTAGACAAACAAGCACATGCCAAGGTTTTAGCATTCGACTTTGGTTTGAGAACTCGACATCCCGGGTGTTCGTAATCAAGTCTCGTGTGTGTGTGGATTGCTTTTACAGTGATTCGGTGTTATGACACTAAAGTTACACTGAATTCATCCAAACTTGTGTTTTGACTCTATATTTGGAACGTAGAGTTCCACCTAACCATTTTCTAGCATTTGGTTAAGCCAAGTGAAATGATTAATAAGGTAATTATGTTTCGATACAGAATACCCGACTAACACCCTAAACTACGCTAGAATGACAGAAACTCATCAGTGGGAATAAGAAGGGGCTATGCAGATGAATCTACACCTAAACAGGTAGCCCGTTCCTACTCTGATACCGTCGTGTTTCCATCAAACTAACCCCTGGGGTGTCACCAAATCACAAAATGATGTTCTTACCCTTAAGTTGAAAGTTTGTTTTCAGAATATGGAAACAACGCAATACGGGCCACCTCGGCCTGTAACCGGTGTTGATCAATTCCTTGGATCTTTCAAGGTTATGCGAGAACTCCGTAAAAACCGAAAATTTGGTCGATCTATCCGGAAGTGGTATAAAAGGAACTTCTGTATTCCAACCTGAATTACCTGAAGTCAGGTGAAACTCAAGTCAAAAACACAAAAGTTTCTTCTAGATGTCCACGTTACTTCGTATTGCATGTCTCAGGTTTAGAAGTATGCGTATTTTGAAAATGGCATTAACACCGTTTTGTAATTTGCCGACGCGAGTTACAGATTAAAGTCCAATTCGTGCAAAGTTGTTTAAATTGAATGAATTAACTGTGTGAGCATCCCGATTAACTCGTTCATGACATTAATGCTTAAGGTTATTGTCGAATACATTAATTATGAAAACAATTCATGATTCGGCGACCAAGACGATTCTATAAGGATCGAGGATAATTTGGTCCAATGACTGAAACTACCCTCATAACCGAATGGACCCGAATGAGTCATTGATACCCGAATCCATGCATATTGCTTTAAAAGACATTTTCATGCGAGGTTTGCAATATAAAGGAAATTGCAATTACACGAAATCCGAGAACGGACTTAAAATGGGAAAAGGAAACCTCATGGAACCCGAATAAGCTCATGAAGCTCTCGGCCACTACTCCTTGGAGAGAGAGCCGAGATGTCCCATGGCCCGAATAGTTTTCCACGAGTTTTTCCCGTCTCATTTCGAATCATTTCTCACATGCTCAAGCAACAAATACAATAAATAACACGATTTTAACAAGGGTCGGTATGGCCATGATTTGAGTAATATATTCAAACATGCAAACATGCAAACATGCACAAATATATTATTTAAGGAATTGATAAAATAATACCGACTTCAAGCACATAGGAAAACATGAGGAAACTCAGGAATCGAACTTAGATCGGGTCAAGAAGATCGTTCCTTGCCCGAAAAGAGCAAGAGGGCATTCGGTCATCTCCCTTGGAGGGAAACTCGTGAGCTCTCATGCCTTTCCCAGATCGAGATGTTCTTCTCGACTACGATCCAAGTGTTTTCCGACATGCTAGCACGTAAATCAAGGATAAACATGCATGGTATAACATAAAATTGTATAAAAATGTAAACTTGCAAACAAAGCATGCTTAAAGCACCATTGTATTCCATAAACACACAATAAATGTAAAAAGCCCTAACTCCTCTAGGTCGAGAATGTTTTACCTAGCCTCGGGATACGAGGAAAGAGTCGGGGAAGGGTTTGAGAGTCGGATGACACGGTAGAATCCTCGGAAGGATGTTCGGGTGCAAGGGTAGCACGTTCGGGCGAGGCGCACAGGAGGGTACGCGGGCGTGCGCGAGCATGCGCGGCTGGCGCGCGGGCACACGGGCGAGCGTCATTATTCACCTGAGAGCACGATCTTCACCCGAAATGGTGAAATCGACGTGACATGATGAGCAAATGACTTCAAACTGAAAACCTGAGTTCAGAAATGAATTCCTTGGGTCCAAAACATGTGAGACATGAAGTTTGGAGAATTTTAGATCTAAGTCAGAATAGTAACCGCCATGGATTCCGACTTAAACTCTAAGGATTTTGGCTCGGTTTTTGTTGCTAGGATGCTTGCTGCTGCAGCTAAGGAGGAGTTGAGAGCATTTTCCTAGAGGGAGAAAGCTAGAGAGAGCATGCAAGAGGAGAAGGGATTAGTTTAATGAACTTTATGCAATATATAGGGACAACTTAAGTGCAATTCATGAAAGCAAAGTGTAATTAGGAGCCTGCTTAGCAAAAGTCAATTAGCTGTCAGCACCCCATTTTGGTCCACCCTAACAAAAGGACTGCATTTTTTTATTTAATTTGAAAAAAAAAATTCGGGCGGGGGGTCAGATCGGCGTCAGACCGGTCAAATCGGCATCAAACCGGTCTGACGCTCTCAGAATTTCTGACGCGGGTCAGAAGTTTCTGATCGTTTCATTTCGGCCCCTATCTTTCCCTTTTTTCCATTTCGCCCCGTATTCTTTTCTTCCTCTTCCTTTCCACCCCCGCCTTTCTTTCATTCTTTTCTCTTCTCCCCCTTCTTCTTCTCCTCCACTTTCACTGACGTCCCTTTGCCATCTCCGACATGCCGCGGTTGCCCACCCACCGCGACCGCCTCCCACCGCTGACACGTTCGCCCGACACGCCACCGCTCACTTCCCCGGCACGTTCCCTCGGCCACTATCTCCCCCTCACGGTCCCAATCTCACTCACGCTCTCTCGACCCTCCCGACTCTCGGATCTCCCGAGGGAACCCTCGAAATCCCTCCCTCTCGCTCTGATTTCTCCCCGGGAACGGATTCGCGACACTCCCCGGAACAAAACCCCTCTATTTCCCCCTCTCAATTCCCCCGATTTCCGGCGATTGAACTCGGAAATCCCTCGCCGGAAACTCGAAAACCTCTCAAAAAAAATGAAATTTCTATCGATCCCAACCGATCCGAGCCTCACGACGCCTCTCCCGAGCATGGCATAGCCTAGGCGGCACTCGCCGCCGTCACCCGCGCCCTCCCGTGCCGTCGTCGCAGCACATAGCGGCGAGAACCGCCATTCTCGGCCGCCTAGCCCCGCAGATTCGGCCCAGTCCTCTCTGCCCAATCTAGCCGAGACGATCCGACCCGTTCCACCTCGCCTCGAGTTCGGCTCGGAACGCGCGACCCGTTTCGCCCGCAGATTCGGTCCAGCTCCAGCGCTCGACCTAGCTCGCCCGTGCTCCGGGCCCAGCGCGCCCTTCCACGGCCCAACTCCCGCACGTTCGGACCAACCCACGCGCGCGGCCCAGACCTCCGCACGCCTGGCTCAACTCGTCGGCCCAGCGCCCCCTTGTAGTCGATCCGCACTGTTCAGACCGCCCGGTCCGGTCTGAACGCCTGATTTTCTGGTTTAAACCGAAATTAGGTATGTTATTCCGACTTAGTGACAAGCGTAGGTCTTAATTCGTGAATAAATTTGATGATTGCGATGATAAATTTTGTGATTGTCGTGTCGAAAATTTGAATAAAAAATTTAAAATAAAGAAAAGAATGACTAAAAAAATAAAAATAATTGTTGTAATTATATCAACAAAAGCACGAACTGGAATATTTTAATTACTCGACATTAAAACCGGTTGTTTGAAGAGAGAACGAATACACACGAATTAATCTCATGTTCAATCGGCTTTAAGTGAATTAAATCAATTAAACACACCAAAATTGATTTAATTAATTATTCGGACTTAAAAATTGATAAAATTAAATTTCATCGTGACTAATTTTGCTTATTCATGTGCACATGTGAATAATTGGATAGGCTTTGATCGAAATCCCACATGAATTGGCTAATCACGTAAATAAGGCATTAAAAGACATAACTCTCTTGCATTCACACGTTCATCGGATTTCACCTACTTGTCTACTTTCGCTGTTTTGTCTGTTTTCCTGTTTATTTATTGCGGGTCGAGCCCGAATTTCTAGGATTCGATATACACAGGGTCCAACGCCCCCACACACTTAGCGCACGCAATCTGAGTGCGGAATCGGGTCTTGTTTCGACTTACTGCTTCGCTCCTAGTAGTGTCTATGTGGAAGACGACTCGGATCGAGTAAGTAAGTCGTGGCCGGACATGACCCGGGAGCTCGACCGATCCTATGGCTATCAAGAGAGTCACGTGACTCTTTCGCCATCCGTTGGTTCGGTTGGACCCGACCCCCGGCTCTCTGAACCCGCGTTGCTTTAATTTCGGTTTCGGTCACTCAAAGCACACGGTGAGCACGAGTGGAATAATAACCAAACGCGAACTGACTGGGATTCCGTTGTTGTAAATTGTATTTTATTTATTTGAGAGAACAATGTAAGGGTTTATGTTGTACATTTATTCATGTAAGAATCCCGGTTGGAGAGCGAACGATCGGAGTGTTTTCTTCGATTTTACGATGTCAAAACGCGTAAGATGAGCGGAACTTAATTAAGCGGTAATAAAATTAAAATGGCAAGCCTAGACAAGCTAGAGTACTGATAGGGCATGCGAGATATAGGCTCGCATGTAACAGAACCTCCGAATTCGAAACCTCGGGTTTTGCAGACCACATGCCTTAGCAATTAGGTGTACCCCGTACCCCTAGACCCGGGTAACTTGCCGGTCCTTGACCTTCGGATCGTAAAATGGCAAGTGGCGACTCCTTCTTACGTGAGTCCGTCGCGCGTCCCCGGGAAGGTGGATACTCCCAAGCCGCGTTGCTTAGGCGCACGTACGCATGCCCTGACGAGACGAAATTCGGGAGCGCACAGCTTGGCGACTCCACTGGGGACACCTAGAGGGTTCGGGCTCATTTCCACTTACTTTGTTTGCTTGTTTATTTACCGCTTTCCGCAATTTTCCGCTTATCTACTTTACGCACATTTATTTCCTGCACACGCATTGCATATCATTCTAGCTTCAGGTACTTACGGGTCGCGTCCCACGACCGATATTAGGAACCACAAGTTAGATAGGGGTTCGAAGTAGGGGGCACAACATGCAATTCGATTGCCGTCTCAGCCTTAAAAAGAATCCCGCTCGGTTTCAAGGAATTCATACCCTTGAACCGGGGACCCCTATCTTTAGGTAGCACGGTCCCTGTAGAACCAAACCCTGCATCGTGCTATGCCTTCATGCCAGCCTCCAGCTCGGCTTCAACAATAGTCCTTGGGGTCGGCCTGCGAGTTACTTGAGTCTTTTCTATTTCAAGAGCGATATACTTGTAATTTCTATTAAGCCGTAGGCATTTACTTTCTTCGCACGCATGCATCTTGCAGTTTTTAAAAATTAAGGTGTCATTCATGTTGACGAGTCCTAAGCGGATTTTCTTATCGTCTTGGTAAAGGACGCTTTGCTTGGCCTCCTGCCCGCACCTCGATAGAGCCCGCCAACCCACGAGAACCTCTCCGACCCGTCGCAGGATGTAGGCCGCACGTCTTCCAGGACACCCTTCCCTGCTAGCACAGCCACCATGATCGACTTCACCAACACTACAATTGGTTATCGAGAGGTTGCTGAGAGATGAGGAATTCACCGACCGACCATAACCTTAGAGGGAGCTCGCCCAAACCCGCGCTGAGCTTTTGAGATGTGATCAAGAGTTGGCCCAAGCGAACACCGCCTTAGAGAGGTCTCGGCCCAGAGCCAGTGTTTTCCAAAGCGACGTAGACTCGCATCGCGAGCGCAGTGGAAAATCGACTTAGGACTTTAATTTCAAAACCTGCATTGTACTTTGAACCATCCTAGTCAATGTGAATGACCGCATTAGTATTTTCAAAACCCATGCATCGCTTCCATTCTGTTTATTTATTATTTTGCAGCTACCACGCATTCCCACGTGACAGGTGAGTCGTGCCAAATTTCACCGGTAGACAACCTGCAGTCTTCACCATTCCCCTTCACCTCCACGTGTTCTGACACGTTTCTTGGCCTGTCCTGTGCACGTCTCTCAATGCAACAGAGCGCATCACTAGGCATTGTGCGATCACATCTCTCCTTCCCGTGTCGAATCCTCAGCATACGTCCCTCAGTGCGCTCGCACGACGCCTACCAGGCCAGTTCGCTCTCCTTTGCTCTTGCATTAAGATTGCGGACACTTCTTGCTCCTTCATTGTTTTTCCTTTTCCCATTGCAGGAAATAATCAACAAGAAGCCAGTTCGATCCCCGAACAACCACACTCAGGACAGTAGAGACCTCTCGTCCAGCTCCAAGGGAGCTTCAACACCGAGGACCTAACCCTCCATCCACGAAGATCATGACAATAGAAGCACGGCCCAGCCCACTCGCCACAGGAATCACTAATTGGGTCGCACCTCCGATTAAAGAATGGGCCCAACCCGCCCACTGCCGTTGCCACCAACTAGCCACCGGGGCAACACGCGCACAACATCCTAAACTCTCTCATTATTTTTACTTACTGCATTTCCAAACGGGCTCTCGGCCAAAACAAATCTCTCAGGTGGACATTAGGACAATTTCAAGGATGCCCTATCAGTTCTATTGGGCTTGTTCGACTAGCATGTCCCCGTGGGACCCGGCTCCTCGAGCCTTCCCTAGGACGGCTGCGTCTGCCTACCCACACCCGAGAAAGAACACTTATGCGAACCCTAGCCGCGGTCTGACCATTCCAGTGTGGCGATGACTACGCTCCCGAAAAATGAGTGTCCCTCACGCGCGGCACCCCCTAAGTCGCGCATTGTACGAAGGGGATTTCCCACGGATCCATTCTATATTTCTTACCGTATATTCCACCACATAATCGCCTAATACATCATCCTCTTTGTTATCATTCACAGGGACACACCAGTCACAGGCAAAGAGCGATGCGCGGGTTCACACCTCCTCGAGAACTTTGTCGGGTCATTCACCTTTTACTTCAACGGGGAAATGGTCCGACCATGAGGTACCCCCTATGAAGCAGAAGACGAGGACAATCGAGCGAATCACTCAGCATTGATGCAACCGTCTTCCTTGAACATCCAGCGACTTCAGCAGCATGCACCCTCCAAGAGGCACGCACTGTAGAGAACAACAAGAGACGACCCGGGACATCGCACCAGGCACCTGCCACGGACCAGTTTAACAAATGAAGACAGGGGCATCCTCGTCCAACATACGCACAGGGGCAACATCAGTTGTTTATTCACAAAGCAATCCTACATTTTCTTTTCTTAGACAATAGGGGAAGTTCACTTGTAATGCTTGTAAGGGCAAATGACACGAAGTTCGTCTTTCGAGTGCACAAGAGTCAAACTTCCAAGAAAGCCGGCCCTCACAAAATGGGACTAGGTCAATTACACGCAACAAGACTCCACGAGGTGAAGCACATCAAAGCGGCATCGGTGATGCAAAGTCGAGGAGTTTCAAACAAAGACATGGGGCACAAAACAAGCCCCAGCTGTAAGAAAAAAAGCAGAGCGAAAAGAAGCAGGAAAACCCGCAAATGAAGAGAGAGAGAGAAAAGAAGCGAGAAAAACCCGCCAATAAGCGAGACAAGGCAACGCCGACGTTCAACAAAAGCATCGGCAATGCTAATCCAAAAGAAATCAACAAACCCCGACAAAAAGGGGGGCAACAGTCTCAACTCATCGACAGAGACAAGACACAATGCACTCGAAGGTCAAGTCCTTCGAATCATATGCCTTTGCAAGCTCGAGAGATAAAAGAATCGAGCCCGCTAGGTCGAAAACCCCTCCTAGGGGCGGCCTAGGCAAAAGCTAGGACAAAAGAGAGGCACGACCGGAAACCTCTTGTGGGCGATCGTGGCAAAAGGAGAGCTTATCCCCTTTAGGTTGAGAGGTACTGCCCCGAGGTGGGTGACCGTGACAAAAGGAGAGTAAAACGAGAGATAAACAAAACAGTCACCCTAGGCTCTCGCACACTGCGCGGACCAAGGATCCCCAAGGGAAATGGCCAGGTTATCTACTCCAACGCGATCCCCGTTCGGCTCTTCAACACAATTCAACCCTCAAAGGTGGATTCTTCCTCGAGTACAGTGGGCGACCAAGCACACCATCCGAGCAGTTTGGCGTAGCCCACACCACGAAAGGACAAAAAGAGGGGTACATCTCGTCGCAGATGTGAACTCGTGTATCCTTTTTGTCTGGGGCAACGTGCTTCCTATGCTTTCCCTTTTCTCTCAGTTAATTCATAACTTCAAACAGGTCACAGCCACCATACAATTAGCTACCACAAAGCCAAAGTCTCAAACATCCCTTTTCGGGGGTCTAGTCATAACACTCTAGAAATGACCAGACCGAGGTCTGACCAAATTTGCATAGAACTGCCACATGCGGGTCACAAACGCAGCCGCCCTGCGGTACCTTGACAAGAAGGGTCCTAAGCCGACGGGCGTGTCGAACAATTGATAGAGTCACTAGAGCATCACTAAGGACGTTTTAATATACCCATGCATGGCCGACAAAAGCCCTTGAAGGCCTTGCATTGAGACCTTCGAAAGCGGGATCCATTCGTATTTGTCAAAGCAAAATTCTTCGCATGTCACCCAGGGGACCCAAAACTGAAGCGTCGTGCGTCACAATGACGTTATCTTCATAGCATTGATAGGCCTATACATCGTTAGTAGCTCTCATGACTTACTAATGATGCTAGGATTACAGGTATCATATTACAAAAACTACGGCAGACTATGATCCCCTGTCCAAGGGGGTACGTAGGCTCCCCCAGAGCTCGAGTCCCACATCACAAGACGCCGGTCCCTAGCGAATGAACAACCGCTCCAACCAGCGAATGAGCAATCGCTCTAGGCGAAGCAACGAGAAACCGCCACAGGCGGAGCAACTAGGAACCGCCTCGGCAAACTAGCAAGCAACCGCCACAACAACGAGGTCGGTTTCAAGTAGAGCTGAAACTAACTGCCCTAGCGGTGAGGCCAACATCTAGCAGAACAGCAAGCAACGTCCCAGTGGCGAGACCGGGGCATCCCCAGCAAGTAATTACTTTAGCGGCGAGACCAGCTTCCAGTAAGAGCAACGAGCAATCGATCCAGTGGCAAAGCCGGCCCCTAGCAAAGCGATACCAACAAGCAAGTCGCGCAGCTGTTTCAACAATGACGCCGGCCTTCGGCAAGCCAACACCTTTAAGACAGCATCCTCCCAGCACACCCACTATACATGCCGCCACTTACCCAACTAACATTGGGTTATGTCCACCTCCGTAGGGGAACCACCGGCGGTTATCATTCCCCTGCAACGAGGCAAGTCGCAATTCGAGAGCCAAGCCAATCCACAGCAGCATCACCTTATGGCCACGTTCAGAAGCAATTGGGGCATCCTTGATGAACGCTCGAGGTTAGCTGGGGCATCCCCACCAAGCTAACGATCGGCCTTAGCCTCCTGCAGAATAGGCAGCGGGCAGTAGTCTTAACTTGAGTAGAGGGTCTCCAGGGTAGCCTCGACACGGTCGAACAACTGCACTGCAATCAAGAAATGAGCGGCAAAACATTATGTCCCAGCATCATCTGCAGTATACACAAGCCCAGCGCCAAGCGAACTGCAACCATTTCCCTCGCGCCCAGCGCGATCCCTCCACATTCGCACTTTACTTTATGCACTGCTTTTCAATTATGCACCTGCTTTTCAATTATGCACTCGCTTTTCAACTATGCACGCACTTTTCAATTATGCAAATGCTTTTCAATTATGCACGCACTTTTTAATTATGCAAATGCTTTTCAAATTATGCACGCACCTTTCAATTATGCAAATGTTTTCAATCTGCAGGGCCGAGTCCCATCTTTACATTTCTGCAGGGCCGAGTCCCTTCTTCACTGTTTTGCAAGACCGAGTCCCATCTTTACTTTTCTGCAGGGCCAAGTCCCATCATCATCATTACTTTTTTGCAGGGCCGAGTCCCATAATTATTGTTTTGCAGGGCCGAGTCCCATTTTTACTTTTCGGCAGGGCCGACTCCCATCATCATTACTTTTCTGCAGGGCCGAGTCCCACATTCACTATTCTGCAGGGCCGAGTCCCATCTTTACTCTTATGCAGGGCCGAGTCCCATCTTCACTCTTCTAGAGGGCCGAGTCCTATCTTCACTGTTTTGCAAGGCCGAGTCCCATTTTTACTTTTCTGCAGGGCTGAGTCCTATAATTACTGTTTTGCAGGGCCGAGTCCCATTTTTACTTTTCTGCAGGGCCGAGTCCCATCATCATTACTTTTCTGCAGGGCCGAGTCCCACATTCACTATTCTGCAGGGCCGAATCCCATCTTTACTCTTATGCAGGGCCGAGTCTCATCTTCACTCTTCTACAAGGCCGAGTCCCATCTTCATTGTTTTGCAGGACCGAGTCCCATCATTACTTTTTTGCAGGGTCGAGTCCCATCATCATCATTACTTTTCTGCAGGGCCGAGTCCCACATTCAGTATTCTGCAGGGCCGAGTCCCATCTTTACTCTTACGCAGGGCCGAGTCCCATCTTCACTCTTCTACAGGGCCGAGTCTCATCTTCACTGTTTTGCAGGATCGAGTCCCATCTTTACTTTTCTGCAAGGCCGAGTCCCATCATCATCATTACTTTTCTGCAAGGCCGAGTCCCATCTTTACTCTTATGCAGGGCTGAGTCCCATCATTACTTTTTTGTAGGGTCCATGCACTTGCATAATTCTCTCCAACACATCCGAAAAAAGAGAACAAGTGGCTACTGGGAAAGAATCAAGACAGTCGCAGGAACCCGACGGGGTGCATCTCATGATCTTTGGCTGCATCCTCTATCCGCGCACGCAACCAAAGAGGGGCAAGCTGTCAGCACCCCATTTTGGTCTACCCTAACAAAAGGATGGCATTTTTTATTTAATTTGAAAAAAAAAATTCGGTCGGGGGGTCAGATCGGCTTTAGACTGGTCAAATCGGCATCAGACCGGTCTGACGCCCTCAGAATTTCTGACGCGGGTCAGAAGTTTCTGATCGTTTCATTTTCGCCCCTATCCTTTCCTTTTTTCCATTTCGCCCCTATTCTTTTCTTCCTCTTCCTTTCCGCCCCCACCTTTCTTTCCTTCTCTTCTCTTCTCCCCCCTTTTCTTCTCCTCCTCTTTCACCGACGTCCCTCTGCCATCTCCGACACGTCGCCGTTGCCCACCCACTGCGACATGTTCACCCGACACGCCACCGCTCGCTTCCCCGGCACGTTCCCTAGGCCGCTATCTCCCCCTCACGGTCCCGATCTCACTCACGCTCTCTTGACCCTCCCGACTCTCGGATCTCCCGAGGGAACGCTTGAAATCCCTCCCTCTCGCTCCGATTTCTTCCCGGGAGCGGACTCGCGACACTCCCCAGAGCAAAACCCCTCTACTTCCCCCTCTCAATTCCCCCAATTTCCAACGATTGAACTCGGAAATTCCTCGCCGGAAACTCGAAAAACCTCGCCAAAAAAAATGAAATTTCTCTCGATCCCAACCGATCCGAGCCTCGTGAAGCCTCTCCCAAGCACGGCATAGCCTAGGCGGCGCTCGCCGCCGTCTCCCGCGCCCTCCCGTGCCGTCGTCGTGGCACATAGCGGCGGGAACCGCCATTCTCGGCCGCCCAGCCTAGCAGATTTGGCCCAGTCCTCTCTGCCCAGTCCAACCGAGACGATCCGACCCATTCCGCCTCGCCTAGTGTTTGGCCCGGAACGCTCGACCCGTTTCGCCCGCAGATTCGGCCCAACTCCAGCGCCCGGCCCAGCTCGCCCGTGCTCCCGGCTCAGTGCGCCCTTCCGTGGCCCAACTCCAGCGCGTTCGGTCCAACCCACTCACGCGGCCCAAACCTCCGCACGCCCGACCCAACTCGCCGGCCCAGTGCCCCCTTGCAGCCTGTGCGCACCTGAATTTCATCTCGTCGGGGCACGCATGCGCGCGCCTATGCAACCCGGCTTGGGAGTGTCCACCTTCCCGGCGTCGCGCGACGGACGCGCGTGAGAAGGAGTCGCCACTTACTATTTACGACCCATAGGTCGAGGGCCGTTGAGTCGCCCGGGTCTAGGGGTACGGGGTACACCTATATGCTAAGGCAATGGTCGTGCGGAACCGAAAATTTCGAATTCGGGGGTTCTGTTACGTGCGGGCCTATATCCCGCAAGCCCTTTCGATACTCTAGCTTGCTAGGCTTGCCGTTTTGTTTATTTACCGCGTGATTTAGGGTTGCACTTGACTCGCCCGTTTTGACACCGTAAAGTCGATGAATTGATCAAATTGGGCCAAGAATCCGAAAGATGAGTAAACTTGTGCGTCGAGGAATCGGTTCACTATCTTCGCGTGACAGTTCGTCGGACCGTGATGGTCGATTCCCTGCGCGAACCGAGACCACGAGTATTCGAGCTTACTCCTCTCTTGGTAACAATAGACCAACTTGACCGGTTCGACACTCGGACCTCTCGCTCACCGATCGGGGATCCTTACAAATGAATGAATGAATGCACAAAAAAATCCTCGCAACGTTCTCTCGAGTAATTACAAAATACAACTGAATAAGTGAATGGATCCCGATCGGTTTGCATTGGGCCAATATTTCACTCCGGCTCATCGTGTGTTTTGAATAACCGATAAATAAATTAAGGCAACGCGGACTCAAGGAGCCGAGGGTCGGGTCCGATCGAACCAACGGTCTGCAGGAGAACTAGTTGATTCCCACTGTAACCGTTGGACCAATCGAGCTCCCGGGTGATATCTAAACACGTTTCACACATCCAATCCAAATTGTCTTCCACATAGGCCATACTTGGAGTGTGATGGTGACTCGAGACTAGATCTCATTCTGCACTCGGGTTGCACGCGCTCAGTGAGTTAGGAGGCGTTGGACCTCGTGTTCGGTGATTTGGGGTGTTAGACCCCGTGTATTACGTAATCCTATGGGTTCGGACCCGAGTCGCAACAGATCAGCAAAAACAAAAGAAAACTGATAAAACTGATGAAAAACAGACAAAAACTGATAAATGCAGATAAATACAGACAAGTTGTATATTAGGCCGAATGTACGTGATTTAATCAGTTATTAACCGGGATTGATTAGCAAATAATGTATCTAACCTAGGCAAACAAAGAGGTGGGCTGGGATATGGTTCTAGGCCAATTACATGTGTGAATTTGTTTTAGATCTCTATTAAGTGAGGTGTCACTGCGGTTTCACCGAATTTGCCAAACTCGTATTTTGACTCTAGATTGGAATCTAGCATTCCGCCTATCCGTTATCTAATGTTTGATTAAGTCAGATGCATGATTAATCCGGTTTTTCGTGTTTTGCAACAGAAAAGAAGATGTCCGCCACCGAATCTACAAAAGGGAGATAGAAACACTGAAAGTGGACGGAATGGGCTGTACGAATGAAACTCGCGCCCGAACAGGCCGCCCCTTTTCGTCCATAGATCGAGGTGTTTCCGACTCCCTAATGCCTAGGATATCGGTGAATCACGGAATGACGATTATGCCCTTGAGTGGTAGAATGTGTGTAGTTCACATATAAATTAAAGATCGTGTGACACGAAAAGGTCTAAAGAGGACTCGTGCATCTTGACTTGAGCCGCCTCAAATTGGGCCCGGACTCAAGTCATAGTATGCAAGTACTCGCTAGACACTGATTTTATTCGCGTCACACGTCTCGGTGCTTTGAAATTGTAGGCTTTTAAAGAAAAGGGCATTTCTGCCATTCCGTGAACCATCGATGCGTTTAAGAATTGACAATCAATTTATCCAATTATTTAGTCCAAGTGATTTAATTAACCAAATGATACGTCTCGTTTCTCCCATTTGTGAAATTATTCGGTAGTAATGATTTTATGTCGGGGAATTATGGACTTGACGGATAATCTTCCAAGACTAACTCTCCTAGGAGGCGGCTAGCACGTGATCAACGATAAAAAACATGAACACAATCAATTCCAAGGGACGATTCCGAAGCAACGAAGGAGACCACCCTAAACCACGATTCCGAAGCAACGAAGGCGAATGTGCGGGCACAGAGTCGTGAATAACAAGAGAAAAGTAGGGTGCACTAAAAAGGCCGAGGAAAGCCGTCAAAAAAATAGACAAACAAGGAATCCCGAAAACGGCGGAGCCAGCACTGTGACACTATTCATCACCGAGTCACTGAAGCACCGAAAGGTGCCCAACATGGGACTCTAAAAATCCCTCTCAGTGCCAAAGTGACCAACGACACGTCCAGGCGCGCTTCGGGGGCATACCGCTTAGGCCGGGACACCCCCGATCTCTCACGAACGCCTTTTCTAACAGGGCTCCCGGAGCCCGCTCCACTGACAAGTAAACGGCACCCCGAAACGGACCTACAGACACGCAGGGACCACCGGGGTTGTGGGACAAGCTTCAGACGACCTTTCGGAACTCTACGGGGCTCCCCGAGTGATGTTTCAGTGGTAGCAAACGCCTCCCGGTGAATCTTCGGGGCACATTCACGGAAAACAGAGATCACAACGATCCCCGAACACCTCGAGACATTCAGGGAACACTGAGAAAGCCCCGGTCACAAGTCCCTATGTCTTCCCGGGCCAATGGTGTTCGGCCGGGGACGACGAGCCAACGATCTCCCACAAGGCAAAAAGGGTCGCCGAGATGAATATTAAGATGCACAAAGAGCAATCGGGGACCAGGGCCATTCAACTCCACTCCGAACGTCCGGACAGGGCAAAACCGGCTCTCAAGGCACCGAGTCGCCGGAACACTCGTTCACATGACATATGGCGATATTAGGTTCATTCAAGTCCTCTTCGCCCAAGCATTCCAAATCTATAAATTAATCGAACATCGGAGATCGGACGCACGTTCAATCGAGTCTCAAGCTTTCTCCGGCTCTTCTCTTAATCGAATGGGACCCACAGCTCAGCCGAGCCAAGCCATCAAGCCACGGTTCAACCCCAAGCCGCGGCTCAAACCCATGGCTTCGAATTGACCGCCCTAAGCCACGACTAACTCCCCTAGGGCCGGCGGCTCAATCCCTCCAAGCTCCCCTCACCACAAATTCAAATTTCCCTCTTACATCTATCACTTCCTATCACACCCATCAACTCCCATCAACCTTCCACTCACAAACTCCACCCTAATCACTCTTGATATTTTCGGCAGCCCATGCTTAGGGCCTCTAACCGTGATTAACTTCCCCTAATTGTCCCGTTAAGCTAGCCTTTAAAGTCTCATTCATCATTAGACTTAATCACTTCTTCCACTTCACTCTCTCTAAAGCCAATCTCTCTCCAAAAACCTCTCAAACTCCAGCCACTCCCCACGCCTTCGTCCAGCCCATGCCAAGGCCAAAACCGGCCAAAATGATTGGAAAACCACCCGGTATTCCGATGACCACCCGACCCGACTTAAACCAAAAATCGCCAAACTCCCTAGCCTACATATTTCCCACCCCCTAAGTCCATTTCCGGGCTTAGTTTTTCCATTTGAAGCCTCCATCATCGTGTTTTGGCCATATGAAGAGTCGGGTCCCAAGGACGCTAGCCGGGTGCAACCGCGCCTTAACGACGTGCCATTTCCTCCCACGACTTTGCCGAGTCGTGCCATCACGTTCAAATGGTTCATCACAACCCTCACCCTCCTCGTGAAGAGGTGGTCACGATCCGAGGGCCGATCAACCGTGCACAACCACCGTTCATCTGTTTCTCCCTTACCGGGTTCTACACGTTTTTACCGAACTTTCTCTCATATTTTCAAACTTGTCCAGGGCTTGGCACGTTAGGGACTACTCACGGGCATCTAGATCTGTCTCTTAGGAGTCCAACGAGCCTGATCTCGCACCGTGCCGTGGCCGGAGCAAGTGTGCCGACCCATTTTCCCGAAATTGCCGCGGCTGCACCCCCCCTGGGGTCACTCACCCGTAGCTCCAAACCAAGTCTTGCGACTCTCAAGGCCGTTTCCTCGACTCTTTTCCTCGTGCAACGAGGCTAGGTAACATCTCTTTACGACATAGAGAAGTTAGGATTCTTGATATTTGTTTATATGAAACGTTAATATAGCTAAAGGAGGCCGGAATGCATGAAAGTTTACTTTTTTCTTGCGGACCCGTGATTCCCATGCACTCCCATACAACGTACGCCCGTTATTTTCGTTTGTATGACCATGTCCTGTCTCTATGATCCATGAGCTTGCGTGCCATGATGGGAAACGGTTCGGATCCGGACGGGAGAGGCCCCCCTTGGCCGTGGTTGAGCCACGGGTCTCACGACCTAGTCTCTAGGGAGAGACCCATGAGCTCTCTTGGCCTATCCGGGGCTACGACGGCCTCTCTCTTCCCGAATCGAGTCGATTCCTATGTCCCTTTACCGTTAATCATACGTAACGCGTTAGTATGACGGGAAATGTTCCGAATCGGGACCGAAGAAACTCTCCCGACTCGTGTGAGTCATGGAAGCTCACGGCCTTCCATGGTGGAATGTGGCCGAGAGCTTCCTTGGACCACACAAGTCCGGGAGGCTTTCTTCCACTTCGAAACGGGCCGATTCCCATGTTATTATCGTTATTCGTTGCATGAGATGTATAGACATGACGGGAAAGGACTCGGAGCGGGGTCGAAGAGCCCACCTTGACCCATGTGAGTCACGGGAACTCACGGCTACCCTTGAAAGGGACGGACGAGAGCTCCCTTGGACCACACGGGTCCGAGGCGGCCTCTTTGGCTCCGAGACAGGTCGGTTCCCGCATTTCACGCTTTCCCATCGTATGAGTCGATGCCGTCTTTGTTGTTCCCGTTTAAATACCTCGTTCGTGCGTGTTTGTATGATTTTATGTGACCATGATCGCGATAGTATCGAGATGATTAGAACATGTACTATTAACGTGTTTAACGTGCTATGCATGCAAGGAATAGCTCGAACCGACGTGGTAGACCACCCGTGACCCAAGGAGGGTCAAGGGAACCTCCTGGCTTAGTCCCTTGGAAGATGGTTGAGTGTCCCTTGACCCCTCCCGGATCTAGGGTGGCCTTCTTCGTCGTTTCGTGCTCATTCCTTGGAATTGAGTGCACTTATGTTCGTGTTCTATCGCTAGCCATGTGTTAATTTCACAATAGATAAATTGACTTCGGGCCATTACCCATTAAACCCATAATACTTATAATATGAGGTCACCACTACCGAATAATTTCACAAACGGGACAAACGGGACGTATCATGTGGCTAATTAAATCACTTGGATTAAATAATTGGGTGAATAAATCCTTAATTCGTAAGCGCATCGATGGTTCACGGAATGGCGGGAATGCCCTTTTTCTCAAAAGATCACAATTTCAAAATACCGAGACACGTAACACGAATAGAATTGATGTCTAACGAGTACTCGTGTGCCATGACTCGAGTCCGGGCCCGATTTGAGGCGTCTCGGGTCAAGGCGCGCGAGTCCTTCTTAGACTCCTTCGTGTGACGCGATCTCCAATTTATATTCGAACATTGCAATTTTATCGTCCAAGAGCACAATCGTCATTCCGCGATTCACCGATACCCTAGGCGTTAGGGAGTTGGAAACACCTCGATCTATGAACGAAAAGGGCAACCCGTTCGGGTGCAAGTCTCATTTGCACTGCTCATTCCGTTCACTTTCGGTGTTTCTATCTTCCTATCGTAGATTAAGTGGTGGACATTTCATTTCAGTTACAAAACACGAAGAACCGGATTAATCGTGCACTCGACCTAAGCAAACATTAGATAATGGATAGGTGGAGTATTAGATTCCAATCTAGAGTCAAAACACAAGTTTGGTTAATTCGGTGAAACTGCAGTGACGCTTAACCGAATGGGAGCTCTAAAACAAATCCACCCATGTAATCGGCTTAGGACCATATTCTAGTCCACCATCTATGTTTGCCTCGGCTAGACACATTGTTTGTTAATCAACCCCGGCTAACAACTGATTAAATCACGTACATTCGACTTAACACACAACCTTGTCTGTATTCATCGATACTTGTCAGTTATTGTCTGTTTTTTCGTCAGTTTATCAGTTTTCTTCCGCTTTCCATTTACTTTTTACTGATTTATTGCGGTTCGGGTCCGAGCCCATAGGTTAAGTGTTGCACGGGGCCCAACGCCCCAAATCACCGAACACGAGGCCCGATGCCTCCTAACTCACTGAGCGCGTGCAACCCGAGTGCGGAATGGGATCTAGCCTCGAGTCACCATCACACTCCAAATATGGCCTACGTGGAAGGCGATTTGGATTGGATGCGTGAAACGAGTTTAGATATCACCCGGGAGCTCAATTGGTCCAACGGCTACAGTGGGAACTAGTCGATTCTCCTACAAACCGTCGGTTCGATTGGACCGACCCCCGGCTCTTCGAGCCCGCGTTGCCTTAATTTATTTATCGGTCATTCAAAACACACGGTGAGCCAGAGTAGAATATTGGCCCAATGCAAACTGATCGGGATCCATTTACTTTATTCAGTTGTATTATTTCATTATTCGAGTGTATATTGTGAGGACCTTATTTGTACATCTACTCATTCATTTGTAAGGATCCCCGATCGGCAAATGAGAGGTCCGAGTGTCGAATTGGTTAAGTTGGTCTATCATCACCGAAGGATAAGTAAGCTTGAATAATCGTGGTCTCGGTTCGCGCAGGGAATCGACCGTCTTGGTCCGATGAACTGTAACGATAAGATAGTGAACCGATCCCTCGACACACAAGCCCACTCACCTTTCGGGTTCTTGGCCCAACTCAATCAATTCACCGGTTTTACGGTGTCAAAACGGGCGAGTCAAGTGCAACCCTAAATCACGTGGTAAATAAACAAAATGGCAAGCTTAGCAAACTAGAGTACCGAAAGGGCGTGCGAGATATAGGCCCGCACGTAATAGAACCCCCGAATTCGGAATTTCCGGTTCCGTATGACCATTGCCTTAGTATTTAGGTGTACCCCGTACCCCTAGACCCGGGCGACTCAACGGCCCTCGACCTACGAGTCGTAAACAGTAAGTGGCGACTCCTTCTCACATGCGTCCATCGCGCGTCCCCGGGAAGGTGGACACTCTCGAGCCGCGTTGCATAGGCTTCGCGCATGCGTGCCCCGACGAGTTAAATTCGGGTACGCACAGCAACCGAACACACGAACGAACGCATACAACATATAATATAAAGAAATTAAGAAAAACGGTGTCGATTCATGCAATGGTAAAACGTGAAACACGGGAACCGATCTATTTCGGAACGAAAGAGGTCTCCTTGGACAGTGTGGTCCAAAGGAACTCTCGGCCACATCCCCTCAAGAGTGGCCGTGAGTTTCCATGGCTTACACGGGTCAAGGCGGGCTCTTCAACTCCGATTTAAGTCCTTTCCCGTCATGCTAATACATTACATGCGATAAACGACGGTAAAAACACGAGAATCAACTAACTTCGGGGAAGGGGAGGCCGCCCTAGCCTCGGATGGGTCAAGAGGGCCCACAGGTCCCTTCCTTGGGACTAGGCCGTGGGTTCCCTTGGTTCGACCGTGGCTTAGACGTCTCTCCTACCTCGATCCTAGCCACTTCCCATCACGGTATATACATGATATGGACATGCAACGTAATAAACGACGTACATTTGCATGGGAATATATAGAAAAACCTAAACTTGCATGCATTTCGGTTTGTGAACCGCCCTAACACCTCATAGCAAACAAATATCGAAGATTTTATCTTCTCTAAGTCGTAGAGGAGTTTTACCTAGCCTCGGGATGTGAGGAAAGAGTCGGGGAAGTGGCCTTGGGAGTCGAAAGACTCAGCTGGACCGAATGGGCAGTGAACACCCGAAGGTAGCGACGGTGGCAGCTTGGAGAGAATGAGGTTGGCACGTCGGGTCCGATCACGGCACCAAGCGAGATTGGGCTCCTTAGACTCCTAAGAGATAGATCTAAACGTTCGTGGACAGTTTCGAACGTGCAAAATCCTGGACAAACCTGAAATGATGAGAGAAAGTTCGGTAAGAAACGGTGAACCCGATAAAACGGAGGTTGTGCACGGTGGTATGGCTCTCGGACCGTGACCACCTCTTCACGAGGGAGAGTGAGGGTTGTGAGGGACCCTTCGAACGTGATGGCACGACTCGCCAAAGTCGCGGGAGGAAATGACACATGTGGGGAACTCGGATGCGCCGGAAGAACTTCCTAGGGACCCGATGGTGTTCGAGGTTGGAACGTGGGGTTGGAGGCTTCAAATCAAAAATCCAAGCCCGGAAATGGACTTAGGGGTGGAAAATATGTAGGCTGGGAAGTTTGATGGTGTTTGGCTTAAGTCGGGTCGGGCGGTGATTGGAATACCGAGTGGTTTTCCGTTGGTTTTGGCCGGTGTTGGCCTCGGCACGAGTGGTGTGATGGTTCGGTGGTAGTGGGGAGGTTGAGAGGATTTTAGAGAGAAGTTGGCTTAAGAGAGAGTGGAGTTGAAGAAGTGCTTAGAGTTAATGATGCTAGAGAACTTATAGGAGGCTCTAACGATGCAATTAAGCAAAGTTAAGTGGGGTTAGGGGGAGCTTAGGGTGGCTGCCGAAATTTCCAAGGTGATTAGGGAGGGGAAGATGTCAAGTTGAGTGTGGTGAAAGGAAGGGAAAGTTGATGGGAGGTGATGGGTGGGAGAGATGTGTAAGAGGGTGTAAGAGATATTTGAATTGTGTGGTGAAGGGAAGGGAGGAAGGGTTGAGCCGTGGCTAGGTGCGGCTGAGCCGCAGCTTGGGGTTGAGCCATGGCTTGGGATCGAGCCATGGGCTCTACTTGGCTTGGGGAAAAGTCGAGAGAAGCTCAGGGCTCGATTGGTTACGCGTGTGCCTTCCGTGATTTGTTTGAGCCTTGAATTATTGATGCACACATGATTACGATTTAAATGAGCTCAATATTGGCACGCCTCCCATGCGGGATTATTCGGGTGTCCTAGGACTCCACTGAGTGGAGTTGACCGTCCCCGTTCTCCAATTATTTCCCTGTGCACTATATCGTTCGTCTCGGTGCGCTTTTTGTCCTGTGCGGGATCGTTGGATCGCCATCCTCGACCGAAGATCATTGGCCGGAGGTGACCTAGGGATCCGCGATCGAGGCTTTCTCAGTGTTTCCCGAATGCCCTGAGGTGTTTGAAGATCGTTGTGGCCTCCGTTTGTCAGAAACGTGCCCCGAAAACTTGTCGAGAGGCGTTCGCGACCACTGAAATGTCACTCGAGAGACCTAATTACCTTGCTTGGCCCGAGGCGAAACGATTTCCCTAGTCCTAGGAGTTGTAGGGAGTGAGTGGTGTGAAGCTCGGACGTCAACTTTCCACCGAATGAGTTTTAAGTGCTAGATTCTGTTTGACGGAGTCTCTTTTCCCAGGTCGGGGTCCACTCGGGAGACGAAGTTGAATTCGGATAGGCAGTTTGAAATTCATTCCGTGGTTGTGATGATCCTTGGGTATTTGCAGGCCCGCTTTCGGGTACCGTTTACTTATCCGTGGATCGGGCCCCTCGAGAGCCCCATCAGGAAAGGCGTTTGTGAGAGTTCGGGGGTGCTCCGGCTTTAGGCAAGATGCTTCTGAAGTGCGCCTGGATGTGCCATTGGTCATTTTTGCATCAAGAGGGATTTTTAGAGTCCCATATTGGATACTTTATGACGCTCCGGTGAACCGGTGATGAATAGTACCACAGTGCCAGCTTCTGTTGCTTCGGGGTTCGTCGTTTGTTTACTCTTCCAATTGCCCCTCTGTGTCTTTCTTTGGTGGACCCTGCTTCCCTCTCGTAGTCCACTCTCGGTTGCCAAATCATGAGTAGTAGCCTGAGCCTCGGCCCTACATTCTTGTCTCTGGAGCCGGTGGACCAAAATGGGGTGCTGACACAGCCGATCCGCACTATTCAGACCGCCCGGTCCTGTCTGAACGCCTGGTTTTCTGGTTTAAACCGAAATTAGGTATGTTATTCCGACTTAGTGACATGCGTAGGTCTTAATTCGTGAATAAATTTGATGATTGCGATGATAAATTTTGTGATTGTCTTGTCGAAAATTTGAATAAAAAATTAAAAATAAAGAAAAGAATGACAAAAAAATAAAAATAATTGTTGTTTTCATTATATCAACAAAAGCACGAATTGGAATATTTTAATTACTCGACATTAAAACCGGTTGTTTGAAGCGAGAACGAATACACTCATGTTCACTCGGCTTTAGGGGAATTAAATCAATTAAACACACCAAAATTGGTTTAATTAATTATTCGGACTTAAAAATTGATAAAATTAAATTCCGTCGTGACTAATTTTGCTTATTCATGTGTACATGTGAATAATTGGATAGGCTTTGATCGAAATCCCACACGAATCGGCTAATCACGTAAACACGGCATTAAAAGACACAACTCTCTTGCATTCACGCGTTCATCGGATTTCACCTACTTGTCTGCTTTCGCTGTTTTGTCTGTTTTCCTGTTTATTTATTGCGGGTCAAGCCCGAATTCCTAGGATACGATATACACGGGGTCCAACACCCCCTCTTGTCAATCACGAGGTCCAACGCCCCCACACACTTAGCGCGCGCAATCCGAGTGCGGAATCGGGTCTTGTTTCGACTTACTGCTTCGCTCCTAGTAGTGTCTATGTGGAAGACGACTCGGATAGAGTAAGTAAGTCGTGGCTGGACATGACCCGGGAGCTCAACCGATCCTACGGCTATCAAGAGAGCCACGTGACTCTTTCGCCATCCGTTGGTTCAGTTGGACCCTACCCCCGGCTCTTCGGTTTCGGTCACTCAAACCACACGGTGAGTACGAGTGGAATATTAACCGAACGGGAACCGACCGGGATTCCGTTGTTGTAAATTGTATTTTATTTATTTGAGAGAATAATGTAAGGGTTTATGTTGTACATTTATTCATGTAAGAATCTCGGTCGGAAGGCGAACGGTCGGAGTGTTTTCTTCGAATTTACGGTGTCAAAACGCGTAAGATGAGCGGAACTTAATTAAGTGATAATAAGATTAAAATGGCAAGCCTAGACAAGCTAGAGTACCGATAGAGCGTGCGAGATATAGGCTCGCATGTAACAGAGCCCCCGAATTCGGAACCTCGGGTTTCGCATACCATATGCCTTAGCAATTAGGTGTACCCCGTACCCCTAGACCCGAGTAACTTGCCGACCCTCGACCTTCGGGTCGTAAAATGGCAAGTGATGACTCCTTCTCACGTGCGTCCGTCGCGCGTCCCCGGGAAGGTGGACATTCCCAAGCCACATTGCTTAGGCACACGCACGTGTGCCCCGACGAGACGAAATTTGGGTGCGCACACTTAATGAAGATGAGGATGAATATCATCCATGTATTTCTCATGAGGAAGAGTCAAATGCCTTGAATGCATGGATAGTGATGGTTGAGTGCAAGAAGGACAAAGCTAGATATTTTGCATGTTGTTGATGGACATTGTTTGACTTGTGGACGAAAATGGGGTGCTGACAACTTGCCCCTCTTTGACTGCGTGCTCGGGTAGAGGATGCAGCCAAAGACTTTCAGAAGCACCCCAGTTTGATCACAATGACCAAAATGGCCGTCTTCTCCTCTCTTCTTTTGGATATGTAGGGGATCTACTGCACCTAAAGTAGAATGTAAAGTTCGGGACGGACCCCTGATAGGAATTTAAAAGTCGGGATGAACCCTTGAACCAGAATTTGAAATCGGGGATGGACCCCTGACAAGGATTTAAAAGTCGGGACGAACCCTTGAACCAGAATTTGAAATCGAGACGGATCCCTGACAGGGATTTAAAAGTCGGGACGGACCCTTGAACAAGAATTTGAAATCGGGACGGACCCTTGACCGGAATTTAAAAGTCGAGACGGACCCTTGAACAGGAATTTGAAATCTGGATGGACCCGGGGGACGGACCCCTGACAGGAATTCAAAAGTCGTGACGGACCCTGGAATAGGAATTTGAAATCGGGACGAACTCGGAGGACGGACCCCTGACATGAATTTAAAAATCGGGATGGACCCGGGGGATGGCCCTTGACATGAATTCAAAAGTCGGGACGGACTCTTGAACAAGAATTTAAAAGTCGGGACGGACCCGGGGGATGGACCCCTGACATGAATTTAAAAGTCGGGACGGACCCAGGGGGACGGACCCCTAACAAGAATTTAAAAGTCGGGACGGACCCCCAACAAGAATTTAAAAGTTGGGATGAACCCTTGAACATGAATTTGAAATCGGGACGGACCCTTGATAGGAATTTAAAATTCGGGATGGACCCTTGAACAGGAATTTGAAATTAGGACGGACCCCTGACATGAATTCAAAATTTGGGACGGACCCTCAAATAGGAATTTGAAATCGGGACGGACCCGTGACATGAATTTAAAATTCGGGACGAACCCTTGAATAGGAATATGAAGTCGGGACGGACCCCTGACTTGAATTTAAAAGTCGGGACGGACCATTGAACAGGAATTTAAAATCGGGACGGGCCCTTGAATAGGAATTTGAAATCGGGATGCACCCGGGGGACGGACCCTTGACATGAATTTAAAATCCGGGACGAACCCCTGACAGGAATTCAAAAGTCGGGACGGACCCTTGAATAGGAATTTGAAATCGGGAAAGCCCCGGGGGACGGACCCGGGGAACTGACCCCTGACATTAATGGGGCACATGCTGAATGAGTTGCACTGCGTGCTTGATGAGGTTGCCCCTATTTTAGCTGGGGATGCCCCCGTTGCTTTTGTATGTCGCTTGCAGGGCTGCGGTGTTGTGGTGGCATGGGGCGGATGCTTGTTGGTTTGCAGAAAACTGGCTTCATCATTGGAGCGGTTTTGGATTGCAGGGGGCCGGTGTCTTGCTTTGTGGGACTCGAGCTCTGGGGAAGGAGCGCCTACGTATCCCGTGGATTCGGGAATCAGAGTCTGCCGTAGTTCTTACTTGCTTGTGATACCTGTGATCCTGGCAGTACCAGTAAATCATGTGAGAAATACTAACGTGAGATAGACACAGATAAGCCCAAAGAGAATATTGTTGCAAAACGCAAATCTTTAGTTTCGGGTCGCCTGAGCGACTCGTGAAGAATTTTGTTTTGACAGTGCACATGGATTCTGTTCTCGGAGGCCAAGATGCGAGGCCTCTAGAGGCTCCCGTTAGCTATGCATGGGCGTATCAAGACTTCCCCGACAATGCCCTAGCAGCTCTATCATTTGTTCGACATGCCCATCGGCTTTGGACCCTTCTAATCGAGGTGCCCTAGGACGATTGCATTTGTAACCGCATGGGAATTTCTGTTCTGAATTGGTCAGACGTCGGTTTGATCATTTCTAGAATGCTATGACTAGACCCCGGAGAGGAATGTCTGGATTCTTGGCATTGTGGTAGCCGATTGACATGTGGCTGTGACCCATTTAAAATTATGCAAAGACAAAGAGAAAAGAGAAAGCTTGGGGAGTACGTTGCCCCAGGTTAAAATGATACACGGGTTCACACCTGCAACGAGATGTACCTCCATTTTCCTTCGTCCTTCTATTGTGTACGCTGTACCGAACTACTTGGACAGCATATTCAGTTGCCCACTGTGCTTGAGGAAGGTTCCCTCTTGGACGGTTGAATGGTATTGGAGAGCCGATTGGGGATCGTGTTGGAATAGATAAGCTGGCCACTTCCGTTGGGGATCCCTTATTCGAACGATGTGTGAGAGACTAGGAGGCAATTTTATCTATCTCTCGTTTTGCTCTCCTTTTGCTACAGTCACCCACCTCGGGGCCACACCTCTCAACCTAAAGGGGAAGAGCTCTCCTTTTCCCACGACCCCCCCAAAGGGTTTCCGGTCGTGCCTCTCTTTTACCTTAACTTTTGCCTACGCCCTTAAAGGGGTTTTCGACCTAGCGGGCTCGATTCTTTTATCTCTCGTGTTTACAAGGGCGAAGGGTTCAAAGGATTTGACCTCAGAGTGTGTTGTGTTCTGTCTCCATCGAGGAGTTGTGTCTGCTGCTCCCCCTTTTGTCGGGGTTTGTTGCTTTTTTTTCCAATTGGTAGTGCCAGAGTTTTAAACCTCGGCGGTGCCTTACTTCGCTTGTTAGCGGGTTTTTCCCACTTCTTTTCTCTCTCTCTTCATTGGCGGGTTTTTCCCGTTTCTTTTCGCTCTGTTTTTTTTCCTGCAGCTGGGGTTTATTTTGTGTCCAATGTCTTTGTTTGAAACTCCTCGACTTTGCATCGCCGAGGTCGGTTTAGTGTGCTTCGCCTCATGAAGACTTGTTGCATGTTGCTAGCCCTATTTCGTGAGGGCCGATTTTCTTGGAAGTTTGACTCCTGTACACTTGAAAGTTGAACTTCGTGTCATTTACCTTTGCAAGCTTTACAGGTGAATTTCCCCTATCGTCTAGGAAAAGAAAATGCCAAATTGCCCCATGTGGAATAAGGAACCCAGGTTGCCCCGGTGCGAATGTTAAACGGGGATGCCTTGGTCTTCATTTGTTGAAGTGGCCCGTGGCAGGCGCCTTTTGCGATCGTTGTCCCCAATCATATCTTGATATTTCCGCAGTACATGCCTCTTGGATGGTGCATGCTGCTGAAGCCGCTGAATGTTCTAGGAAGACGGTTGCGTTGATACTGGACAATTCGCTCAATTGCCTGCGTCTTCTGTTTTGTAGGGGGTACCTCATCATCAGACACCCCCCTTGTCGAAGTAAAAGGAAAAGGGTCCGAGACAAGTTCTCGGAGAAGCGTGAACTCGCGTATCGCTCTTCGCTTGTGGCCAATGTGCCCCTGTGAAGAATGACAAAGAAGATGGTGCATTAGGCGATTATGCGGTGGAATATGCAGTAAGAAATATGGGGTGGACCCATGGGAAAATCCCTTTTTGCCCCGCCCGCAACCCATGGGGTGTCGCGTGTGGATGACATTTATTTCCGGAAATCTGGTCATCACCACTTTGGAGTGGTTAGACCGCGACTGGGGTCACATAAGCATGTTTTCCCAAGTTGTAAGTAGGTATGCGTAGTCGTCCTAGGGAAGGCTCAAAGAGCCGGGTCCCATGAGGATATGCGAGTCGAACAGGTGTGACAGAACTAATAGGGCGTCTTCGAGACTGTCCTAATGCTCCATTGAAGAATTTGTTCATGTCGGGAGCTCATTTATGGGAATGCATTTAAATTAAAGCAAAAGGGAGTTTAAAGAAGACTGCGCGTGTTGCCCTAGTGTTTAGTCGGCGGCGATGGCAGAGGACAGGTGGGACCCGTTCTTTGGTCGGAAGCGCGATGGTGCAGGTGCCTGCTGTTGCAGGCGGGTGGGTCATGCTCTGTTTGTGGAGCTGTCACTTTCGGCTTTTGCAGTGAAAGGATTAGACTTGCTCCTTGAAATATCGCTTGGATGAATTTGAATCCAAGTCGATTTTGGACTTCAGATGAGCCTGAAAGCAGTAAATGCGGGGTGTCAAAACCTGAAAGCAGTAAATGCTGGGCCGGAGCCCAAAAGTAGTAAATGCAGGGCCGAAGCCCGATGCGGGCCCAAAGCCCGAAAGCAGTAAATACGGGGCCAAAACCCCAAAACAGTTAAGGCTTGGCCGAGGCCCGAAGATCGCAGGTGGTCTACCCGCGATGGTTGGCACAACTCGCCTATCGTGCGGGGTGGGTCACGGCACGTCTCGCCATGAGGAGTAGAAGACCGCGGGTGGTCTACCCGCGAAGGTTAACATGACTCGTCTATCGTGCGTGGTAGCCGTTGTACAAACATAGAAATAAATAGAATGCATGCAATGCATGAGTTTTCAAAAGCTAATGTTGTTGCATCGATTCAATTCAAATTCCCAGATTTACGAAGATAGTTCATTTGAAAAATGAAACTTGAACGTTAAACCCATGCAATGTCCTAGTTTGTTTGAAAACATGCATGCAGGTGCAGAAAAATAAACTATAACACGAGTTCTTTACATTGTACAACACTCATTCAGTGAAAACAACAAAAGGCTCGCCTAAAGAAAAAAAAAACTACAGGCCGACTCAAAGACTCAACTTTTGGGTCAGTTGATGGCATGAAGGTCGTTTTGGTCCAACATGACGGTCCCTGTTTATGCATAGTTTCAGTGTTCTACTGGGAAAACCACTAACTAGGGATGGGGGATCCCGATTCAAGGGTGTGAATTCCTTGAAATTGAGCGATGATCTTTGGGGGCTGGTTCGGTGGCAGAGCCGATTCGATCCGTTCCCCTTACTCGGAACCTCTGACTAACCTAGCTTCCTAAATCGGTGCCCGTGGGATTCCACGCATTTGGTACCTAAAACCTCTATATTGATGCAATGCAAGTGCAGAAGAGTAAATATGCGTAAAATAAATGTGCGAAAAGCAATAAATAAACATGCAAGCAAAGCAAACGGATCGAGCCTGAACCCACTAAGTCTGTCCCCAGTGCAGTCGTCAAGCTGTAAGGACCCGAATGTGGACTTTCATCGGGGCCCGCATTGCTCGCTTTTGGATCGCTCGGCTTGGGAGTGTCAACCTTCCCGTGGGAACGCGTGGCGGACACACGTAAGAAGGAGTCGTCACTTATCATTTTACGACCCAAAAGTCGAGGGCGGATAAGTTACTCGAGTCTAGGGGTATGGAACACCTAGTTGTTGTTAAGGCATTGGTCTATGCGGAACCGGAAAGTCCAAGTTCGGGAGTTCATGTTACGTGCGGGTCTATATCCCGCACGCCCTTTCGGTACTCTGGTTTGCTAGGCTTGCATGTTTTATTATTTACCGCGTGAATTAAGTTGCGCTCAGCTCACACGTTTTGACACTGGAAATTCAGTGAACTAAACGATGTCGGTATTAATGCTTAAGGTTATTGCCGAATGCATTAATTATGAAAACAATTCGTGATTCGGCGACCAAGACGATTCCTTAAGGATCGAGGATAATTTGGTCCAATGACCGAAACTACCCTCATAACCGAATGGACCCGAATGAGTCATCGATACCCGAATCCATACATATTGCTTTAAAAGACATTTTCATGCGAGGTTTGCAATGTAAAGGAAATAGCAATTACTCGAAATCCGAAAACGGACTTAAAATGGGAAAAGGAAACCTCATGGAACCCGAATAAGCTCATGAAGCTCTCGGCGACTACTCCTTAGAGGGAGAGCCGAGATGTCCCATGGCCCGAATAGGTTTCCATGAGTTTTCCCC
Source organism: Punica granatum (assembly GCF_007655135.1). NCBI lineage: Eukaryota > Viridiplantae > Streptophyta > Magnoliopsida > Myrtales > Lythraceae > Punica > Punica granatum. Next base: position 19,575,451 of record NC_045130.1, on the reverse strand, counting down.
ATCTCATTTCGAATCATTTCTCGCATGCTCAAGCAACAAATACAATAAATAACACGATTTTAACAAGGGTTAGTATTGCCATGATTTGAGTAATAAAACAAACATGTTATTTAAGGAATCAATAAAACAATATCGACTTCATGCACGTAGGAAAACACGAGGAAACTCAGAAATCGAACTTGGATTGGGTCAAGAAGATCGTTCATTGCCCGAAAAGAGCAATAGGGCATTCAGTCACCTCCCTTGGAGGGAAACCCATGAGCTCTCATGCCTTTCCCGGGTCGGAATGTTCATCTCGACTACGATCCAAGTATTTCTCAACATGCTAGCACGTAAATCAAGGATAAACATGCATGGTATAACATAAAATTGCATAAAAATGTAAACTTGCAAACAAAGCATGCTTAAAGCACCATTGTACTCCATAAACACGCAATAAATGTAAAAAGCCCTAACTCCTCTAGGTCGATAATGTTTTACCTAGCCTCGGGATACGAGGAAAGAGTCGGGGACGGGTTTGAGAGTTGGGTGACTCAGTAAAATCCTCGGAAGGATGTTCGGGTGCAAGGGTAGCACGTTCGGGCGAGCTAAGCGCGCGGCTGGACGTGCAAGGGCGCGCAGGCAGGCGCGCGGGGTGCAGGCGAGCGTGCGGGGTGCAGGCGAGCGCGCGGGCGTGCACAGCTGGCCCGCGGGCACATGGGCGGGCGTCACTATTCACCAGAGAGCAGGATGTTCACCCGAAATGGTGAAATCGACCTGAAATGATGAGCAAATGACTTCAAACTGAAAATCTGAGTTCATAAATGAATTCCTTGGGTTCAAAACATGTGAAACATGAAGTTTGGAGAATTTTGGATCTAAGTCGGAATAGTAACCGCCATGGATTCCGACTTAAAGTCTTAGGATTTTGGCTCGGTTTTTGTTGCTAGAAGATGGATGCTTGCTGTTGCAGCTAAGGAGGAGTTGAGAGCACCTTCCTAGAGGGAGAAAGCTAGAGAGAGCATGCAAGAGGAGAAGTAATTAGTTTAGTGAACTTTATGCAATATATAGGGAAAGCTTAAGTGCAATTAGTGAAAGCAAAGTGTAATTAGGAGCTTGCTTAGCAAAAGTCAATTAGCTTAATGAAGATGAGGATGAATGTCATCCATGTTAATCTTCATGAGGAAGAGCCAAATGCCTTGAATGCATGGATAGTGATGGTTGAGTGCAAGAAGGACAAAGCTAGATATTTCGCATGCAACTTGGGCTAGTTTTGTCTTGAGCAAGGGGAAGAAGATGTCGTGGGTCCCGCTTGAATTGGAGTTGAGTCGAGAGGAAGCTCGAGTCTCGATTGATTGTGTGTTCAAGACCTATGATTCAAATTGAACGTCGAATTGGCGATGTACCCGATAAAACGATTGAAATGAGCCCAAGATTGCCATTTTTCGTGACAAAATGCCTCGTGTGGTCCCGAGGCTCGAAAGCCGGTTTTTGCTCATTTTAGGTGACAAAAGCGAAGTTAACTACTTCTGACAGCATATCTTGTATTTGCATCCCACGTTGGTCATTTTGACATGAATTGTCAGACAACGTGAATGATTGACCCTTAAGCCGGTAATGCAAATGTGGGACCGGAGACGTCCTAGGATGCCAAAATTGAATTTTTCAAATTGCTTTCTGAGTTGCTTGGGCGCTCCGGAGATCACTGTGATCTCTATTTATCTAGATTGGACCTCTAAGGACTGGAAAATTGCATCTAAGACCTTTAAAGCACTGCTCGAAAGGCCTAGATGAGTTGTGCAGTTCAGTCTGAGGATTTCACATTGAGCCTCGGGATAAGCAGCACTGGATTGGCCAATCTTCCGGCGTCAAGTTTCTGTAAAAAGGACCTCTGTTATGAATTTCCGTTGAAAACGGTCTTTTCCATCATTCGAAGGTCACTCGGGAAACTATAAGGGATATTGCAATCTGATTTGCCCAATTGCGTTTGTCCGCTGTAGTTTTTGGGGCAATACATGGCTAACTTGGTTTGCCGATGTTCTGTCAGTGCGGTCTCCGGATATGATTTTCCGTTGAGGGGTATGCTTGTTTTGCCATTCGGGAGTCATTCGAGGTGTCTACGTGACTTCCGAAGAACAATCTGAAGCAATGCTCATGCTCTGTATAATTGTGGGGCATGACCTCATCTGACATTTGGAATTAACTTTTCTCTAAGAAACAGATATTTTTGGACTTCCACTAAAAAGTTGTCTATATACAGAAAGTTATTCTGTATAGAGTAGGTAATTTGCAAATTGCGTTTGAAGACACTTTTTATCTGTTTAGCATTGACGTGGATTTTTTTAGTCCAATATTGGCTATCTTCCGATGGTTGAGCGAATTATCGAAAAATAGAACTGTCCATGTGGTATTCTAAAAAATGCCGGTTTGGGGATTATTTGGCTTCTTCTTGCTCTGTTGGCTCTAGATGACCTAGGACGTTCTTATGTTGTTCGCCCATATCATTTGTTTGCTCCTACTGACTTGAGGATGAATAGTAATTTCTTACTCTGTGGAGCCCTCTTCTGTGATAATACTCAAGTCGTGGCATTGTTTGCTATTGATGGACTTTGTTTGACTTGTGGACCAAAATGAGGTGCTGACACCTATAAATTGCATTATTGTCATTAAGCTAATCACAACTTACCACATGACATCTCTCTAGCTTTCACACTCTTCAAATGCTCTCCAAGACTTGAAGAAACCGCAGCAAGCTTCAGCAAAGCAAAACCAAGCAAGAACACCAAAGACTTAAGTCGGAATCATGGTATTTACCATCCCGGGTTAAATCCAAACTTCATATCCCACATGTTTTCGACCCCTCTATCCATTTCCAAGCTTAGATTTTAAGTTTGAAGCCTCAAACCCATTGGAACAGCCACTACAAAACTGAACAGGATTTTTGGTCCTTCTCAGGTCAAAAATACCCACCTGGATTTCAAGCCTTCTCGAACCGGTTTGAGCTACCAAAACCCATCAAACACCTCCCCACACAGCCCTAGGGTGTCAAGGAGTCGAGAAATTCAAGAAAAACCCATCGGTTTTAGCTCAGCACAAAAAACAGCCCGACTGCCTAATCGGGTCGAATTTTCTAACTGTTTTTGCGGTTTTCTGGCAGATTGTGTTGATTCGAGACTCTTTTCGCAAAACGACCATTGCAGCCACCTCCGGGGGTCAGTTAGGAGTTGGGAGCCATTGACCTTACCTCAAAATTCTATCGGGGGACATCGAGGTGACGTCCGACCCAAAAACTGCATAGTCAAGTATGTTTTCCAAACGTACTCTGTTTTTCGTGATCTTGCAGGGCTATACGGGTCAACCCGACAAATCTGGGACCAAACGACCACCACCACCATCAAGGAGGGTCCCTTGGGTGTCTAGAACAGGGGTGAACCGGCCAGAAATCCTATCAAATCAAACCGAACCGGCCTACTCTTTACCGGGTGCCAGTCGGGTCTGCCCAGTGTTCCAATCGGGTTTGTTGCGCCTGCTCAGGTCTATTCAACGAAAAACAGCCCCAACCTGACCCACCAAAGGTCCAACTTGACTTTTTACAGTCCCATCCCGCATCCAGGGACTAGGTATGATCATTCTCGACTTAGAGGAGCTAGGACATTTAATGGCCCGTTTATTTTTCAGGGTTAAAATCACAAAAATTTTAACTTTAACTTTAACTTAACACACTACACAACATTTTGTCCTTTTCCACAATCAAAATCAAAATTACTTTAACTCTGAAACCAAACGCACCGTTATATTTTTATTGTGTTTATTGGGGTTATAAGGGGTTTTATACATGTTTCACTTCCAAATTTTAATTTTTATGCAATTTCAATGTTATATCATGCATGTTTATTATAGTTTAACGTGTCAGCATGTCGAGAAATGTTTAAATCAAAGTCGAGGAAACCATATCGACCCAGAAAAGCCGAGATACTTCTTGGATTAACCTCTTGGAGAGGCAACCGAGGTGTATTCTTGAACTTTTTATACATGTTTCACTTCCAAGTTTTAATTTTTATGCAATTTCAATGTTATATCATGCATGTTTATTATAGTTTAACGTGTCAGCATGTCGAGAAATGTTTAAATCAAAGTCGAGGAAACCATATTGACCCAAAAAAGCCGAGATACTTCTCGGATTAACCTCTTGGAGAGGCAACCGAGGTGTATTCTTGACCTTTTTGGGTCAAGACCGGTTTCCTTGCTCCGATTTGAGTTGTTTCTCGAATCTTTACGTTTTCCCGCATCTATGGAGTCGGTATTGTTTTATCGATTCCATAAATAACATGTTTGTGCATGTTTGTATATTTAAATGCGTTTTTCAAACTCATGGCGACACTGGCCATGTTAAATACGTGTTATTTACCGTGTTTAACTTTGAGCATGCGAGAAATAGTTGAAATTGGGTTAAAGAGAACGCTTGAAACCCGAAATGGGTCAAGGAAACCCATGGCTATTCCCAAGAGGAAGAGCCGATAGTTCCTCAACCTTATTCGGGTCAAGAACAGTCTCTTTACCTTGATAAAATCCATTTATCGGATTTTGTGCAAATTACAAATTTCAACATTATTGCAAATATCGCATACTAATAACTTTAAAACATTATTTTTAAAGTAAAAATGCATGGATTCATGTATCGGTGACTCTTTCGGAGCCATTTGGGTTCTGAGGGTATTTTGGTCATTTTGACCAAATTATCCTCGACCTTCCTGGACCCATCTTGGTCGTCGTGTCATGAATTGTTTTCATTAAATTAAGCTTTTCGGGTATTCAGACTCCATTCAATGGATCAATTTATGATCTGTCTGATTGTCTGCAACACGCATATTTACTGCATTCAACATTTAATTTTAAGTTGTAAATTCACAAACGGGTTAATTGGGACGTTCACATGATTAAACCCACTTGGCACTGATAAGTTTGCATGAATTGGTAATTAACTGATAACTCGCGTCGATAAGTTGTCAAATGACGTTAATGCCATTTTCAAAACTTGTTTATTTCAAAACCCGAAACGCACAGTCCGATGTAGGACGAACGTCTAGAAAGGACTTCTGTGTCTCAACTTGAGTTTTTACCTGATTTCAAGTAACTTAAGTCAGGATACATAAGATTTTTTTAGATCACTTCCAGTTAGATCGACCGGTTCTTTGGCTTTTTCGGGGTTCTTACATAACCTTGGAAGATCCAGGGAATTGGTCAACATCAGCTACAGGCCGAGGTGGCCCGCACTGCAATGTTTTCCCTTTTCTGAAAACAATTTTCAAATAAAGCTCAAAATCGTCTTTTCACAATTCAGCGACACTCCTAGGGTTAGTTTGATAGAAACATTACAGTATCAGGGTAAGAATAGGCTACCTGTTCAGGTACAAGTTCATCTGCAAAGTCTTTTCTTATTCACTGATGAGTTTCTGTTATCCTATCGTAGACTCGGGTAACTAGAACGGTTATCTCTGTCACAAAACCTGCAAATGTTGATCAACATTTCACTCGACCTAACCAAACGCTAGATAGTGGTTAGGTAGAACTCTAGGTTCCAAATCGAGAGTCAAAACACGAGTTTGGCTAATTCAGTGGAATTTCAGTGTCACAATACAGAACAAATCTAAATGCAATCCACACACAAAGGACTTGACCACAGGCATCATGTCTGTCAAGTCCTTGAAATAAAGCCGAATGCAAAATGTTTTACACACGTTTGTATGTTTAACATATGACATTTGCTTGCAAAAATACCATTGGGTTAATAATTTATTAATCCACATAAACTCGACAATAAGAAACACATTGTTTTCAATTCACATTGTTGTTTGTTACTTTTCTGCTCTTATTTGTCCATGCGAGTCGAGCCCGACCCATAGGACGCATCGTACTTAGAGTCCAACGCCCTAACCATCGATCATAGGGTCCAACGCCCTATTCACTGAGAGCTCAGTTGAATTTCAGTTTTTTGGGTGTTTCCCTGAACTCACGGCGAGTCCGAGCGGAATAATAATCAAAAGCAAACTGATTGGGATTCGATTATTTGTAATTTGTATTTATTGTTTTTCTGAGAGTATTGTAAGGATTTATTTTGTACATTCATTCTGTAAGAATCTCAATCGGTGAGCGAACAATCCGAGAGTCGAATCAATCGAATCAGTCCAGTGCTTGCCCAGACAAGAGTAAACCCAAGATATCGCGGTTCCAGTTCACGCAGGAATTCAACCATCATGGTTTGATGAACTGTAACGCAAGATTGTGAAATGATTCCCCGACATACAGGTCTACTTCTCTATTGGCTTTTCAACCAACATCGTTTGGTTCACCGAATTTTCGGTGTCAAAACGTGCAAGCTGAGCGCAACCTAATTCACTCGGTAAATGAAATAAAACTTGCAAGCCTAGCAAACCAGAGTACCGAAAGGGCGTGCGGGATATAGGCCCGCACGTAACATGAACCCCCGAACACGGACTTTTCGGTTTCGCACAGACCAATGCCCTAGCAAAACTAGGTGTTTCATACCGCTAGACCCGGATAACTTATCGGCCATCGACCTTCGGGTCGTAAAATAATTAAGTGGCAACTCTTTCTCACGTGTGTCTGTCACGCATCCCCAGGAATGTGGACATTCCCAAGCCGCGTGATCCAAAAGCGCGCATGCGGGCCCCAACGAGAGTACACATTCGGATCCATACAAACATCACACAGAACAACACTTGTTCTTTATAAAGAATCAAATTCCTTTCTTGTTCAAACAAGAAACATTGATGATGTTCCCATTGATAGCAAGCGCATAGTAACAGTATCTCTTGATCAAGTATAAGCCCAGTTGGCAAGGGCAAGTGCCTACGACTAGTGCAGAAACTCTTGTTTCAATTCTAACCCGTAAGAGACTCGCATATTTGCCAATGATCTACTATTCTTAGGCCTTACACATTTCATAAATGTGAGCGCCACATCCGGTATCTTATACCTAGATGTTGAAATAGTATAAACAATTATTTCTATAACAAGGATACCCGAAGCGGAAGTCCCACTTCCCTTCTTCTTCATCTCCTTCACCACTCTTCTTTTGGGCTTTAATGCATCCAAACCATTTTGGACATGCCCTTGGCCATTTTCCTTCGGTCCATCACTATGGACCTTCCCTTTCTAATATTCTGCTATATTGTTCTCAACATGAGAGCAGTTCGGACAAAGGCTTCTATCAGGTTGCGACTATTGGATTAAGACTATGACTAACTGTTGACTGAGATTAAATCCATGTCGTTCTGGGTTCTCAACATACCCAATCCTCTTGAGTACGTGAGACTTACCAGACTACCCATAGTTAAAATTGTTTGAAAGAGCGCCTTGAAAACCTTAAACCTCTCATACTGGGCTTGCCCTAGATAGAGCTGCCTAAGATGTACGATCATATCGTATGCACCATGATCTCATGTTGTTTTGCAGCTTTGAATTCACGGTGCCAAGCATGAGACATGCAACATCGAAGGCGTTACCTTGATGCTTCCAATAAGCATCACTCTCGGCTCGGGAGGCATTATTAGGTGGTAACTCAAGAAGAGATTGCTCTAAGACATATAACTAATTCTCCACTTTGAGGACAATTCTCAAATTTCGGTACCAGTCCATGAATTCATTCCTAGATAACTTGTCCTTCTGAGGGACAGATTGCTAAAACAAGGTACTAGTAGTATTAACCACCACGGTAACTACCACAAATATATGCAGAATAAGTATTATGACATCACAATATTTAACGAGAACTTTGTTAAATATTGCTCACGCTATTTTTATCAAATCAATGACCCTTAAACATTGATTTGGAAAATCATATTTTTATAGTGGTCCAAGATCCTTATTTCACCAAGTCTGAGTCAGCAAGGGCTGAAACTCCCAGAATTGGCTATTTATGTAGGGAACCCTCTTTCCCAATTGCATCACATGCAACTCTTAGTTAGTTGGGTGAATAACTTCTTATTTCGGCCTAATTTGTAGATGATGCCCAACTCCCTGCCTCTGAACTCCTAATCCTATTAGACTTGCTTAGTTAAGTTCAACCCACGGGTAAACACGACGCCTTACTAGGATAAATGAGGGCATCCTGTGAGGGCAAGGTCTATACACCCATCGATCATGGTCTTGACGAGCGTTACACGGTGGAAGGCAGCATACTTAATATTTTCATCGAGGGTTTTCAAAATCAATCTCACCACATACCATCATGCAACTCTTTGCCTAACAGATCAACATGTGTAACCATTACACACACAGATTGTCCATAAATCATATTTACGGCAAGTCATAGCATACATCAGATATCGCATCTAGTATAAGCTATAACTCAATAATGTCTAACAGTCATGCTGACAGACAATTGGCAGAAACATGCAACCACGCAAATACTAAGGTATCTAACTAGCATGCTCTGATACCAATTGTAGGAATCGCGCACCTAACAAAGCAACAACAGAAGTAACGAAAAGCAGAAAATTCAAAATTTTCTATCGCGTGAAACCTAAAACTAGGATCATACTAGAAGAATAGAGACAGATAAAGCGTACCTGGGCGCGATCTTATTGCGTAGAACTGAAGCCGGCTCGCCAAACCAAGCGCTCCATGTGTCGCGCCTCTACCGATATCCACGCCAACCACATCGACGAAACTCTGGGACTAGCGGTGCTATCGGACTATACCCGAAGGAAGGCACATGCACAAGATAAAACTTTTAGAGTAATGGACCCGAATAGGGCCCTTGAGCAAATTGTAATCGTATTACAACTTGCCGTAATCGAATCGGGTAATCCTTGAACCCGAACGTCAATACCCTTAACTAAGGGCCTTTACCCCTATTTATAGGCTTAGGGGAGGACCCCATGGAGTTCATGAAATCAATGTGGGATACCTAAAATTGGTTATCCTCACTCCATGTGTCCGCCACGTGTCGACCTGTCATTGGTCCACTTGTCATCATATGACCGTGCCACGTGTCGGCACATTATTGGTTCACTTTTCGTCTTATGATTGGACCAAGTGTCATCGCCCAATTAGACCCCCTATACGATCCATTAAATCTAATGATCGATATCCAATCAATCGGGAAATTTAATCTCATTAAACTTCCGACGTTTCCGTCTTGCGCTTAACCTCATCCAATCTCTATTAGATAAAGTCGCATTCATCATCCACCGATTCGTATGTTGCGTGTGACCCTGTAGGTTCCCGATTACGTTGGTAGTAATATCAAAATCTCCATTTCGACATTACAAACAGTGAGCGGCATCTAGCAATGCATCACTATTATCCAAGCAATCAGAAAGTCAACTGTTTGACGAACCTGTGGACTATGTTATCGTGCAACAATGTCCCTTTGTCCTCTATATCTCGATCGAGCCCCAAGGCATGGTCGATATCATCCTCTGTATGGCTCAATCTTTTCTTGGTTCCGAGTAAGTCTGTCAGAGCAAACGAGCTCGATATCTCTATATCGACTTATTTAGATATGCGCATACACTTCTAGACTTCTTCCACCAAGGGGCCTAGTGAGATATCGCTCCCGTTACGAAGGAGGAACAAATCCTATCTTAGTCACTCACATTCCTCTCCATGCTCTGTGGCATACCCAATAACTGTCTTTATAACCAGCCTGTTACGGCGATGTTTGACAGCATCAAAGTGTACGACATTACATGTAGGAATCCATGGTGATCTCAAGTCAAAAGACCTCTGCACCATAGTCACTATGAGAACTGCTAATGACAATCTCGTAATGACCCATGTAGCAATCTCGTGGCGGGTCAGTCCAGTACGCATTACCCCTAATGCATAACTGTGACGTGACTTGATATCTCTACATCCATGATCTGTGAAACTTGGTCATCAATCACCACCACACTGGCCCTGTTGCATTATCGTCATCCTAGTTAACGGTAATACTTCGACTAGGGACATTTAAGAATAGTGTTAATCATTGATAAGATCTCACAATCAAGTCATACTTGATGCCTATCGAACCTACTATCCAAGGACGTTATCGTGTAAAACGAAAGTGCAACCACACGATAACAGAAATGCCTCATGGTATATAAATGTCATAATACAGAATTGATGGCAGATTGCCTCTAGGGCACACATCAATCCCAACATAGACTATGTTCCTATTTCCTGGGATATTATGTAAAATTTTGAGATTACCGAGGTCGACTGATTCAAACAGTTTACCTTGCAAAATTTGGAATTCTCATTATATTTTTAACTAAAAAAGATTTTCTTTCCGATAAGGACAACCGGCGGCCGACAGGATTTTATTAGGACAGAAAGAGGGTGTAGCCCAGTGGTACATATCAAATAAGAAATTGCCAATTCACCAAAAAAAAAAGTTGCAAGTTCGATTCCATTATGTACGTCCATGTCTTTTTATTAGTTATTAGAAATTCTATTTCATTGTACAAGACCCATGGACCTCACTTATAACTGAAAATGAAAAAAAAGAAAAGATTTTAGAATACGATACACTTACTTAGAAATGAAGAGGTTTTACCTTAAATTTTTACAATCGAAACTTTTAATACCCTTGCCTTAGCATTTTATTTCTCTTTATCAAGTCCAAGAGCTTAATTATAATCGAAAACAAAAAAAAAACACTATTCAATATATATATATATATATATAGTTATAAGTCTAGGCCAATGCATATGAAAGCGCCACGTAAGACGAAACCTACATCCTGTTGAGTGACTTTTCAATTGACTATCAATGAAAATACAACAAATGATGAATGTTATGGTGTCACTTCATCATAAAATTTCAAGAGTCCACTTCTTTAACTTATTATTAATTTACATAAACATCTTAAATTCTTTTGTAATTATTTATATAAGTTTTGGAATATGAAAAAATATTTTGGAAATGTATAAAAGGGTGTTACATCCATCTTCATATTCTTCCTATTTGACATCCTACTTTATAGTTGAGCAGGAAATTATACGTACATATTAGAGGAGAATTCACGCAAAATATTAATTGGGTTAGTATTAGTTATGATTTTCTACTGTTTCACATGATTGATTATACTTAATATTATCGATATCATATTAACAGTGAGATCACACTTTAATAGTAAGACATTCTGATATTTTTATTCACTAACATTTCGGACAAAACATTGATTTTTTAATAATATCATACTTCGTCATTATACTATTATTATTACACGGGCCAATCTTCTAGTTCTTATTAAGTTACTAGATTTGGACTCGTGCATGCGAAAATTTTGGAGAATAAGTTTCGAAATATTAACCATACAAAAGATGGCAGTAATTATCAAAGAGAGTGTAGCGAAGTGGCGCACACACTCGCTGGTAACCAAAAAATTACAGGTTCGATACTCAGTAGGACTACCCATACCCGTTTATTATCTGTTAGGATTTCTATTTCATTGTATCATATCTATGGGCCTCTCTTGTATAAAAAAAAAAAAAAAAGCTGACTGTATCTTTTCTTGGCAAAAGATTTTTAAAAAATATAGTTTTGATTCCTTTTCCTTTCCTGAGGTCTCCTAGCTAAGAGGTCTCCCAGAAATGGACGATTTCCCTATGGGGATTCAACTCTCTTATAAAAAGAGACCAGAATCTGATTCCCACAACTAAACGAATACAATCGATATATTCTAATTCCGATTTTGGAGCTTTTCTAGAAGAACCAGTGGGACTTTTCTAAGAAAATCTATCAGTAGAAAGCAGGTGGAAATAAAAATGATAGTACTGACATAAATCATCATTACAAATTAATCAAATTGAGTTAGAACTATCAAAAAGAAAAAAATCGAAATTTTCGGATAATAGAAATTAATACCATAATGGATATGACCCACTTATTTCACACAGGGTTTAAGTGGAAAATGAATATGAATTTCATCTTTGGAGGATACATATGATCAGTTTCAAGTGAAGAAAATATACAACTATCAGAGGAAGAAATTTAGAGGGGAGAGAGATCTGAGATATTGGAAAGTACGAATTAAGATGTTCATATCCTAATTTGCAACGAGAACTAAAATTTGAACGCATTAATGTTTATAAAAAGAAAATTAATAGATTTCCTGCAATAAAAACATTCAGATAAAATTGAAGTAGTAAGAGTCCATGACCAATCATATGAGTTGGTTCAAATGGTTTAACATTTATTTCTCTTCATCAAGGTCTTGAATTCGAATATTGTAAATGGAGAAAATCCATTGACGGAGTCGGACCTAACATCCCACTTTACGTGCTCTCGGATCAGAAATGGATAAGGAAAGAATGGTGGAGGGTAAAACCAACTAAACTCACTCGATAAGATAAATTGCCACGAGCAGGGAAAAATATTTTGATTCGTCGCACTCAAGGATGAACGATAAGAATTAGGGTTTTTACCACTAAACAATGAAATTGTTTAGATAAGAAAGAGATGAAATGGTCTAGGTAAATTTCCTTCAATATTCATCTATCTTTCTCATTGATCATAATAGAACTCTTGCAACCGCTTGACTTAATGACAACAATGGAAAGTAAAGATAACTTGTTCCCAAACATAGGAAAGATAAAATTTTAACGAAGATGGTTGAACAAAAGTCTTATGGTATTAACTCATCATGTATCTTGTTGCAACCACTCTTATTGAACAGAAATTTGTCCAAAATGTATGTGGGTAATTAATGAGCCACCTGTTCCAATTGGTCTGATGTTTGACCAGATATTTCCATGTACTTAAGTATGGTAATGGGCCTGAACTGTGTTGCATCAAGTTTCTTGGTCATAGAATGTGTCATCGGGCCCAAAACAAATCCGATTGCATCTTGGGATGCATCCTGAAGTACATCATCCCATCCTGGTTAGAAAGGATTTGACCTCAAATCCAGATCTTCATCATCTTCTAGATATGGTGATAAGTCCCTAACATTGAAGGTGGCCGAAAGATTATTGTCATCGAGCAACTCAATCTTGCGAGCATTGTCATTAACCTTCTCACCTACATGGAAAGGACCTTCAACTCTAGGCATTAGCTTGCTCTTTCGCTTACTTGGAAATCTCTCCTTTCGAAGAAGAATCCAAACAAGATCACCACACTTGAAATGCACTTGCTTTCTTCCCTTGTTTATACTCTGAGCATAAGCCGCATTCTTCTTCTCAATTTGCTGCTTCACTTGCTCACGCAATGTTTTGATCTGCTCAGCTCCTTTCTTGCCATCCAAACAAACTCTTTGGCTGGTAAAGGTGCCAAATCAATGGGAGGTGTTATCGGATTAAAGCCATAAACCACTTCAAAAAGCGTCTTCTTGGTTGAGCTATGAACACTCCTATTATATGAGAACTCAATAAGAGCAAGGCAATTATCTTAATTCTTCAAGTTTTTATTCATAGCAGCTCGAAGTAAAGATGAAAGAGTATGGTTTACCACATCAGTTTGGTCGTCAGTTTAAGGATGACAAGCCGTACTAAATGACCTTTCAAGTTTTTCATGGTGCCTCCAGCCTTTATGAAAAATAGTCTCTTTGCCCCCTCCGATCAATATTCGTACAAAACAAGTCACGTGTCGTGCATCTGACATCTTTTAATGGCAAAATAGTCATTTGATCTCATTCAACATACTAATAAAATGCTAACAAAATTAGAAAAATCTGACACGAGAAATCAGAATTAAGAGTGGGGGGCGCCCCTACTGGCCACCCCTCCACCCAATTCCAATTAAGTGTTGCTCTTTTTTTCTAATTTTATTATTTTATTATTTTTATAGCGTCAAATGATTCTTTTACCCTTACAGAAGTCATGTGGAGGGCACGTGATTTGAGTTGGCCAGAATTTCATCGAGGGGTACTTTGCTATTTTTCATTGAGCTTGCAGATTAAGGCAAGCTCAATGATAAAAACTCGAATCATGTGCACAGTTGTAGATCAGTAAGCTCAATGAAAAATAGGCAAGAAAAAAATCTGCACATATATAAATAATCAAGTGCAAGCTCAATGACATATAGGTCAGCACATATATTGATTAGCAAGCTCAATAAAAAAATGGGCAAGCTCAAAGAAAAATACATCTATATCATCATTACAAATTTGTGGGTAAAGTGCCCAATATTTTAGGTCAGGTGCACACCTTACTTACCCCTAAGGTCGGGCAAGGGGGAGGGAATTGCTTTTTTCTCTTTTGAAAATTCTATAGAACCTTTCCTCCCCCTTTCCCTCTATCCAAATAAACTCCATATTGATTAATTTAAAACAAACGCGTGTTAAGGTTGTATTTGATTTTAGAGTTGAGTAGAGTTGAATTTCGGTTTTAATTGGTTTGTAATGATTGTGTTGTTGAATTATGAGAAAAAGTGTGAAAAAATAACAAATAGTTGAGAATTTAGTATTAAAAATTGAATTGAATTATTAAAAAAATTGAAAAAAAATGGAAAAGTAGTAATTATATTATTGAATTGAAAATATATGGAGTTAAGTGGAATAGAGTTAAAAAATTTTGTGAAATCAAATGGGCTATTATTTTGTTATTTTTATAGCGTCAAATGATTCTTTTACCCTTACAGAAGTCATGTGGAGGGCACGTGATTTGAGTTGACCAGAATTTCATCGAGGGGTACTTTGCTATTTTTCAGTGAGCTTGCAGATTAAGGCAAGCTCAATGAAAAAACTTGAATCATGTGCACAGTTGTAGATTATTAAGCTCAATGAAAAATAGGCAAGAAAAAACTCGGCACATATATAAATAATCAAGTGCAAGCTCAATGAAATATAGGTCAGCACATATATTGATTAGCAAGCTCAAAGAAAAATACATCTATATCATCAATACAAATTTGCGGGTAAAGTGCCCAATATTTTAGGTCAGGTGCACACCTTACTTACCCCTAAGGTCGGGCAAGAGGGAGGGAATTACTTTTTTCTCTTTTGAAAATTCTATAGAACCTTTCCTCCCCTTCCTTTCCCTCCTATCCAAATAAACTCCCTATGATTAATTTAAAACAAACGCATGCTAAGTCTTTATCTCTCCTCCTCTATCTCCTTATGGATTTGCGTACCTCCTCTTTAACAATTTATGCTAAGTAACATATCCTTTAAACTAAAATTTAATATATGGCCATATGTTTGTATACAGGTTGAATATATATGATGCTTGTACTTATAAGAGTCATGATATGCTGAAGAAGGTTGAGAGCAATATCTTTACCCATTAATCTAGGTGGCGAAAACGAAGAAAAATAAAAGGAACAAGATGTCCCATAAATGAGAATCAAAATTCGTCGTTCTAGGTGGAGGGTAAGTTTCTTTGCACTAAAATGTATTTCCTAGTTGAAAGCAATATATATTTTGATGTACCTTCATTTACTTTTTAGGTGAGATAGCAAATATTTTCAGTCTGTTGATTAAGATTAATATTACGGTTGTACCATCTTTTTTTTATATTAATAAGATATAATTTAGATCATTCCATTTACTATCAATTTTAAATAACTGAAACATATATGGTAAATCCAATAATTTGAGAAAAATCTTTATAATTATTTGTATAGTAATAAGCCATCAGGCGCAACTCATCGGAGCTTCGATCTATATATATACACATACAACAAATATATGCATACACGTAAGTAACATATTTTTAATTATTTATATATTTTTGAGTAACCTGCCAATTTTGCTTTTCGAATAATTTATTCGTCATTAATTTTTTTAATGAAAATTATGGAAAACATTGCTCTCACTACTATGAAAGATTGAGTATGAAATGTTATTCTCCCTCCTGACAAGTGCACTTCTCGATATTCGAACTTACGCTCTCCTCCTTAGGGTGTTAGAACTATTTACGACTAAATCAACACTTTGCTGATTATTAATCATTACTTTCATACCCAAAAAACTTTTACCAATAGAATAGTTATCAAATGTTTTTCCCTTAGACAAAAATAGGCAAAAGGCCCGCGCATAGTCTAAAAATATTGTTAAATTAGTAATAAGTTATAAAAATTGTTAAGAGTTAATTCCACACGAAAAAATAGAATAGAAAAGTATAAGTTTATAAAAAATTGGGTTTCACAACTTAATAGCTTGAGCTATTGGGTTGGAAATGGGCTCAATCGCTTATTTGCCCAGTTGATACTTTACATGGTATCAAAGCGGATTATGCTTTCACGTGCCCGTGTGAGATCACACCACGCCAAATCTCTTGCGGACTACTAGTAGTCGAGCGTCTTCACTCAAGCCCAAGTGTGGCATTCATTGTCAATTGTCGTCCCCATTCATCCCGAGCACTGAAGTCCAGTCCTGACTCATAGTCAGTTCTTGAGAGCAAGTTCTTCAAGTTCACGTAGCACGTGTAGGTGAAATATCAAAGTCACACGTTACCACGTGAGGACGGGTATTGAGAGTTATCCGCACACGAAAAATAGAATAGAAAAGAATGGATTTATAAGAAATTGGGTTTCACAACCTACCAGCTCGAACTTTTGAGTTGGAGATGGGCTTAATCACTTATAGGTCTAATGGATATTTCACAAAAATAATATATAAAATATGAATCTACATGTCAGATATATTTTTTTGGTGTGTACCATGTTATACGAAAGTCTAATGAGCACCGATCCAATTTGAGCGGAGCCGAATACATTTTTCTCTAAGTTTTTATACTGTTATCGTGTATAAGTCATGTCTTTCCAAAACAATTGTCCCTTATCTATTTTATATGTAATAATATGTTAAGACGGCAAAAAGAAAAATCTAAGTCGCCCAAATATATTCTAAATCTCTTACATACCCAAAGCCAACCATTTTTCTCTTCTATACTTGCTTATTTTTTCCTTCCCTTAAGATAGCTTTTTTCAATTTTATTTTTGTTTTGCTATCGTTCTTGCAAAAATTTGGGATAATTTACTGAAAGTAACTTGTGTTTAAAATAAAGTTACTTCTCTAGTCACTATCTAAAGTCAGTTCCATACAAATAATGCACACATATGTATATGTGTATGAAAGAGAGTTATAGCATTTCATTAGTTTAGGTCCTTTTGACTTGCATAAGCAACGTGGCAGCATGCTAGTACCCTTTTTGGCACAATTTTATTTGCGGTGACTCAAAACATCATGCAATTAAACGCAGAGATTGTTGGAGGCATCGCCTAATAGGAGGTCAGTAGCCGCGGAGCTCCCAATTGAGCTTACCCCTTCTATCTCTTTCTGATGAAAGAATCTATATACAATTTATAATGGTTTGATCACTTAATGAGGTTTCACTACGTGGCATTACAAGCTTCTCAAATGCTTGACACATCGGTTCACCAAGAGTCACCGTGTATCAAGCATATGAGAAGCCTATTTAAATTAATTCACCTAAATTCCTAAATTTTCTTACTCTTAATCTTCTTATTTTAAAGTTAAATTTAATCAAGATTATTAAAAAATTACACATACTTGAGGTACTAATACGTATTTATATATAATATATAATGATTAGAAAACTTATAAATGAAAATTTATGAAAAACATTACTAATATTAAATATTTTTAAAAAATGTACAAAATTACCTGGACATAAGGCACTAATACGTATTGGTATAATGGTTGGAACACTTGTGAATGAGAATTTCAAAAAGAGTTACTAAAATTAAATTAAAAAAATACAGAGACGTGAGGAAGTAATACTTTTTTTTTTGATAGGCAAGATGAAAGGTAGTAAGACGTATTGGTATAATACATAATGTTACAGTGAATGAGATTAGTGGTACGTGCATCACAGGTGATTTCTTTGCTAGTATACATAAACATATACATACGTGTGATTCACGTCTCCCTAAATTATTTATATAGTTATTTTTATATCTATAATGTTTTGCAAATTCGTCTCCACTGAGGCCCCTCCATGAATATAAATATGATGTTTGGGTAGCTGAAATCACACAAGTACTGAAGCAAAGATTCCTCTCCATTGTTCACTCAAAAGTTTCATTCAGTATCAATCCCGGGGGCCTCAAAACATGTTACCTTATTGTTGTGAGGTCATTTTTCTCCTGCTACTCTGTACAAATATAGCTGAGGCCGGTAGAAGATTTAATGATGAAGAAGCAGCTGCTTCTCGGGGGACAAACTGGGCAATTCTAGTTGCGGGATCTTCGGGTTATGTTAATTACCGCCACCAGGTTATTGATCAGAGATGGAGCCAGTTGGTTTATAATGGACATATATTTTCTATTTGGTTGTACGTACATGAGCTATTTAAGTATGTAAATTAATATTTGGTTTGTGCCCCTACGAATTTCAGGCTGATGTATGCCATGCATACCAAATTCTGAAAAAGGGAGGGATGAAGGACGAGAACATCATCGTCTTCATGTACGATGATATAGCTCACAACGAAGAGAATCCGACGCCAGGCATCATTATCAACAAACCCAACGGCCCTGATGTCTACGCTGGAGTTCCCAAGGTTCTTATTTCGCCTTCTTTAACATGATTTATAATTGATCTACTTTAAGTCTTTAAGCAACCATATGCAACGATACATTCATACATATATATATATATATATTGTGTTCAACAAAATTATTGAATATTTATACTTTTCTTGATATATAGGATTACACGAAAAGTCACACCACTGCGCACAACTTCTATGCCGTACTACTTGGCAACAAAAGTGCTCTCACTGGAGGAAGTGGGAAGGTGGTCAAGAGTGGCCCTAATGATCACATCTTCATATACTACGCTGATCACGGAAGTCCTGGGTTGATAGGTCAGTCAGTCAGTGAACTCCATCATAACCCAAATAACTAGTGGGTCTTTACACAGGTGTTATTACCTCCGCGCGTTATTGGTGCCATCAAAGCTGGAATAGATCGTTGGCTCGTTACTCATTGGAATTGGTTGATGTTGACCGAAACTAATAATAATACGTACCCCATAAACATAAAATTGCATTAGCTCAGATTTTATTCAGGCTAACATCCGATATGGCGCAAGAGGTTTATATTGCATCTCCCTTAGCATATTGATATGAAATTCCCGGTAAAGGTGACGTTTCCGGCGTTTACATCGGAATCATATATATATGTGATAGCCTAAAAACTCTTTGCTTTGCGTGTGTATGGGTCTTTTGGTCAAAAGTATATGACAAATGCTCGCGGCTTCCCACTCGCATAGAAAAATTGTCTCGTTCACAATGTGCCAATAGCAATACGCATAGGTTGCGCATGGCAAATATCCACATGTTGGACACTAAGTCAGGTTTGGATTTTGTAGGATATCTCATATCCAATTGACGGTAAAAAAAATCCAACCTAACTTCATTTAATTATTTATATTTAAATAAATGACTCGGAGATGGTGTTTTGCATTAGTATTATTGCCCTTGACTGAAAGACCATGAGATTCTAATTAAGTTGGATTCTCAATATTAAAACTTCCTGCGACCCCTTAATTTTATTTCATTCTTTTCTAAATTCACGAGCCTCACTTGTAAGCCAAAAAATGAAAACTTTTTATATAGCTCAGTTTTCCAATTTTAATTATCAAGCAACCACATCCTATAGCCGATCATTATGTATGTTAACCAATAATATTATTTGCTATATTAGTTCTGTATTATAGTGGAAAGCATTACATCGTTTGTAAAGATGTACAATATATATATATGTATGTATGTATGACATGAACCATGAACGCGTATATCACACTAGTGATCTGTGGATATGCACGAATAACATGAATCGATCATCAGGGATGCCCGTCGGAGACTATGTCTATGCGAAGGATTTCATGGCAGTTTTAAAGAAGAAGCATCAGTCCGGATCCTACAAGAACATGGTGATATACGTAGAAGCATGCGAAGCTGGGAGCTTGTTCAAGGGCCTCCTCCCAAACAACTTCAACATATACGTGACCACTGCCTCAAACCAGGAGGAGAACAGCTACGGAACATATTGCCCCGGTGACGATCCTCGGGCATCGAGCTCTAGTGAAAATGCTCGGGCTTCAAGCCCTGATGACTATGGCACATGCTTGGGCGACCTGTATAGCATAGCTTGGATGGAGGACAGGTACATCGCATATATCATTATCTCAGTATTTTATATTAAAAAGTGCGGATTCTTTTTTATCAAAGTTGAGAATAATTGGAATCTCAGGAGTCCAGGACCATACAATAGTATCAAAGCAGATAATAAAATCTAATCTCAATTACTTATTCATGTTTAGAGCTATAAGGGATATTCACTTATAGTTCAAAAATTGTGAGTATTTACGGAGCAAAACTCTTTCAATAGGGTTATCTCAAAAACTTGAACTAGATTTTTCCCGATTAGATTATTGGTATTCTCAATTTATTTGCTGATACTTATCATATTTTTAGGTTGGATTAGACTTGGTTTGAGTTCAACTTATCCTAGGGATTAATCTTTTTAATCCCTAGTTGGGTCAAATTTTGGGGCATTAAATATATGCCACAGTGTATAAGCCTCTACTTAATTCCTTTAGTTAGCTTTTTCGAGTAAACGTCATAGTTTGGTTAAAGATGCACTTTCTTGCCTCGTCGTGGGATGAAAAGAATTAAGAGCACGGTTGTTACATATAATATATTAGAAACACAAGTGACGAGTTATCTTAAACTGAGTTAATTAGTGATTTATTTTATAGGTAATATTTTTTTTGGGGACCCCACTATAGAGATAAGTTATTCTATTAAAAAGTAATATTTTATGCTTTAAGAAGTAAGTTGGTTGTTGTTTGACAAGTCACATTTTCGACTATATTTCGACAGCTAACCATGTGTTGACTACTAAATGGAGAACGCCAAAACTGCGCTCTCTTACACCTCTAAATAGCATCTTGTGGTAAGAGACAGGGCAACGGTCCCACACAAGAAATATGAAGCTTGGATAATAATAGGTTAAAGATTTAATTTGATTTTGAAGAGGTGAATACAAAAGTAGTTGGAAAACGTATATGAGAAAATTTGAAGAAGAAGATAAAAAAGTAATGATTGTGTTGAGAAATAAATGTTGAAATTGAGGAAAAAGTAATGAATAGTTCAAAGAATTTAGTATTAAAAAATAATTTAAATAATATATAAAAAAATGAGAAAGAATTTAAAGAAAAAGATAAAAAATAATGATTGTGTGTTGAATTGAGAGAAAAGTTAAGTTAAGTTAAGTTAAGTTATATTTTGTTACCAAACAAAGCAGTCATCGAAATCAAAATATAAAAAAAATTGAATTTTTTAGCAAATAATTAGATTAAACTTGTTTGGTAAACACTAAAGAAGATGAGTAAAGAGGGTGTAGTATATTGATGCATGCCTTCGTTGTCAATTAAGAGTTTGCAAATTCGATTCTCGTGGTGGGACTATTTGTACCATTTTATTGGCTAATAAGATTTTTAATTCATTACTATAGGCTTATGACCTTCCTTGTAACTGAAAAGAAAAATACTAAGTTAAGAAAAAGAAAAAAAACAGTTTAATCATTAACTAAGTGAAAACTTACTTATTAAAAAAATAATTTATGTAATAGATAATAAAAAGTATGAGAGAGAATTCGAAAAAAAAATGATTGTATTGTTGAATTGAGGAAAAAGTATTGAAATTGAAGAAAAAAATGTTAAATAGTTTAGAGCTTTCAGTATTAAAAAATTAATTTAAATAATAGATAAGAAAAAGTATGAGAAAGATTTTGAAAAAAATACAAAAGTAATAATTGTATTGTTGAATTGAAAAAAAAAGCAAAGTAAATTAAGTTTAATTTTGTCATGTAGCCAATGGGCCATTTTTTAAAATTTTGCACGGATATCAAATAGTTTTCATTTGCTCGAATCAGCAATTAGGGAGGGAGGGGGGAGAGAGAGTCGAGCAACTGTTGTAGGGGCGGTGATTGCTCCCGACATCAAGTGCTACTACTCAAGTGAGGTTGTCGGTGAGCCTAGACGTTGTCAGCGACCTCTCCTAAGTAGTGGTGGCCAGTATGGTGGGCCACCACCATTGGAGTCATCGCTATCCCTTCCTCTAGCAAAGAGTGTGAGTTGGAGACAGGGAGATCTGAGCGATAAGGCTCCGTCCGTCGACCACCTCACCAATGGTGACGGAGCCCCCCAAGTCTTGTAGAGAGAGGAAGACCAATCTAGTTGGTGGTGGCCTCGCCCACTACTGCCCAGTTTTAGGTCGTCGATGACTTTTGGTATCACCGACAACGACCTCGAATCGGGGCGGTGGTAATCAGCATAAGAGCTGCCACCGCTTCTCTCCCTCTCTTACATTGTTCTTCGGATTCTATTCTTTTAATTTCATTTTATTTTATGATTCTGAAAATATTTTTAAAAAAAAGTGATAACAAAGTTGAAAACCGAAAAAATTATGTTGTGTTAAGTATGTACAAACAAATTAACTTAGGTACATAATGAAAGTTTTTTAAGTTTTTAGCACATAATGAAAGGTCCAAACAAGCATCACCTCTATGCAGTAGCACCTGCCTTTCATTTATAACTTCTTCTTTTTTTTTATAAGCAACCTTTGATTTATAACTAATAACTAGCTATTAGATTTTTTAATTATAGGGGAAGCTCATAAACATATTACAATAACAGGAGAATTAAAGCAAAGTGGCACCTGCGAAAATCTCATTGATGTGAATTGAACTTGAGACATCTTCATTCCGAAACAGCGACTTATGCTACTGCACTGAGTCTCCTCTTTCAAAGCTACTAGATTTGAATTTCATGAATACAGTTCCTCTTGGCTGTGCTCATTTATTTTTCTTTCCTTCTTAGCATTTGATATATGGCAGGACCAGAGTCATATGCTTCCTGCATATCAATTTTTCATTCTACATGGCACCTATACTAATATATATATCTCTTTTCTGTTTGGGATCAATGTTCACATTTCGAGCAGTGATGGGCATGACATGCATCAAGAGACATTGCAGGCGCAATACCAAGTGGTACGTTAAAAAAGAAAAAAAAATTGCTTAATGCTTTCCGTAATATGCAGGGTTAAGTTCTTGTCTCTACTTCAGATCAGATCCATATCCCACCTGCATCATAGTATCTATTTCAGTCTAACACAAATGATCGTTAGCATCATGAATATTCACCAAAAAGAAAGGGAAATATATATATATATATATATATATATGTATATATATGTACGCATGAATTGTCAGAATGTGAAGCGAGCAGGGATGAAAAAGGGTAGTCAACCTCTTGCCATGAGAAATGAAGTGAAAACAGTCGCAGATTTTCTTTCATTTTCCTCTAAGCATAGATTGCGATATTGCAAGTTGCTATGTGCAATTCAAGGCAGTTCCAGTCAAGCAACTAGATTTTCTTTGCGCTTGTTTAAAACCGGGGGCATTCCCAGATCTTATATCAGGTACAGCCTAGAGGTTAAGGATTATATAAGTCGCAATCTGCATGCATCTGTTGCAGTTATGGACGTCTATACTCAGTACACAGTACAAGACCGACCTTCCTGGATTTGGTCTGTTTGTTTTCTGGCTGGGGCTATGGCATGTTAACTTAGTGCTACTTTTTCCTAGATGTTGCTATATGTTCACGGACGGGATGATTTCATTTACAATCACCACTTCCATGAGCAGGTTAAAAAGAGGACGACCCTATCCCATGTCATGCAATACGGTTATCTCGGCATCGAGGAGGAATTCCTGTCCAACTACATGGGTTCTAGTACGAACAAAGGTCATGGTCCTGTCAAGCCATCACCTCCTCTCACGTCAA
This sequence comes from Punica granatum, assembly GCF_007655135.1. Classification (NCBI taxonomy): domain Eukaryota; kingdom Viridiplantae; phylum Streptophyta; class Magnoliopsida; order Myrtales; family Lythraceae; genus Punica; species Punica granatum. Next base: position 19,551,696 of record NC_045130.1, on the reverse strand, counting down.
GTCCGATATCAGTGAGCCAACGAGATGCCTCTCGGCTTTACCTCCAACACAAGGTTCGTTTCTTCTTTATTTCCATTTTGGAGATTCGAAGTCTTTAAGTAGTAAAATGATCAATGACTATTAATATGCCACAGGACATGCTATAGTTTGATCGATCCCATAATTAATTGAAGAAAGTCGAGAGGATTATTAGTTGCTGTGTGTTTGATTATGTGTTCTTTCTGTTTGATGGATAGATCAAAAGAGCAGCCGAAGGTTCTCCTGAGAAGTTGCAAGCCCAGAAGAGACTGCAAGATGAAATGTCTAACAGAGAACGAGTGGACCGTACCATCAAGTCTATTGAAGAGGCCTTGTCTAGCCAAAACAGCGCGATTGGATTGAATGCCGCTGCTCGACCTGCAGGAAAGCCTCTAGTAGATGATTGGGATTGCTTCAAGAAGCTTGTAAGTCTTCCCCTTCGTCGATTAAATGAGGCTTCATTAACCACAGTACGTAGATCAGCAACAAACTCATAGATCCTATCATGTTTAAACTCTTGTGTTTTCTTTGGTTTCTTATATAGGTGAGAAAGTACGAGCAGAGCTGCGGAAAGCTTTCCTCCTATGGAAAAAAGTACACGGGAGCATTTGCAAACATGTGCAATGCTGGAATCGATGAAGACCAAATGGCTTCGATCTCCAATCAAGTTTGCACTTAGTCGTTAGCTAAAGTTCAGTTATATATAGACTGAGCTTATATATGTACCAAAATAAAATCAAAGGGTCATAATGAAAATGCAAACAACCAATCGTGCGAGTTGTCCTAGGCCCAGAATAACTACACGTACAATAAATGTAACATATCTATATATCCTGAGCCAAGTGTGATATGTCCTCTGTTGCAAGAATTGACATATCTATGTTATATGTATCTATTTTTATACGACTATATAACTGTCCCCTGATATTATTATTATTATTATTTTGGGTCAAGTCCCTTTGTTAGTTTCATCAATTTAATTCAAACAAATTACCCTCATTAGCTCCACTTATATCGAAATGAAAACCATAAAATGCATCTTGTTAAATGACATGCGTCTAGCAAAAGAGGGTGTAGCGAAGTGGTACACACTCTCGCCTCTTATTCTAAAGGTCACAAGTTCGATACTTAGTGGAATTACGTGTGCCTTTTTATTAATTATTTAGATTTCCCTTTCATTGTGTTAGGCTTTTGGCCTCATTTGTAACCGAAAAGAAAAATGACTATGCTTCCTGTTAAATGGCATACTGTTGCTCATCTTTAGTCCTGTGGGGGGGGCTTGGTATTGGTTGTCTCAAGGATGTCAGCGACGCGTTTCTTGCTTACCATATGCTGGGGCCCTATCACAGAAAGGGAGCGGTTGTGGGCTTAAGTGCCACAGCATAAATATGATGATTCTTTTGCGGTGTTGCCAAGTTTTCAGAAATGTGATATTGCATCCTGGCTATAGATTCCCTTTCTCAGGTTTGGCTGCGTATTGCATATGGTGTTGGATGGAGTATTGGTTCGGGTCATCGGGCTCAGTTTTTGTCCAACCATTGGGTGCCTAATCGTGTTACTCTCCTACAGGCTATCTCTGGTATAATCCCAGAGTCTTAGCGTAACTTGACTGTGTCTCTTTACTGATCATACTGGGAGTTGGCAGTGGGGTTTTTTTTGCAATTTCTTCCAAGTATGACGTTACTGGTGATGGTCACGATTATTCCAGTGAACTGGGAGCGGGGGATGACCATTCATTTTGAAAGTTCACCTTGAATGGGTCTTTCTCTATTAGTTCTGCCTATAGGATACTGGCCTGAGGCGAGTTAAAGAATGAAGGAGTGTCATGGAAACTAATATGGTCATTCATACATGGTAAGGGCCGCAGTAGATCAGGAATTTTCTTTGGCTTGTTAGCCACTAGAGATTACTGACGATTGAACATAGGATGCGAAGAGGGATGGCTCCAAATGATTAGTGTTCATTATGCGATTCGGCTGCAGAGTTTGTACTGCATGTGCTCTGTGATTGTCCGCGGGTAAAGCCCATCTAGAGATGCTCAGTTTCGCAGGAAGACCAGGTGGGGATCTTCTCAGGGTCGGTTGAATAGTGGTTGATTAGGAATCTCTCAATGCCACATCCGTTATCGGAAGGGTTTTCTTGGGCATTGATTTTTTGCGTTGGCTGCTGGCTCTTCTGGATGTGGTGGAATAATACATTGTTTGAGGAGCAGTTTGTGAGACCGGCTAATGGTGCTGCTGTGATCCTCCGGGTTGCTCGCCCCTTCAATTGTGGGATGGCTGATTTTCAGGAATCAATGAATCATTCATATTCGACGGCAGCATGTTTGGAAAGTAATCAGATGGTTCCTGTCGGAGTAATCATTGTTTGAAAATTACTGCACATGAGCAATCAACTGCAATATTTTCCAACATATATCCAGCTCAAAACAAACTTTTCCGGCACTTATAGGCCGATTATTCTCCAAACCAAGCAGTACGCTAATGCTCCCATCTCTCTGCCTATTAAGAGGGACTCTATAAGAAGGCTGATACTCGACAATCATCAGAGACGGTCAAGATCAAATCCGACTCAATCGACCCCCATGTCTTGACCAAAAAGGAAAAAGTACGGTCTATGGATCCACCAGCTGTGATCTTGAAGGAGCGGTCTTTGTGACCTTGAGGGCGGCGGGTACCCGGGGTCCCCTAAATCAGATTAAAGTCCATTATTTGACTTAATTCGATTAATAATATGACCTCTTGTGTGTAAATTGGCTAAAAGGGACAATCATGTACATCAACACATGTCACGGGGATTAAGGGTGATTAACCCATGATTAATAAAATCGGACAAAAATCATAAAACCGTGAATAAATGTGTAAATATAAGGGGGATTAACTTAGAATTTTTCTAGGTTACAGACCCTAAGGCCATTTTCTCTTTTCGGACCTTAGGCCCATTTCTAGGCTCACTGTGTGAATGTTGGATTGAATGTATGGCCCATATATGATCGGCCTGAATGTATGGCATTTTTCATTCTTTCTTAGCCAGAATGTGTGCCCCATTTTGAGTCGGACTGTATAATTGTATAAGCACGTATACCTTGCGGAGTCTGTAATTCATCCTTTAATTTTCTTGTATATTTGCAAATGTAGACCTGACCATATGATTAAATAACTCGACTTTAACGAATAAAAAACGTTAAAATTATTAGGAGCCTCTGAGGGTACCGAAAGGACGAGTTATTTTCTTGCAGACCTCTAATCTTGTAACAAAGCCCCCGGACTCATTTCTATGGTTAGAAAGATCGAGTTGAAGTTAAAATCCTTAAGCGGTTAGTATCTTGACCCTGTAGGTGACTTTAGGTGGCTCACCGGCCAAATTAAACTGTGTAGTGGTGACTCTAATCCCGAATTGGGTCCCAGGCCACGTGTATTAACAGAATACGCCGAAGTCAGCGGCGGAGACCTGGAACCTACTCACGCGCGACAGTAGTAAATGACAAAAGATTGTACTAATTAATATTTCATAAGTGTAAAAACTAATATTTCTTCCCGAAATTTTTAATTAAAAAATCACCCACCCATTTACACCCCCGCCACTAATCTTAAATTGAATTATTAATAATTATAATTAGATAGTCATGATCACGATATGATATGCCTTAAATGGCTCGCTAATTTTAAGTGGATGACCTTACTTACAGGTGGGGTTCGATATTCGGTGAAAGCATCTCGTTATAACAGACAGGTCGACAAGTGAAAATTAATCTTAGTCAATAGACTTGCATTACCTTGCATTTTACCAAAAAATAAGACATTTCTAAATCATAAATAAAAGAGACTACTTAAATTGGTGATAGTAGGTTTGTTTACCACTGTGGGATAGTTTTAAGATATTCGACACTTGTAATTGGAGAAAATCCATTGAGAATTTTATCGTTTAGTGGACTAACCTTGCTTAAACATACTTTAATTGGACTTGTTGGGCCTTCATATACTAGTGGTGCATACCGAAAAAAAAAATTATATATTGACATTAAATAAAAATTTAAAAATTTAAAATAGAAAAAAAGAAGAAGAAGAAGAAGATAGCCCAAGAAAATTAAAATAAAAAAAATTAGAAAAAAAATGCCAAAAGAGAAGGGAAAGAAGGGAAAAAAGAGAAACCAATACGTTGCTTCCTAAGGTTTCAATATTGGAAATGTTTTAATTCTTTGTAATTTGGTTGTGCCTAATTAATTAAAGGTCAGGGTTATTTTCACAACTATCATTGGTGTTGATTATCCAGCAAAAAATCATTGGTGTGGATTGACTAAGATATTCTCATATCCCCATTTTATGCTAACTTATTTGGGAATCCCTAATTCCATAATTCTCTATACCAATAAATACTTTTTTCTTAATTTACCTTATAAATCATGTCCTCTCATATGTTCTTCAAATTTTCCTTCCCATATTTTCTATCTTCTCTCTCCTCTCTTAAATCCATCAATATTATCTTTATTTATCTTTATTTTTTCTTTTACAAAAATTACATAGAGTTTTATTATCCCTAATTTATATAAATATATAATATATTTTGAGATCTTTCTCTAACGATGATATATTTCATGACCCCTAATTTATAGAATCAGATCACGAATTCCTCTCTTCTATTTGTGACAGTCATGTGCCTTTTCTCGGTAGATGACTGACTTACTTGTTAATTTGTATTAATATATGAATCTATTAAAATCTCAGAAAATAAAGAGATTTTTTGGGTAATTTATATCGAATGATGAGGAAAAGAAAAATAATAGACAAAGGTACTTGGTATATGAAATGTAATATGAAAGGAGAGAAATTAGTGATTGCTCAGATAATCCGAGGAATAGAAAGTATATACGCGTCTAAAAAGCTTCGCTAGCTGTAACAAAATATAAATTGAAATTGCAAGTCTTGTAAAGTTAAATAAATAAACAAATAAGATAAAGATAAAATCTAATGTGATCATGGATCTGGGAGAGAGAGAACATAATTGATATAGTAAAATAGGAGATAAGACTAGTGGGAAGAGAGAATTATGAAATTCCGAGACTACTCGAAGACTTACTTAAAATGTGAATAAGAATAACTGAGTCAAGCAATCGATAATACTTGTGAAAATAAAGATTGGGTTGTGAAAATATCTTCGCCCTAAACTAAAACTTTACAAAATATTTTTATTGCCAATTCTTTTTTTACCATTGCAGAAACTTTTTTTCTAAACAAGATTTTGGTTGGTTTTATATTGTGGCATCGCATTTTCACCCATTTTTCGCACTTTGAAGGAATATGGCTTCTGGTGTGATTTGGATCGACATCGAGTAGAGGCCCGAGATTGAGTATTGGACATATAATTATTGAAGCCCATGGATACTTGCTTTAAATATTGAGGCCCATTGTGCAGCCCTTGTTTAGTAGTAGTGGTGAAGGAAATTAATGTGGCAGCTACGTTTGCTTAGGCGGCAAGCATTCAATATTTACGATAGCTTGTGATTTTAGGTAGTAAAATAGATGGGACAAATTCTCCGATACTCAATAGAATATTTTGTCTTAAAGATTTTAGGTGGTCTCGGTGGTAGCTATTTCCTTTTGAATAATATTCATCTATAGTAATTATAGGCATATCGAATTTAGGGAGATTTCATCGGGTTTCATGTACACGTCTACAAATACGTGTGTCGAAGTTCATTGTAAAAGTCCTTGACCAACTATCTATCGTACCTTACTTATCTATCTTTATCTATCTTTTCTTTTATCACAATTTACATTCCCGTATCGTTACTTTTCCTTGCACCTTTACCTTTCCAAACTTTTATCTTATCTTACGTTTCCTTTCCTTTCTTGCACCTATACCGCTTTTCGGAGAAACCCAGTTAACCTTCGGGGGTTGTTCGGTGCCGATTCGTCGGCTTCTACCTATCTTGGCTTCCAAACCGAGATAGTCTTCGCGAGTTTATATTCCGGCCTAAATTCCCTCTTTTTGGCCATTTATAGCTGAGACCTATTACTTGCATGGCCTTGCTAGCCGTGTCTCATCATCCTTGGACACCCAAGGCCAAATATCCTGACACAACTTGGAGACGGGACTTCGTTTCGCACTCATATGGATACGAAAATGATGAAAAAAAATTGGATTCAAGTGTCTACTAGTCACCTTTGCTGAGGTTTTAGCTAAAAATTGGGTTCATTCGGTTAACTCAGCTTGGTGGCCTGTTTTTAACCGAAATTCAACCGAGATAAGTACATCTTAGTTGAAATCAGTAGCTAGGCCTTTGACCACTTCCTTTTCAGTTCCGGATCATTTGGAGAAAATAAGAAGTACGTATTCCACTATTCCGATCTTGAATACTCGCTCTTGACTCCAACTTCAAATTTTCTAAATTCACTGCTTATTAATAAAATTTTCCATGTCTCCTCCTCCATTCTCTACTGGATTCACGAGCCTCCATTTGTATAATCTACATAGGCACCAAACTGGCTTTTCTTGTGCATACAAACATCACCAATCGAATTGACAATTTGACAAAAAATAGAACTTTGATATCAGTCAGATCCGTGACCTATATTTATCCAAAAATTTAAAAATAAAATAAAATCCCGCGAACTAAGAAGGGTAGATTTGGAATTTCAATGCTAAGCAGGTGGTTAGACCAATTTTGATTCTTGTCTTCCTCGCTACTGTTCCCCCCTTCCTCTCCGGCTGACTCCCATCCCATCACTCACTCACCTCTCGCCATAGCGATCCCATCCCCAACCGACGCAGCAGACAACCGAAAACTCACCCCATAACTCCCCCTATTTCTCCATACAAATAACAACTTACCCAACTGAACAGAGGGCCGAGGCCAGTCTTCTTCTTCTTCTTCCTCCTTTTGCAGAGATCTTGGGTACCCAATTCCCGAGACCCACCAAGAACTCTGCTTCTGCCCACCCAGAGCATAAATAAGCATATCTCTGTAAGTGTCGGTGGCAATGGGGATCGAAGGCATGGTGGGGTCGCCGCCGCAGGCGTTGCTCGAACGGCTCAAGGATTACGGCCAGGAGGACGCTTTTGCTTTCTGGGACGAGCTCTCCCCTCCGGAGCGCCACTCCCTTGTCAAGGACCTCGAGGTAAATTTGTTTTCCCAGTTCCTGATTTATATACTTTCACGCGCGTCCTTTGCATGGCCGCGTTTTGATTCTTCGAGCTCACGTGCAATGTGATGGAGATTTGGGTTCTGTTTGATAGCTTCTGCGTTGAATTTTCCGAAACTGAGCCGGGATTTTTTTACTCTTTGCCATTGTCGTGCAGAGTTTGGATCTCTCGAGAATCGATCGGATCATTCGATGCTCCATGAGATCTCAAGGTGACGCCTCCCTCTTACTGGGGCGGTGAGTTTGTTCTTGTGCGTCAATTCAGTGATCACTGATAGGGTGTTTGCATTTTCTAGGGCTGCCGGTGGCGGCAATCGAGCCGGTTCCGGAAAGTGATGTGTCGGCTGTTGAAGGAAGAACACCGGAAGAGAGGGAGAGATGGTGGAAAATGGGCTTGAAAGCAATCTCTGAGGGAAAGTTAGCTGTCTTGCTCCTCTCCGGCGGTCAGGTAGGAAAGCTTTCATCTTTCATCCCAAAGTGCTTTCTGTCTTGCCGGGGGGAGGCAAAAAAATAAAAAAATGGTTTCTGGGTGACATGACCCATATTTTCCTGCACTGGGTTTAGGCGAATTTGCCATTAATGTGTTGATTTCCGTCTTAGTTGTCTTTCAGTTGGTACATTCTTAGATTGCATCTACATTATGTAGGCTCTGCAAAAGACCAGTTTTGTGGAACCTCAAACCGGTAGTCCAGATTTCACCCGGCACAAAAAGCACTGTACTTGCCTAAATAGCAGGGTGGCATTACTTAAGCTTTTGAGATGGACTTTCTTTCTGGAATAACCCTTTACCCGCATAATTATAACTCCACCTTACTACCAAACAGAGGCCATTTTTAATCCCAGTACACTTGTCTTTTTCATTCGGTATTTTTTGCGGATTCTCTTTTGATTAAATCTGTGGGGATTTGCTCTGCTAGATGAAAATGACAAAAGGAAAGATATTATTTATGTTGTTCTCTCCAACTTTTAGAGCAAAGATAATATTAAAGCACAAGAGGTTGATGTGGCTTTTATCTGTAATAATGATTTGCTTAATACTTTTTATATCTTCACTCACTCTGTTAGGGACACATAAAAAGTAATATCCTGTTTAGGGGGGTCTTTTATAAAGGGAATCTCTTACAAACCATTATTAAGGTATTATGTGGCTTTATGGAATGTTCACTCAAGACATTTAGGTATAGATATGATAACTTTATCAATCCAAAGAGCAATGATTATGATTTGAGCTACTGCTTTTTATTATAAGAAGCTATAATTTTTTCTCTTGCCCTTACTTGTGGGTGGGTGGCGCTGGTTGGTATGACATCCTGTCAGAATCAGTAGAATGTTGCTTTCTGGGATCGATCCGGTGATCTGTTGAAATGTCCACCTAAGTTCTGAAATACCAAAAGTTCAAAAGTATAAAATACTCAGATGATTATTATTCCTCTCCTCCTCCTAAAGAGATATATCATTGGGAATGACATTATGCCATTCTAGTGTTGGTAGAAACCTGCCACATTTTTAAATTGAATGATTTTTGTGTAGAGTCAGGGAACTATATCCTATTGTGGCAAAGAGAAAATTTTGGTAAAATTTCATAGGTATTGGGAATTTCCCGTCTTAATCTCAGTGGTCCTTCATGAATTAGAGTATCTTGATGAACATTATCTACAAATAGATACTGCTGAATAAATAATTTTCTGGATACTATTAGGCTTCACTAGCTTAATTTCTCATAATCTAGGCTAAGCTCATCAGGAGGCGATAACACAGCATTTTTTTTTTGTCTGGATTTGTGATGAGCAGAAAATTGTAATCGGTCTTTTTCTCACTCCTGACAATAAAGGAAATAAAAGATAAATAATAGAATTCACATATGATTTCAGATCTTATTGCTAACCTTAGAGTGTCATGATTGAGAAGGTGATTCCTTTGTGAGAAATTCAATTCTAAGCGGAAAATAAATTTGTAGAATGCTCTTGTTCTACTTTCATATATTTTGCCACTGTTGCAAGAAAATTGCAGTATTCCTAAGGGACTGGTGCTTCACCCATTGGAGAAAATATTTCATGCTTCATGGATCTCTTCCTAACAGAAATTTAAAATTGCCCTTTTCGGCCACTAGTGTTCCCTATTCCCAATTATCTGTAACCCATTTCACTTTATGTGTTGCATCGTAATTTTCCCCAGTAAGTTGATGGAAAATCATGTTTAATCAGTTTTAAAAAGTCAAACACAGAATCATTTTTGTTATGGTTCAAACAATTTTGTCATTCTGGATACATGAATTTGCCAAAATATTGCAGAAAAGTGATTGAAAGCAGTTTATAGATCTGCCCACATCCTTTTAGAATAATTCAGAATATGCATTTATACTCCTGGCCATGTCTTTACATAAGTATTTGTCTTCTCTCTTTAGGGTGTTTCTGACACTTTGTTTTCCTTCTATCAAAACATAAATACAGGGGACAAGGCTCGGAAGTTCAGACCCCAAAGGATGTTTCAGTGAGTATTTGCTGAGTTGTTTTCCCCCTTTCTCCTTTCTGAAGGAAGTTGCAATATTTGACTAGTTGTTATGAACATTTGAATGATATTCTCTATTGGACTCGTAATTCAAATGATCCAACTTTTCGAATTTTGGCATTAAGCCAGATTTCTATTTGCCAAAAGATGACTATTACATCTTGCTTTGAAATGCAGACATTTTTATTTTCATTGTTTAGGTTGTTTGTAACATAACATATTCAATTTTGATATTTTTTCAGTTTGAAAATTAATGTATCGATATTTTTTTTAAATCTATATTTTTCAATTTATGAAGGACCTTATAAATCAGCATGTCATACTTTGAATTTCTAAAATCCTGATAATCCTGTACAAAGCAATACACCTCAGTGTCCGAACTCTATTAAATGATCACATTTCTTCTGTTTGAGCACTGAAGTTGAACAGGGTAAAAGTTGAATTGTATTATACTATTACATAGGTAGTAGTCCTATGGTAATTATTTTTCTCTAATTATGTTTACCCTGTGGCCTAACAATTTAATGTTGGAGAGCAACTTCTTTAATGATCACCACAGTTTGTTTGGGAGCATTCACCACCATCTAGCTACTGTATCAAAGTGTTCTGTTCTTTAAGTCGGAATCTCCTTATAATTTTGTAATAGATATCGGACTGCCATCAGGCAAGTCACTATTTCAAATTCAAGCAGAGCGAATTTTGTGCGTCCAGAAATTGGCTGCCCGAGCTGCCAAAGAGGGTGAGATATATTTCTCCTGCTGTTCTATCTGCTCCTCAATCCACGTTTTACCTGTACTAATGGTCATTGTCTGCAGGTTCTGTTGCTTCTGTCTCAATACATTGGTACATAATGACCAGTCCCTTCACTGATGATGCCACACGCAAGTTCTTTGAAAGTCACAAATATTTCGGGCTTGAGGCAGATCAAGTAAGATGCCGCTTGGTTATTCTCTTATTCTGTTTCTGGGTTATTTCAAAATGTTGCAACTCAAATGAGTATGTTCCCCTTTCTTTGTGGGAAAACCTTTTACCTTACTCTTGAATGGCATCCTGTACAGGTGACCTTCTTTCAACAAGGTACAATGCCATGCATCTCAAAAGATGGCAGATTCATTATGGAGACTCCATACAGAGTATGATTCTGTTTCTCTTAAATATTTAAAGATCATTCCAGGGAAAATCTAGAATGTATGAGTTTTCTCAGTAATGATTGTTCTAGTCAGAGTTCTAGTTTATAAATCTACTGGAGTTTGGGGCTTGTTGACGGTATTCAGGTCTTGAGGTCCTACTGCTTTAGGCTATGCAGCAATTGATGGTCATTGCATTTCTGGTCCGTGTTTAAAAAAGAACATTTTAAATATTGAAAACTAGAGTCATAGACTGTTGCCTTTGCAAGAGCTGACTGTTCATTTTCTCTCCTTTGATTTCTTTAGTAGTGAGCAGCTTCAGAGATTGACTTTAACAGACGTCTTTCCATATGATTTTATTATGGAATTCTTTTCCAAGGTTGTTCTGTTCTCTTCTGTGCTGGCTTCTTCAGCAGTGACTCTGGATCTTCTTGACTCTGGATCTTCTTGAACGTTGTTATTCCTAATATCTGGGCGTCCATATTTGGATCCCTGTCAACAGCACTTAGCCCTTATTCATGTCATGTAGACTAATATGGGCTCTAACTTTTTCCTTGCCCATGGGAAGTGTTTTGCTGGACCTAGTTGGTAAATATCTCCACCTCCATCCTGGTCCGATTGCATATTGCCAAGGGACTTTAGTTTTGTAGATGATCTTTCCCTTGGTTTTATTTTCAACGGTAATAGGAAAGTTCCTAAACCCACCTCAGCCTGTATTTTTACTTTCATGGAAATATCTAGTTCACGTGGACTGCTTTCAACCCACAGTTAAGTTTTATATGGTACTTGCAGTGCGTGCACCTAATTCGTAGAAGTTTATTGCTTGATAGACTTCTGGTGCCTGTGACCTTTCTAGATTATTAATAACACTAACATGATATTTTACGGCATATTCAGTTTTTCTGCATATATGTAATGTGAATTGAAATAAAAAGCATATTCTGGTTGAAATTTGTTGCATTTCTTTAATTCATTCAATGTCTTTTCTTAGCCCTTTTTTTCTTTTCTGGGAATGAGATGGTTACTAGTATCGGCATTTGCTGAAACCAGGTTGCCAAAGCTCCAGATGGTAATGGAGGAGTATATTCAGGTACTTGATTGAGTTGTGATGGCGAATCTCAGTTTCCCCTGATCCATTCTTAATATTCCCTACCTCAGACACACTTTTTTTTTTTTCCTTTTCCTTTTTTCCCCTCCCTTTTTTAGCTCTTAGATCTTCAAAACTATTGGAAGATATGGCTGCGAGAGGCATCAAGTATATAGATTGCTATGGAGTGGATAATGCTCTAGTAAGATTTTCCACTAAAATCTATACAGTGATTGTACTGTGGAAATATCGATCTTGTTTGCTAATTGCTCTTTTGGTTGGTAACAGGTAAGAGTGGCTGATCCTACTTTTTTAGGTTATTTCATTGAGAAAGGTTCAGATGCTGCAGCCAAAGTTGTCCGTAAGGTGAAAATATATCTCCTGATTAATCTTGATTTTTGGTGATTCATCTTTCAAAAACTTGATCAGTAGTCCCTCAAGTTACTTTTTAGAGAGTTTGCTGTTGATGTTTCAAGTTCGTTTTATGCAACTTTTACGCACCTGTCTGTTTCCATCAATTATGTAAAGTTAGTGCTTGAACTTCTTACTATGCTTGAATAAAAGAAGATCATGTAAGTTTGAATCGAATGCATGATGTTGAAAGAAAATCAACATATAAAGAGTGAACCTGTTGTCAAAACTTGTTACATAAGCTTACTCCACTGGAGACATGAAAAGCTTTTGGTTTAGTAGCTTTAGAATAAAAAATTGGATCTATTATTCCAGTACATTTATTCAGGCTTCAATTTTTAATATCATATGTGGTTCCATTACAGGCATATCCTCAAGAGAAGGTTGGTGTGTTTGTACGGCGAGGTAAAGGTGGACCACTTACTGTAGTTGAGTACAGTGAGTTGGATCCAGCACTAGCTTCCATGATAAATCAGGAAACTGGACGTCTTCGTTTTTGCTGGAGCAATGTATGTATTATTCCTTCCTCTATGCTGCTTGCTTGCTTTTTTTGCATCTTGGATTTTTTTTTTTGCATCATTGTTTGCATTTGTGATATAAGCCCGTTACAGATTACTTGGTGAGGCCACTTTTAAATATATATATATAAGAAGGTCATGGGTTTACTTTTTGGAAGTTTTTGTGCACACTGAACGCTACGGCCCAAGTACTGTCATGCTGTTTATCCTCGTCTGGTGCCAACACTTCTTTTTTGTCGAGATTCAATTCCGATGCGCTGTTTATTCATAGTTGTGTAAAATAACTGAATGCTGATGCGTCCTGACCCATTGATTCTTCCCTTTTCTTCTGAGAGTTAGCTCTAGCATCAGCCGGATATTGCATAGGCTCCATTTCACTGAGACAAGGTGACCAAATTGTCAGTCCTCGCAAAGATTGGTTATGAAACCAAGCAGTGAACTAGCTATTATCTCTTTTTACAATTTGGTGCCTCTTGTTTAGTTTTTGTGAACTTGCATTCCACTTTGACACTGTAGACCTGAACCTGGTAGAAGTTGCCATTTTCCTTTCTACAGGTCTACTTCTTCCCACAGTGTCCTATGGGGTTGTAGGAGGGGTTGTCAGTCGTAACTCATATGTAACAGCTAGTGATGCGGAGGCCTATATAAACTGTGGGTGGAAATTAGCTAAAGGGATTCCGTAGTATCGGCAATGAAGATGTGATTCTCGATAGATTGCAATGCAACGTAGAGGATTTTCTAGCTCACAGGAAAAGGACTCTAATTTGTTATGTAGGAGCTCCTACCCATTAATTTGTTATTAGCTGGACAGCTCGTTCTGCATGGAACTCTTGGTCTGGATAGTATAAATTCAGCTTCTGTATTTGGCATCGTTCTCTAATTATTACCTATGGCACAGTTACAAATTAATGCTTGAACATTGACTGGACGTTTATGTTCCTAAACTGATTGACATAAGAGCATGACTTCACAGCCTCAAATTGAGTGTCGCGGGTTTGTCAATGCATGTGTTGAACTGCAATGTGTAACCCAGGCTGAACTTGGAATTTGATAGTTAAATCCCACAATTGTGAAATTGTGGTTTGACTCAACCATACATAGAAAGCCAACCATGGGTTCATGTGTTTAGCAAGGGTGCAATGGATTATTTTGGATAATGTAAAAAATCATTTAAGTAAAATTAAGGAAAATGAGACTGCTTGAAAGCAATAGCCGGCCAATCAAATGGGTTCATCTAGTCTGCTATTTAAGCTATGAAGAATTCTAGTGTTATTTGTTACATTTTATTTATTGTCATTTGACTGTTGGCATGGTTACTTTAGGTTTGCCTGCATATGTTCACATTGGATTTTCTCAACCAAGTAGCCAATGCCCTCGAGAAAGATAGCATGTAAGTGGTGCGATATCTACATCATTTGTATCTTTTTCCTCATTGAAGTTTGGTCGATGACACTCATGTTGTACCAATAGGAAGTGTTATCCTTTTACAAAGACTTTCCAGTTGTGCAGCATTTTTGTTGGCCAAATAATATTATTTTGTTGATAAGGCTTTGAATGACAATTTGTTTATATATGTTTTCATCAAGGTGTTCACATGGTGGGGCTTATCTGAATTTCCTCTGCCTATCAGTTATGTTGCAAACATAAGTTTACAAAACATGATGCCCTGTTCGAAATTTTAGAATCAAAGCTACTTCAATTTCAATATTAGACCCTCATCCGCACTTCGCACCTTTTTTTTTTCTTCTCCTTTAGTCGTTCTTTTGAAATATAATAATAATTTCTATATTTTTTTATTCTATATACGGATTACCTTATAAAGTTTAAAAAAATATTTTCATTAATTTTTAATGTTAAAATAATAATAATAAATGGGGGGAGTAGGAAGTGAGAATTTTTTTGGTGTTTATAAAAATGTAAATTTTATCAAATTATCCTTTTAACTTCCAATAATTTAGTGATGGGCATTTCTAGAAGAAGGAATGCTACCCCAACTACCTTGTCTAATTTGTAATATAGATATAATACAACTGAAACTTGATATAATGATATATGAAAGATTGGTCTAGGAGGCTTAAGTGGAGGCTTCTGGCATGACATTTTCATCAAATGATGATGGAATTTGCTATGGATTAATCTGCTATCTTAAAAGGGGTTTGAACTTGTAATAGTTTCAATTCTGGTGAACTAGGACCAATAGACATGGTGCATGATTGGTGCGGGATTTTACCTTCAATTGCATGCAAATCCATTAAGTCCATTCATCAACCTAAATCAACTTACAACTCCAAGAGGTTTGGCCTTAGTGGTTAAGGAGGAGCTTATCTACACCCCGGATCACGGATTCGAAACCCCTTGGAGCTACCGGAGTGCCTATAGGGTGATTACCTACTCCATGGGCCTCTACGAGTTTGCGGAGCCCTGGGATTAGTCAGACGAATCCTGGACACCCTGGGTCAACTCACTGGATAGTATAACTTTTATAACGGAGAAGAGCTGCCAGAAATTCAACTGCACTCTTTCTGTAGAGCACCGATTATTGAAGTTATATATTCTTTTGTGCGATAGGGAACAAGTGGGAGGGGATGATCTGTTATCTATCCCTGGACTTGCATAAAACTTGTTTTTGGAAAATGATCTGTACTCTCTGAAGCGTAAATCTAGTGTAAAGCTAAAAGGGAGAAGAAAACATGAGAGAGATGAACTAGCAATGCAACTGCAATCCACTGCAATTATTTTCTATTCTGCTAATGACCAAATTTGACTTCAAAATTTTTGTTACTAATGCTTTACTTCATTTCCCTTTCCGGGAATCTGACCTCCATCTTTAATCATTCTAGTAATATTTAACTTTGCATTGCTTCTAGATTTAATGGTACTTGTTGAACCATTTTAAGCCACATTTAACACCGATTTATAACTGCAGTTACCATCTAGCTGAAAAGAAAATCCCTTCCATCCATGGGCACACAGCAGGGATGAAAATGGAGCAGTTTGTATTCGATGCATTTCCATATGCTCCTTCAACAGCCCTTTTTGAGGTAATTCTTTGGTGTTGGTTTATCTATTCTGTTTAGTTGGTTTTGTTATACTATTTAGTTCTTAAATTTTTTGCAAACTACTTAGAATGTACTTTTTATTTTTTTTAAAAAAGGTTGTTCGCGAAGAAGAGTTTGCCCCAGTTAAAAATGCCACTGGGTCGAGCTTCGACACCCCAGACAGTGCTCGACTGCTGGTTCTTCGGCTCCATACTCGTTGGGTGGTGGCTGCAGGAGGCTTCTTAACTCATTCAGTCCCTCTTTATGCAACAGGTAATTACTAATTGATCTTCTTACGTTTAGGTGTCCTATGGCAAGATTCACCTCCTTCTTGCATTTCTACTAGTGGGTCTCTTTTTATGCAACCGGTAACTAATTAGTGAGTCTTGTGAAGTTTCCTATCACAAATTTTACCAACTCCTTGCATGTCTCATGGACGTGGAAGTATCATAGGAGCAAATTAGAGTTGAATGTAAGAAAATGTAGGTGTTCCTGTTTTGTGCAGATAAGCTAGCGATTCTGGCTCGGAGGTCATTTAAGTATATGGAATCGAATCACAACAAATAATCTTCTCTTGTATTATGAATTAGTACCTGAAACGGGAAAAAGAGAATTTATATGCTTCGAAAGAATCCAAGAGTTAGATATGCTATTTTGAAGCTCCTGATTCAATGGAACGTGTTCCTCTTTAAAAGATGCATATATATTATGTCATCGGACGCTTTCTGATATTTTCATCCACCAGGCGTGGAGGTGTCACCCCTTTGTTCATATGCTGGAGAAAACCTCGAGGCGATTTGTCGGGGAAGAACATTTCATGCTCCTTGTGAGATAGCATTCTAGTTAGAGCCATCATGCGTGATGGAAACTGGGAGATGAGGCTACAATTCGTTGGATATCAATTGTTTTTGTTTATATGGGCGGCTCTTTTTCTTTCTTTTTTTTCCCCGGTGAACTGCTTATATGAGTGATGGTATGATGATGAGTTGTTCCTTTTTATTTCATTTTATTTTTTGTTTTATGGGTTGTAGAATAAAAACATAAAAGAAGGGAATAAAAGGGTCTATGCGATTCTTTCATGGTTCACGATGATGCCTTGTTACTCTCCCTAATGTGGATAATTTGTTTCCTAATCGAAGATATTGCTGAGCACTTAGTACTATTCAAACACAAGTATTGTATTCCAATTTCCGGCTGGTACTAAAAAGAGAACGACGGCTCGAATGCCAACAGTAGTATTGAATTCACCATTTGGTGTCAACACCTGAGCCGGACTCTTTGTATTTTTATTATCTATTAGTTATTACCTAAACTAGAAGGAGATTTGCCCATCACGTGGGCTAATGTTTTGAAATGTAATAGAATTGAGAAAACCTAAAATACAATATTTTAGTAGTGGTTAAATAATATAAATTGAGATCGTAATACATAAGGTAAGCAATGTAATTTAATGTAGGTGAGGAGATTAGGAGAAAAATCTACAAAAAGAAGAAACTAATTGAGGTTTTTCATTTTGGCATTTCAATAATAATATCTTAATAAGACTGAGATTCTTATAAAAACAAAAATTGCAATTATAGACGTCCCTGAACAATATACGTATATTGTGTATTTGTTTCCAAAGACAATATGTGCAAATATCTATATATATTGTTCAAATGCGCAATTATAGAATCCTTTACTATTATTATAAGAATTAGATTATTTATTGAAATTTTTAAACTTGAAAACCAGAAAATATTCTAAGAAGTCATCGGTGCATCAAGAGGTTGCACGGCTCATTACAACTTCGCTTTCGTGCATGCACGCTCCAACACATATATAGTGAAAACACAAAGTGTGGAATAACGTAATAATAAATAAAATATGAATAATAAATAGATAGAGAAAATATTTACCCTGAGAATACACGCTATGTATTTTTAAATATTTGTATTATGTATTGAGAAAATGTTTGTAAAAAAAAGTATGAAATATCTTTCCGAATACCATTAAAGGAAACAAAGATAACTTAATAATATAATATTTGAATAATATATTGATAGTAATATAATTAAAATGAAACATGAGTCCCAGATTAGTTTAAGCAGTTTACCTCTTGTTTTCCTTAAATAATGTCTCGGGTTAAAGTCTTGTGAACGGAAAAAATTCATAATGGGAGAGTTGTGGGTAACCTGGCTCAAACAGAATTAATCAATACCCATTAGACTTCCCAATACCAAGGTATACACCCAAAAAATTAAAATGAAACAAAATATATGTTATATAAAGAAAGCTATACAATAGTGACGAGGAGTCCCGCCTAAAGTGACAGCCCATATTTTAGAAGACTTCGGCTGCTACTAGAGAAGAATATTGCCATAGTACAATTTCTCTTAATTAGATATTGTTTCATATATTAGCTTGAGTCAGGAGTCTGAAGTTTCATGTTTCAGATTATTTCCTTGTTCAATTTTAGGAAAGTAATCTAGAGGAGTATAGGTGTCAATTTCCTATTCTAGAGTCAATGGAAGTGTATTCCCTCTATATATAGGCTATTCACCTCATTGTAAGAGGAGGCAGAAAAACACCTTTTGTTGAATGATATTTTGAGTTTGCCATAACTCTTTGTTTTCATCATATTGCTAGGGTTTAGCCGTATTCTATTCCCTTCGAATCTAAAATTCAGATTTAGGCGCGAGAAACCGTGATCCGCGCTGCGTCAGTTGGTATCAGAGCAGGAGTTGCCTAAATCTGATCATGGCGGACGAGGCGATTCACAACCACCCTAATGCCGAAGAGCAGGAGGTGGGCGCGATTCAAGCACTGGAGCAGAGGATCGAAAGGATGGAGCGGACTCTCGAGCAGAGGTTTGAGCAAAGACTGGACCAGAGGTTCGAGGAGCTACGTACCATGCTTGGTGCTCTAAACTTGTGTGCTGACCAGAATGCGGTAGACGGCGGTCAGGCACAGCGAGTTTTTCCTCGTGAGCCACCCGTTGTTCAACGTGTTCCCTGTAGGATCCAATATTATGAAGATTCAGATGAGGAGAGTGGAGTTGCATACAATCGATTTGTTCATCCACGAAGGAATCAAAGAAATCGCCAAGATGCTGGAGACTTTCGTTTGAAGGCCGATATTCCCGTTTTCAACGGATGCTTAAACATCGAGGAATTCTTGGATTGGCTTTCGGAAGTCGACCGGTTCTTCGAATACGCGGAGGTTCCCGAGGAGAAGCGCGTGAAGCTGGTGGCATACCGATTGAAGGGAGGAGCATCTGCTTGGTGGGATCGTGTGCAAGAGAACCGAGGACGTGTAGGGAAGCAGCCCATCCAAACATGGGAACGCATGAGGCGAATGTTGAGGGCTAGATTTCTTCCTCCAGATTATGAGCAATATTTGTTCATGAAATACCAGAGGTGTGTGCAAGGGTCGAGGTCCGTCCATGATTACACAGCGGAATTCCTAAGGTTGGCGGAGCGTAATGCACTAAACGAGTCAGAGAGCCAACAAGTTGCCCGGTATATGGAAGGTTTAAAGCCAACTATTCGGGACAAGATTGACGTGCAGATGGTAGCAACGGTAGATGATGCTCGAAGCTTAGCTCTCAAGGCTGAGATGATGACGCAAGACAGGGGAAATTCATACCGCAGGAATTATGCAGAATCATCACAAGCCTCTGCAGAAAGAAGCCAAGCTACTAAACAACCCGGATTAAACAAGCAAGGTCAAGGAAATTTCGATAAATCAGCTGGCAAAAGTTGGTCACCGAGACTGGAGCTTCAAGGAACCAAAATTCTCTTGCCAAGCAATTCACAGCAAAGTGCTTCAAGTGCAACCAGCCGGGTCATCGATCGAGTGATTGTCCTCGGCGAAAGGCTATCGCTTTGGTGGAGCATGAGGAAGATGTTGAAGATGTGTTATGCGATCCTGAGGAAGAGGAAGAGGAAGATGAAGAATACAGCGGTGATGATGATTATGAGCAGATATACATGGTTCGGAAGTTGATGCTCGCACCTAAGCAAGAAGACCAATCCCAGAGAAACAAGCTATTTCGCACTAGGTGCAACATTCATTCACGCACTTTCAACTTGATTATTGACAGCGAAAGTCAAGAGAATATCATAGGAAGAGCTGTGGTTGAGAAGCTAGAGTTGCTAGTTGAGAAGCACCCAAATCCTTATTCGATTGGCTGGATAAAGTCAGTGGGTGATATCCGAGTGACCGAACGATGCAAGGTTCCTTTCTCCATTGGCAAATATCGAGATGAGGTGTACTGCGACGTTGTGGATATGGAAGCTTGCCACCTATTATTTGGGAGACCTTGGCAGTATGACACTGATGCAAAACACCATGGCAAAGAGAATGTGTATCGGCTCGTAAAGGAAGGGGTACGCTACACCCTAGTACCCTTATCAGAAAAACCTAAGCCCAAAGCTGTCCCGAAAGTGGAGGGTAAAGCGTTTTTGATAGAGACTCATTCGGAGCGGGAGATTGAAGCTGATTTTAAAGAGTCAAAGGAATTGCATGTGCTGATTGTGAAGGATTTACCATTGCAGAAGCAAATCGTGGAGGTGCCAGAGGAAGTGAAGCCCCTACTTGCAGAATTTGAAGAGATCATTCCTGAGGAGTTGCCATATAAGTTGCCTCCAATTAGAGATATTCAGCACCAAATCGACTTGATGCCCGGAGCACGCTTACCTAATCTGCCCCATTATCGCATGAGTCCACACGAGAGTGCAATACTCCAGGAGAAAGTAGAGGAACTGCTAAGAAAAGGTCATATTCGAGAGAGTTTGAGTCCATGTGCCGTGCCTGCATTATTGACTCCGAAGAAAGATGGGAGCTGGCGTATGTGTGTCGATAGCAGGGCCATTAACAAGATTACGGTGGGATACAAGTTTCCCATTCCAAGGCTTGATGATATGCTGGATCAATTACACGGGGCGGTGGTGTTCTCCAAGATTGACCTTCGGAGTGGATACCACCAGATTCGAATTCGTCCAGGAGATGAGTGGAAGACTGCATTTAAAACTAGAGATGGGCTTTATGAGTGGTTGGTAATGCCATTCGGGTTGTCAAATGCTCCCAGTACGTTTATGCGATTGATGAATCAGGTACTCAAACCTTTTTTTGGCCGGTTTGTAGTTGTCTACTTCGATGATATTTTGATATATAGCAGATCGACCAATGACCACCTCATGCATCTATGTGAGGTATTGACTATGCTGCAGAAGAATAAGTTGATTATCAATCTTAAGAAGTGCAATTTTATGACGTCGCGCTTGCTGTTCCTTGGGTATATAGTAAGCTCAGAAGGCATTCGGGTTGATGATGAGAAGGTCAGTGCAATTAGAGATTGGCCTACTCCAAAAACGGTTGGAGAAATAAGAAGTTTCCATGGCCTAGCTACATTCTATAGACGGTTTATACGTGACTTCAGCACGATCATGGCCCCAATCACCGAATGCTTGAAGAAAGGGAGGTTTAATTGGGGAGAAGAAGCAGAAGCTAGTTTCGCATTGATCAAGGAGAAGTTATGTTCAGCTCCAGTTCTAGCCTTGCCATGTTTTGAGAAACTATTTGAGGTGGAATGCGATGCGAGTGGTGTTGGCATTGGAGCTGTTCTATCACAAGAGAAACGGCCAGTCGCATATTTTAGTGAAAAGCTTAGCGATGCCCGTCGGAGCTGGTCAACCTATGACAAGGAATTCTATGCTGTTTTCCGTGCGTTGAAGTATTGGGAGCATTATCTTATAGGCAAGGAGTTCATTTTGTACTATGATCACCAAGCACTGAAGTATTTGAATAGTCAGAAGCGGATCAGCAGTAACATGCATGCTCGGTGGACTACGTTTCTTCAAAAGTTTCCTTTTAAACTAGTGCACAAATCAGGTGTGCAAAACAAGGTTGCCGATGCATTAAGCAGGCGTGCAACACTACTGACAATGTTGAGAAGCGAACTTATCGGGTTCGAAAAATTGAAGGAGCAGTACGCGGATGATGAGGATTTTGCCGAAGCTTGGTCCAAGGTGCAAAATCGCCAAGCGGCTGGAGAGTTTCACAACCATGAGGGATTTCTGATAAGAGGTAACCAGCTTTGCATTCCTCGTTCATCCCTCCGAGAGAAACTGATTAGGGATTTACATGGTGGAGGACTAGCTGCACATCTTGGACGTGACAAGACCGTAGCTGCTGTTTCGGAGAGGTTTTATTGGCCTAAATTGCGTCGTGATGTGGAGAAGTTCGTGCGGAGGTGCCATACGTGTCAGACTTCTAAAGGACAGAAGCAAAACACCGGTCTCTATCTACCGTTGCCGATACCTGAGGATATATGGGAGGATTTGTCAATGGATTTCATATTGGGGTTGCCTCGTACTCAACGGGGTATGGATTCGATCTTTGTTATTGTGGATAGATTCTCGAAGATGGCACACTTCATACCATGCCGAAAAACTACAGATGCTTCAAGTGTGGCTCGATTGTTTTTCAAAGAGGTGGTTCGTTTGCACGGTGTTCCTAAGTCCATCGTTTCAGATCGAGACACCAGGTTCCTTAGCCATTTTTGGCTTACCTTATGGAAAATGTTCGATACTTCATTAAAGTTCAGTAGCACAGCTCACCCACAGACAGATGGTCAAACGGAATCGATGAATAGGACCTTGGCAAATATGGTTCGTAGCATTTGTGGAGAAAAACCGAAGCAATGGGATTTCGCTCTTGCTCAAGCCGAATTTGCCTACAATAGTGCCGTTCATAGTGCTACTGGAAGGTCTCCATTCTCCATAGTTTATCAAAAGGTTCCAAGGCATGCTATCGACTTGATCAAGCCACCAAAGACCTACAAAGGCAATGCTGCAGCTGAAAGCATGGCAAAGGAGGTGCAATCAATGCAGCAACAAGTTCATCAAAAGCTGGAAGCTACAAATGCGAAGTATAAGAAGGCCGCCGACAAGCATCGTAAAGAGCGACTCTTTTCAGAAGGGGATATGGTGATGGTGTTTCTTCGGAAAGAAAGATTTCCAGTTGGAAGTTATAACAAGCTGAAGCCGAAGAAGTATGGTCCATACAAGGTGTTGAAAAAGATAAATGACAATGCGTATGTCATAGATCTTCCCGAGTCCATGGGTATTTCACGCACATTCAATGTGGCGGACATTTACCCCTATTATGATTCAAAGGAGCCATTATATCCTGAGTTCAGCACAAGCTCGAGGCCGAGTTTTCCACAAGTGGGGGAGACTGACGAGGAGTCCCGCCTAAAGTGACAGCCCATATTTTAGAAGACTTCGGCTGCTACTAGAGAAGAATATTGCCATAGTACAATTTCTCTTAATTAGATATTGTTTTATATATTAGCTTGAGTCAGGAGTCTGAAGTTTTCTATTTCAGATTATTTTCTTGTTCAATTTTAGGAAAGTAATCTAGAGGAGTATAGGTGTCAGTTTCCTATTCTAGAATCAATGGATGTGTATTCCCTCTATATATAGGCTATTCACCTCATTGTAAGAGGAGGCAGAAAAACACCTTTTGTTGAATATTATTTTGAGTTTGTCATAACTCTTTGTTTTCATCATATTGCTAGGGTTTAGCCGTGTTCTATTCCCTTCGAGTCTAAAATTCAGATTTAGGCGCGAGAAACCGTGATCCGCGCTGCGTCAAATAGAAATTTTATATTATCAATTTTCATGATGTAACGACGTATGAAGAAAGAGGATGTGGCTCCACGATGCCGCAAGATATAGAGTTTTTTTTGGCAGGTGGGCATAGAGCTGGTTATATATATGAGTGTGTACATACATATATATATATATATATATACATATGTATGTATGTATGCGTGCATAGTGTCGCTGTTCAAGGATCAAAATTATTGGAAGTTCAATTCGCACTAGGTGGCCGTCTCCCTCATGGCATGGACTCTCAAGAGTAGCACTACCCTCATCTATATTCATATAAAATACTAGAAGAGGACCCGTGCTACACACATAACTAAATCGAATTCTTATTTGAAAATTATACCCACGCTAAAAATGTATTTCTAAAGTAATTTTAATCTCTTTGTGCCACATCCTTTCTTTTTTTTAATACTATAGTAGTTTTTTAATATTTTTTGGCCACTTTTTAAACAGAGACCAACCTAATTTCTTCGGTTAAAAATTATAGAAATCAACTTAAGAAAGAAATAGAAAATAATATATGGAAGTGAGGCGTGCAAGAAGAGAGAAAAAAAATGGGAGAGAAGAGAGAATAAGGGTAGTTACAGGTAGTGTGTGAATTTATTGATATAATCTCAACTTCCTTCTATTCAATGGCTGTTAATTTACGATGGTATTTTGTGATGGGTATTATCGGGAGAAGGAAAATTACACTAACTAACTTCATTCTCCTTTTTGTAATACTAGATGTCGTATTCTCACAAACTTTTAATTATTGATTCGTTAAAAGTGTTCTTGAAATTATGTGATTTACCCAAAAAAAATGCTATTAAAATTGATTTGCTAATCATATTGAGAATTTGTCGAAAGATATTATACTGAGAATTTGTAAGTTATAAAACATATGCAAAAATTGAATTTAAAATTAATGGTAGGGATGGAGAGCACGGTAAGTTGAGTTTGAGAGAAATTGGGAGAAGAGAGAACAGTTTAGTGTAGGGAGAGAATCGTGGAAGTGAGGGGATGGTTAAAGGAGTTTAAATTTACATATTTATTCCTAATTTTTCTCTAATCTAATGATCCTAAAATTTTAAAAATTATCAAACGAGGGCATTATCGGAAACTAAAAGTTGGGCAAAGGTTTTCCTTTTCTTTTTTATAATAATAGTATATAGATATAGGTATGATATATAATGGTGAAATAGTCCGCCATCCCCTAAATCTTCAAATCCATGGCTCCTCATGGTTCGATTCTGCAAATACCTATAGCTAGCGTTATATAAGAGTGAGCAGTTATTATATAGGCCTCTAAATTAATAATCCAGAACTATGATGAGTTTCCCCTGCTTAATGAAGGTGTACCTAAATGCTCTCATTATGAGGGGCACCTTTATATCTTATTGAACATTGAAGTCTTACTCAACAATACCTCATCCTCCCAAGACTCCTCAATTGTGGTTTTTAATTTTCACCTCGTCATTTTTCATTAATTCAGTTGACAAAAGATTAATTATAACATGTAAACGCCTACATGATATGTAATATGATGGAAATTTATATTTTATTGCACAACTCGTATGCTACTTCCTTAAATGTAAAAAATTTCAGAAAATTTAGAAAAAATTTCAGTTATAATTTGAGCATTCAATATGGACTAACTGTAATTTTGCTCCCTGAAAAATTTGTCGGCCAACATTAAGTCTCTAAAGATTTTGGGCACCAATTGGACCCCTTATTCCAAAATAGTCCAACCGTCAACTACTCATCTACACCATCACCTCAAATTTTTTTAAGGCTTCGTTTGGAAGTGTGGTGGTAGTTATACAAATATTTTTCTATAGATTTGTATGCAAAAGCAATGGTCAGTGGATAATTTCAGAATAATGTTTTGGTTGATTTTGGCAGTTGAAAATGTGATTTTTTCTAGCAGGTTAATATGTGCTTTTAAAAATTGTTTCTACTTATTCTCTATTTTAATCATTAATTTTAATTTTAATAATTTCAAATTGTTACCTATCAAACACTTTTATTTATTATGAAATCATCACTTATATTTTAACAATTATATTTTAGCATTTCTATTTCACCAACAGCACTTCCAAACTAAGCATAAGACCAATTCAAAGAACAACATTCGTTCTCTTGAATGTCAAATATAAATTGTTCAATATGCACCATGATTCATACAATAAACGATGATTTGACCATTGTGGACCGAATGTCGGGAGAGCTTGGTAGTTATTGTACAACATTAACATTGGATATTAGTATTTAAATATTTCTTAAAATATCTTGATAGAGTCATGTATATACCTGCATCAGTTGTTTTTTAATTAGCTCGGCCCAAACGATTAATGTGATTCGGCCGGACGAATCAGTTATGCTAGACATTTTCCTAAATTGCTTAATCTAGTTATTTATTTCGCTCCGATCAATGTTCTTGGAGACATCAATCACATATGATGGGTTTATTTATATCAAGGATAATCACGGAATTTGATCACGGCAACCAAATAAAACCCCAAAGAGGTACACTCCCCATTTTCGTGAAACAATGATAATTAATGACTCTTGTCTTCCTCTTCTTTTCATGCTCGCATTTTATGGGCAAACTGATATTTCTCCCTCCCCCTCTCTTACTTCGTTTCTGATATTAAATTCGCTCCTCGATCTAGAACAATGAAGCAAGGAGGGTGCTAGTTTCAAAGCTCAAACACGTCTTAAACGACATGGTTTCCTCCTGTTTTGTAGTCCCTATTGTTGAAGCATGAGTAAGAACATAAAATAAAATTACGGTTTTTTTAAATTCGTCTCCTAATAATAAGATATTGCATCTTTATACATGGCCGGAGTTGATCAAACTATTAGTAATGACAAGTTTTGATTTATTTTGGTGGGGAAAACAAAACTCATAATATTCTATTAAATGGCCCGAGTGCTTATAATAATTGGCTCGAGCTTACATATATATACTATATACAACCACAACTATTTCATCCATATTGCACTACTATATTTTTTATTTGCATAATTAAACATGTGTATTATTTGATACATAAATTAGACCATTGTGTGCGTGCCACGGCCATCGTGAGCAAGTTGGAGGTAAGCAATGTTTCTCATAAATTAATTGCAATAGTTATTAAGTCCAAGAAGTTTGGCCTAGTGATAAGAAGGAGTTTAAGTATCCACCGGATCCCAGGTTCGAAATCCCCTGGGGCCAACGAAGCGCATTTGGCGTGATTACCCGTTCTGTACACTTTCAGGAGTTCACGGAGCCTCGAGGATTAGTCGGGCGAAGCCTTGATACCTCGGGTTAGCAAAAAAGAAAAAATTACGATAGTTGTTATTATTTCCAAACCAATCATCGCATCAATGCTGGCCAATCAACTTTCTTTGTCATTTTTCCTCAAGGTCATAAGCTGGTGCTGCAACCGGCCTCATCAACCCCCACTCAGATTGATTTGGGATATTGTGACATTAATATATCAATTTAAGCTTTGATAATTATATATTAATAAATTGAATTATTACAAGTTATCATTTCAGAAATACAATAATTGTAAGAATAAATCAATTGTAATTGCAATTAATAAAATAATGGTAGATAAAAATAATTATAGAAATAATAATTGTAAATTTTAAAAGTTAAAAAAATTAGGGAAATTATAAAAAAAATTTAAAGTAAAGTATTTTTAGAAATACAGTAAAATAATTTCAGAAATAATTGTGAATACCTAATTATGAAAATAAAATAATAGTAAACTAGTTAGCAATTTACAACTAATAAAAATATTGTAAAATAAATATTATAAATAATTTTAAGATATTGTAAAAAAATTTCAACAATAAAAATTTGCTAAAAATAAATATTTTAAATAAATTTCTTGTAATATAAATTTTTTAATAGATATTTATTGCAAAATAAGTCTTTTATAAAATAAAGTTGAAATTAAAAAAGGGTAGCAGTTCTGCTGCGAAGAAGAAGATTGTTGGGTTTTTGTTGTTTTGTTTTGGGGGGGGGGGGAGGGGGTGTTGTTTTGCCCGCCTCGGCGGTGGCACCAGAGGCTTGCTCAAGTTTGAATATTATAAATAGAGAAAATCCATACTGGAAAAACTTTGGCCATTAGTGAGGCTCGACTAGACTAGTTCGAGTTTATTACACTTTCGAATACTAGAGTGTGCACCGAAAAAAAATTTAACAGATCTTAGATTTCATTATCATTGATGGAATTTTTCAATGTCTTATTTTATAGAGATCTCCTTGTAAACAAAGGGAGAAAGAAAAGAATTATTCACAACGTGAAACGCACGAATGAAGCTTTTCCCTTAGTCGAAAGAAACAAAATTGGGTTTTGCATAATTCCTCGCCTTTTCTTTCTTTGATCAGTAAGAAGCCAATCAACAGAGCCAAACTGAGAGGGAGAATCGAATTCCATCCTTCAATGTACGTATGAAAAAAAAGAAGTATTCTTTTGAGTTGAATTTGATTCTTAACTGGATTGGAATTGACTTACATCCTTAAGTGGATAAATTCAAGAGGTTCAATATCATTTTTTTTAGTGGGGCCTCAATCTCCAGTCTTGTGAATAGAAATGATCGGTGATTAGCAAATATTTATCTCTTGGCGAATCGACCTAACTCAAATCTAAATTAGTTGAGACTCAAAGATGGGATATTTTAAATTGCAATAATTTTATTGTCCCATCTCTCAAAAATAAGAAATTCCACCAGTCATGTTGCTAGCTAATTATATGAAACTTATTGATTTTTTTTTTCAATATATTATTCTGAAGCGTGATTAATCAATGAATTTTTAGCACGTTTGAAAAGAAAGAGAGTAAATTTAACTGAGATGACATCACCTCGGGACGAATATTCGAGATTTTCGCGGGAAGCTATCCCCCGGAAAGGACCATTATTTTGGCATCCTTTTGCCCGAAGCGGAAGTCATTCTCTTTTGAGGAATTAATGATATAAAAGCACGGTAATGTATAGTACTATTTTATCAACAATAAAATAGTCCCCAAGAAAAAATAAATAAATAAACGAGTGGACGAGATCAAAATTATACCTTTGTAACAAATCATTAGTGGGAATGGGCTACGAAGTTTTCATTAGCTTCAGAGGCCCTGATACTCGTTCGAGTATCACAAGTTATTTGTATGACCGGCTGACTAATATCGGGATCGACACCTTCCGAGATGACGAGGAGATTCGCAAAGGAAGGGAGATTTGGCCAGAAATTCGAGAGGCAATTCGTGGCTCAAAGATCTCCATACCCATCTTCTCCAAAAACTATGCGTGGAGCACATGGTGCCTCGACGAGGCGGCCGAGATGGTGGACTGTGCAAAATCGAGGTCCCAGATCATACTTCCCATCTTCTACAAGATTCCACCTGCTCAAGTTAAAAAACAGACTGAAAGTTTTGAAGAAGCTTTCAAGAAGCATGCAGATAAGGTCGATCCTGAGACGATCCGAAAATGGAGAGATGCCCTTGAATCCTGTGCTTTGCTAGGCGGCTATGAATCAAATACTATTGCCAATGGGTAAGTACTGCACCTGCGTTAGTTAATTATTCATTAATCCATTGTCATACACTTGTTCATTCGATTGATCGATATACATAATATTATTAACTGCCTTACATGCATGACAGCATGAAAATTCTCGACATGCATGATCAAGTAAGATCATTATTAAATATATATTAAAAGACGTAAACTTGCAACGTAAATGACATATAGAGACATAACCATTTTTTTTGGGCCAAATAAAGATAGAAAATTAGGTACAAGCTATATTTCATTCCTAAATTTTTACTTTTAAACCAACGTATATTGATTCAAGCAGTTCGGTTCTTATTCCGTTTGAGTTGAGGTCTCGAGTTCGCGTTTGAATTCTTATGAATGCATGAAATCAATGTTGGGAGAGCTTTACCTCTTATTGGGTCGACCCGGCTCGACTGAATTAGTCGGAGCCCTATTAAACTTCCGGATACCGGGATTCACATCAATTTTTTTTTTTTACATTCATATACAAACAAGATATAAGTCTCTATATATATAGACGTTACTCCTTCTAAATCTTTACTTTGAGAGATGAATAGAAGACGCATCTCTATTTTATATATTATCCACCTCCAATATGTTAAAAGAAAAAGTTTTTCTATTGATTTATAAAATATAAAACATATTTAGCTTAATATTTGAGAAATGGAGGCTAGTTTATATGCTTTTCCAAATGTATCAATATATAAAAATTAATATAGATTGCTAACCCATACGTTCCATCGTTTCAAACATATACATAAATGAGGATCTTGACCCTCTCATTACTTTTTTCTTTTTTTGATGACTCCCCTGACATTTGCCTTTTTTATTTTGCAATTAAATTTTTGAAAATTTAAAAATCTTGATGGAAATATTTATTAATTTGAGATGATACATTTCTATATGATCAATAACAAATTAATCATTTTTTAACTCCAATGGGTTTGGCCAAGAGGTTAAGGAAGAGCTCATGTATCCATCCGATCCTAAGTTCAAAACTCATTGGGGCCACTGGAGGGTCTTTGGAGTGATTATCCACCCCGTATGCTGCTACCGGTTCAGGGAGGCCTATTAGATTAATCGGGCGAAACTCGAACATGCACATGTCAGCATAAAAAAAATCATTTATTATTCTAGGTTGGAATAAGTTGGTAATATTGAATTTTTATTGCGCTTACACGGACCTGAGCTCATTTTCACTTAAGAGCTCAAGCTGATAAGTGGTGATACCCAATATATATATTAACTCATAAATCTTCTTTTTCTTTTCCGAAAGGATCCCCTTTGAGAAAATAATAAATTTTCTCTTTCATTAAAAACAATACTATGTATTTTACAATATTAATTTTTATATGATTCAATTACTGCAATCACATTTTTTTTCTATATTTCTTACTCTTATTATCTATTTTAAATGCATATAAAATTATAAAATGACATCGTGCAATAGGGTGAGCTCTATTTTGATAATCCTCAGTTTAAATTTTATTAATTTTAATTATTTTGTTCTTAACAAAATTATGATAATTAATATTGTGTTATAAACAGCAAATAAATGTTACAAGTTTTCAAATGTGTGATTTCTTGATTCGCGAAAATACTAAAAGTACCTAAAAATAATTAAAAATTACAGCAATTAAATATTTTCTTGAACCCACGCAATGCTGGGCCTTGTACTTAGTTTTCAATGAATTGCACTGCAATCTCCTTTTAATCAATTAAATTATATAAAGTCAGGGAGCGGGAGGTACCTAGTAGTCAAATCACGAAACTGTCAACATCACCTTGAATTAACCTTTCCGTTTCAGTAATAAATTTTACTATATTTTGTTTGTGTTGTATTCAACATATTTTGATTATCTATATTATTTTATATATAAAATATATAATGAATTATTTTTAAAAATTAAAATTTTTTAATAATTTGAAAGGACTTCCTAAGATATATGACATTTTTTAAATTCAATATGTCAAATACCTAATAAATATGACACGAAAATTCATTTTTATTACCTTTTTACTCACTATAATTTTTATTACACCCTAACTCATAAATGATATCTCCCATCTTTCGTTCTAGTAATGTATATTACAAGATTTTTTTTATAAGGATGATATTTGGATTTCGTTTGATTAATCCAAATAAACTTACTTGAATTCTCTTCAAGCCCATGGGGCAGATCATATGCCCGGTCAAACCAGCTCTATTAAGTTCATTTTACTGGATTATTAGCTCTATATATATTATTCGCATTTCTATATGACTTATATTTGTGCTCATAATATTTCCTTCTTTCTAATTAATAGTATTTGTCATGTTTACTTTATATAAAAAAATTTCATATCTATATCCATTTGTACCTCGTATGCGTGTATTATTTAATTGTGGTCATATAAAAAGTGACAAAATTTCCTGCCCCATCGTGGGTATTAATTAGTTTATGATAAAAGATTATGCATCATACAGTTTTAGCTTTTGCAACTGTATAGATAAAGATCTGTGATCCCAAAATATCTTTTCCAGTACAAAACTAAAAGTAATTATCAAAAGATGGTGTAGTATAGTGGCGCACGCCCTCACCTATTGACCTGGAGGTCACATGTTCGATACATTGTGAGACCACACATACCCCTTTATTAATTATTGTGAATTTTTCTTTTATTACACTAGGCTTTGGTCCTCATTTGTAACCCAAAAACACTAAAAGTAATTATCTAGTCTTCATTAAACACTTAAGCATGCAATTAACTTTTTTCAACGAATAATTCAATTGGCAAATTAAAAGGAAAAAAAAGAGTAATTCCTATTATAATTTTTTATATATAAATTAATTTCTAAAAGTGAATAGATTTCCTATATCTCTCTTAAGATTATAGTTCAATATCATCTTCCACTTTATTTTATATAATAAGATTGTATTTGTTTACAACTTAATTAAATAAATACTTAAAAATTAGTTACAAGTTAGTTACAGGAAAAAATGAATATGAGAGAGAGAAAGATGAAAGATAATGGTCTTACTTACTTAATGATTGAGCCAGGCCTTATTTGTAACCCAAAAAAACTAAAAGTAATTATCTAGTCTTCATTAAACACTTAAGCATGCAATTAACTTTTTTCAACGAATAATTCAATGGGCAATTTAAAAGAAAAAAGAATAATTCCTATTATAATTTTTTATGTATAAATTAATTTCTAAAAGTGAATAGATTTCCTAAATCGCTCTTAAGATTATAGTTCAATATCATATTACAGTTTATTTTATATACTAAGATTATGTTTGTTTACAACCTAATTAAATAAGTGCTTAAAAGTTAGTTACAAGTTAGTTATATGGGAAAATGAATAGGGGAGAAAGAGAAAGATGAAAGATAATGATCTTACCTACTTAATGATTGAGCCAAAATCCACATAATGAGTAAACAAAAAAATTTGACGTAATGAAATAAATCATTTTTCACTTATTGGTATTCTCTATCCCTTACAAAACATTTCCTCACCCTTATAATTTTTACTCTCTTCCTATACATTTCTTTCTTTAACTATCTAAGTGCTTAATTTTTAAGCACTTAATTTATCAAATACCACCTAAAATAATCTTAAATTATTATAGGATAAATCGTAATACACAACAATTAAGTACAAATACAACTCCTGAAAATTTCTTTACTTGTAAATTATGTGTATTAAATTTTATTATAGATGAATACCTAAATTGTTAAAGTAGTCAGAAGTGAAATAATATTCTTATTTTAACTAAAATAGGTGTATTTGATGGCCTCATATATTTGATCTTTGGGAAGTTGATCGGGCGCTTCATAATAAAATTTTTAATTTTACTTGATAATAATGAGGATTTTATCGTTACTTCATGAAAAACTCGTTAATGTATATATATATTTCTGTGTTTTGCAGAAACGAAGCAGCGCTTGTACGCAAGGTCGTCTTTGACGTAAAGAGAGAGCTTAAGAAAGCATATCTACATGTACCTGATGTTCTCATTCAAGTTGAAGATGATGTGCAGAACGTGCTTAGTTTACTAGATTGTGATTCGGACTCCGAAGATACAGGGATGGTCGCGCTTTTCGGTCTGGGTGGCATCGGGAAGACAACTCTTGCAAAGATCGTCTACAACCAGCTCTGTGACAGATTTGAAGCATGTGCTTTCCTCGGGGATGTTCGAGAAAAGACAGAACGTATGGGTTTGCCGTCCCTGCAAATGCAACTCATTTTACAGCTTAAAAAAGAGCGTGTAAATCTCATAAATGAGGATGAAGGGATTAATTTCATACAAGGGAATTTTCGCAATGACAAAGTTCTTATTCTCCTTGACGATATTAGCAATAAATCTCAGCTCGAGTACCTCGGGGGAAAGTCGGAGTACTTTGGACCGGGCAGCAGAATCATTGTCACTACCAGAGATCCGGACATCCTTAAGGGGCGTAAAGTATATTATCACAAAGTCGTAGGGATGCCAGGTGATCTAGGCCTTCGACTTTTCAGCAAGCATGCCTTTGGTTTAGATTATCCCCGAGCTCCGTTTGTCGATCTGTCCAAAGAGATTGTGAAGACAACCGGTGGGCTTCCTCTAGCTATTGTCACGATCGCTTCATTCCTGTCTGAAGAAGAGGAAGATATCTGGAAATCAAAGTTGGAAGCATTAAGGAAAATGCCCGAGAATGAAGTCGTGATGAAACTGATGATAAGTTACGATGCACTGACGCCAGATCAGAAGCAAATATTTCTTGATATTGCGTGTTTTTTCATTGGCGAAGACAAAGACGTCGCATTCTGCTTGTGGAATGACTTGAAACTTAACCCGGCTCTCCAGGTCCCGGTGCTTCAACGAAAGTCTTTAGTTAACATATTCGAGGATGATGACAGGATTTGGATGCACCAACAGCTCAGGGACATGGGCAGAGCGATCGTTAAACGGGAAAACGACTCACAGCCTGAAAGAAGTATTAGGTTGTGGAAACATAGGAAACCAAGCGGGGTGCTCGAGTGGGAAATGGTATGAACTTCTAGCATTCGATACCGCGAATTTTCCTTTCCATTTTTCATTTTTACATTCCAGAAGTAACGAGGGAGAAAAAAAACCACAAGGTATGAATTTACTTAACTGGAAGATTAAATAGTACTGCGCAATGGCGCACGTCATCGCCTGTTGACCTAGAGGTTGCAGGTTCGGTAGCTAGTATGATTATCCATGCCCCTTTATTAGTTATTTAGGATTTATCTTTCATTGTACTAGGTTTTGAGTCTTATTTTTAAATTAAAATAATAGTTTTTCAGAAAATGAAAAATAATGACTTTATTTACCTTAACCTTAGAATTAGACGCATCAAAAATTATGTTATTATTATAATGTTCTGCTCAGCAAATCATCTTAGTTAATTATCTTAGTCTCTAGAATTTCTAATTCAATATACATATTGCAATTAGAATTTGAAGTTTATATCTTACCGTTAATTATAATGGCAAATTGCAGGACGAAGAACATCTCAGAATCACTCTGGAGCCGCTGCAGATCTTAACCGTGACGAACTCAGACTTGAAGCAACATCCGAATCTACGGTACCTCCACATGAAAGGGGTGAATATTTCAGGAGATTTCAATGATTGCCTTGTCGAATTAAGATATCTTCGCTGGGCGGAGGCACCCCCAAAGTTCACCGTTACCCACCTTAACCCAAAGAATTTAGTCATTCTCGATCTTTCAGGTTCAGATATTAAGAGTGGTTGGGTTGGATGGAAGCATTTCAAGGTTTATTATTAACTCTATTATTTACGCAGCTCATCTTCGTTTAATTAATTCCGTTTAATTAATTCCATATATTGTAGAATTTTCCGTTCAACTTTCTTTCTGTAATCTTCTGCCATGGCAGGGAGCTGCACATTCTCTGAAGGTCCTAAACCTGTCGAAATGCTCCGGTCTGAGCAAGACTCCCGACCTTTCGATCTTCCCGAGACTAGAGAGATTGATTCTCGTAGATTGTATGAGTCTGACAGAGATCGGCTCTTCGATCGGGCATCTCTCGATGCTGGTCTCCTTAAACATCGAGGATAACCTTGCCCTTAAATTGCCCAAAGAACTAAGCCGGCTGAAGAACTTGCGAGAGCTGATGCTCCACAACTCTCCTTTTATCTTCAGAGTTCCTGTGTCCGGCGAGTTCCTTCAAAGGGTCAGGTTTCTCAGCTCCCCATGCTGTGAATCGAGCACG
Organism: Punica granatum; assembly: GCF_007655135.1. Lineage (NCBI taxonomy): Eukaryota > Viridiplantae > Streptophyta > Magnoliopsida > Myrtales > Lythraceae > Punica > Punica granatum. The sequence goes on along the minus strand of NC_045130.1, from coordinate 19,516,432 downwards.
ACTCCCATGGTGCTGCCAGAGGAGGGTCTCCGGATGCCCATAACCTTTCTCCGTGATTATCTGCTCGAGGAGTTTCCCATCTCGTTGAGAAGGCTGCAGGAACTGCGGCAAGACTCGCCAAGCTATAGGCAATGGTCGAGGAGACACCCCGAAGAGGCCAAGGATGACGCGATACATATGGAGGAGCTTTGCCAGCTTCAGGAAACTGGAAATCATGTTCCCGAGAATCCTGCACCAATAAGGCCCCCCTGCAGGATCGCCATACTCGAAGACCATTTCCTTTACTTCTACTGTCGATCTCATCCTCCACCTCGCCCATTAATGTGGGCATTGGACGCATACACTCTGCTCATGCGCGTGTCCACAAGGTTGGCCGCAGCCTTTGCATACTAAACCGACGCAAGGCCGGCCGGGTACGGACAAAAACGAATATTGAATAAATAATGTCCGTAGTGCGGGTTACTTTCTTTAGTATATATGTGGGCATATGTAAATTGTAATGCACATCCAAACAATGATACTTATAGTAACTAGGGGTTCGCATAAGCTGTGAGAATAAGCTGATACTTCAGCAAGGATGATGTGTTACTGTGCTGCATGGTAAGACGTCCGACATGATGTATATATAAATTCATTTATTTGTTTATGAACATATTGGGCTTGTATGATATATATATATATATATACTTTTATAATATAACAACTCTCTTCTCGCAGTTAAATACAATCAGTCCATTTCGAAAATACTTTTATAATAGCCACCCGAGTTTAATTTGGGGAACGATCCACCAGGGTCGATCCACCACATACAAAGTAGGTCTCTAAAGCCAAGTGACTTCTATCTGATACCTTGCTAGCCTTCCATCATCAGTTGGATTTGGCAGATGTGTTCCTGCTACCAGTCTCGAAAATAAGATTCGGCACAAATAATCAGTTAGATGTTGTCATACTCAAATGGCAGATATAATTCAGGGAGTCATTCAATTAACTTCCATGTCCATCCCCTAAACGCATATCATAAATGAAGAGTTGTCTTACTGGTAGGGAGAACCGAAACAAACCGAGAAAGCTGAAATAATGCTATGATTCTTAGCGTTACATTCAGAGTAGGAACTAGAGACACAGATAATTGTACCTTATATGCCTATTTTTTTTTATGGATAATATGATGAGCAGCAGTGATGGCAACATTATCGACCATTGCTACGCAATATTCAGGCTCTCGTATTCAACCGTGAACATATCAGACAAACTGAACAACCAGCGCAAGCACTGGTCCGGTCAGCGTAGTATTACTAGGGATCTAGTATAATTCAAGAAGTCGAAGATAATCCTAGGCCCAATCCAAAGAGCCCACACTAGCATATATTCTAGAATCACCCATATTCTTTATCCTTAAACATGTTTTTTGAGACTGAACTAAGCTGAGCCGAGCAAGGTATATCAATATACACCGTCATAGTCAAGTCGTTTCCTGATACACCTTATGTTTAGGACAAAGAACATGGGTGATTTTAGGATGAAAAGATGATTTGTATTCCGTGGTGAAACATTAATTTTAATTATTAGATCCCATCAACTTTTAATCTCATCCGTCCATTATTTATATATTTTACTCTCAGTATTTCTAATCCTTTATAGTTTATAGTTTAGTTTTATAATTTTCGCCTAAAATACTATTACACTGGTTTTGAATCTGCCTGCCACCTTGTACCAATCCTAGGGATGACAATTCGTATCGTGTCATGTTTATAAGTGTCGTGTCTAAACAGGTTCGTGTCATCGAAGTCATAACCCGTACACGACACGATTATTAAACGGGTCAGGTTTTGGAAATCCGTACACGACACATTTATATCCGTGTCAACCCGTTTAGACACGTTTAAACCCGTTTATCGAAATGTGTCATAATAGGTATACGTATACACCACATGATTATAACCGTTATCCGAACACGTTAACACGACTTGTTTATCCGATCAACCCGGTTACCCGGACACATTAACACGACTTGTTTATTCGATTAACTCGTTTACCCAAACACGTTAACACGACATATTTACACATTAACACGGAGATTGAGATGGAGAGGAGGGGGATGTGGACGGGGAAGAGACAGGAGCCGCATTCGAGGGAGACAGCGACGGCGAGGATGAGATCGAGCCGTGAGGCGCATTGGCAGGAGCGAGAGCCGGCAAAGTGGTGGGCTTCGAAGGGGAGATGGTGAGAGTGGAGTCGGCGGCGGGCTTGGGAGCAGGAAAGGGCGAGATCTGAGGCGGATCTACGGACAATGCGAGGTGCACGGAGAGGAGAGCAATGGGAGCGAAGAAGCATAACTTCGCCATTGATGGATGAGAAGAAGGAAATCAAATCGCAGATGAGATCTAAGGGAAGGTAGTAGAGAAGTAGAAGTAGAAGTGGAAGTGCAGTTGTGCTGTGTTGGATTGGGTGAAAGAAAGGAAAGGAAATTAGGTTAAGGACTTAGGAACTTGGGGTTACATAAGGATATTTTGATAAATCCAGATACATAAACAGGTTACACGATTATAGTAACACGATTAAATATGTCTAAATAAACATGTTTAATCGTGTATAATCGGTTTACACAGGTTCAACCCTGTAAGACACGCTTATTAACCGTGTTTAAATGGGTTTGACCCGTTTAGACTAATTATCAAAAATGTCCAACCCAAACCCGTTTAACTCCGTGTCGTATCCATGTCGTGTTATCGTGTCGTGTAAAATATTGCCATCCCCAACCAATCCCATTCAGCCACATCACCCATAACCGCCAGATCACAGCCACATCACCGCCACCTCATCTAACACTAAACCAACCTAATAAAAATCAAATTGAAAAAATTAAAAAATGAAATAAATGACGAAGGCAGATGGAACTGCGCGCATTGTTCTTCTTCACAGCGTCTCTCCTTCCACCATCATCTATACTCTCGGCCGTTGTTCATTCTTCTTCCGCAGGTGGAGGAGACCTAGGTTTCTGCACCAATCATCAGCAAGGAGCAGGACATCACCACCAACAAGACCGGATGGCCGCGCTTGGAGGAGTCCAGGACCCTCGAGGCACGGAGAACCACACTAGCGTCAAGGACTTCGCCCGCTTCGCCATCGACGAGCATAACAAGAAAGACGTACGTACATGGCCACTTTGGATTGATTCAGCAATCGGAGTTGGGGTTTGATTTTCGAGTCTAATTTTTTATCTGGAATTTTCATTTCTATATGATTGTTGCGAGATGTTGGTTTTTTATTTGCTTGCAGTGGGATTTTGCATGCTTCAAGCTCTCCGCCGATGCATGTAACTGCTAGTAATTTGATCTCGAGGCACAGTTATGTGTAAAAGGATTTGGCATTGCTTTGCCATAGTTCAGGCTAGTAGCCTTTAGCAATGGCAATGTCGGGCTTAATTCAACTAAGATAGAGTAAATTTGCTACGTTTTCCGAAGCACGCTAACAATAGAGACATTATGAAGGGACAAAACTTGATTTTATGATTCGGACCTGAAAATGTAGCTTCAAGTGAACTTTTTAGTCTAACCGGGGTCTTTTGGTTGAAGAATGCACTGCTCGAGTTTGCGAGGGTGGTGAAGGTAAGAACATGTGGTTGCTGGAACCCTGCATCATCTTACAATTGAGGCCTTTGATGCTGGGAAGAAGAAGCTGTATGAAGCAAAGGTGTGGGTAAAGCCAGCAGAACTTCAATTAACTCCAGGAATTCAAGCACGTTAGTGAGTGGATTCAGAGTTAAAGTTACTTTGATTTGGATTTTGATTTTGATTGTGGAAAAGGACAAATGAGATGTGATTATAAATTTGACTTGGGAAACGTGTGTTTTTGTTGTGTAGTGAGTTAGAGTTAGAGTTAGAGTTAGAGTTAGAGTTAGAGTTAGAGTTAGAGTTAGAGTTACAGTTAGAGTTAGAGTTAGAGTTACAGTTACAGTTACAGTTACAGTTACAGTTACAGTTACAGTTACAGTTACAGTTACAGTTACAGTTACAGTTACAGTTACAGTTACAGTTACAGTTACAGTTACAGTTACAGTTACAGTTACAGTTACAGTTACAATCAAATTTCTTTGAATCCAAACGGGGATTTTCTCTCCAAACGTATATTGTTCGTAGGACGCATAGGTGTATATAGTTTGGATAGGAAGAAAGTGGATGAAATTTGTGGGACTAGAGTTTGCTGAGTTTGACAGAGTACGATGTCTGTAGTATGCTTGGAAGGAATGATATATTAGATTAGTACTAGGCTGCTTTTCTGATATACCACCTCACTGGGTGGGGAGGTAGGGAGGTAGGGAAGTAACATGAGCATGTTAACCGTGGATTATACTCAAAGCTGACAATCTTTTGTCTTAGCATTATGTTGCTTAGTAGTCCTTTTTTTGAGCATGCCTATCGAAGATGAGAGGCATATATGGTAATGAAGACTAGGTTCATTATTGCTCACTCTTTTCAATTAAGGAAACCTCAAAAAGGATACTAGTCATTGTGTTTTCGAGTTCATCATGATCATATATCTCACATTCATTTGTCAATCTTATAGCTGCTTTTTTTTTCCCTCTCTTGGTGAAATATTTTGTTTCAAATGTGTCTTGGAGGATCGATCCCTGTTTTGATCGAAAACAAAACAGGGGAGCATGGTCCAGTTTGGAAAGAAGTGCCTGTGCATGATCGTCAGGTCCAGGATGCAGCTGATCATGCTATTGAGACTATCCAACAGAGGTCCAACTCGGTCTTCCCTTATGAACTGTACGAGATCATTCATGCAAAGGTCGAGGCATATGTTCTGTTCCAATATGTCTCCCTTTTCACTTTGGTTTCCTATTTGACTCGAATTGCCATTGTTCAGCTACTTTCTTCCAGTATATAAAAGCATTATCCTTAAGAGAAAAAATGAGCATGTAGCGAAAATTCTTTCATCCTCACACTATGTCTTGCTCTTATATATAGATGGATAGATTGTTTTGGATATGTTCCAATATGAAATATCCCCTTAACTTTGTTTATTGGTGCTGATTATTGTCAATTTAGTCCTTCCTCGGTATAGGAGCAGATATAAGTTATGGCGGTATATCATGGAACCTCATGTTTACTATACGAGAGTGTGTGCCATTATGCCCTATATTAGGGGAGCCTGATTCCCCTGTCATGGTAGCCTGATTCCTATTTTGATCAAAACTAGGGGAATATAGCGTCGGCAACCAACCCCTCAGACCTAGTCGATGGCGATATCAGAGGTCGCCGGCGATCTAGTCTGGGCGGTGGTGGCCCCGGCGCAAGCCACCATCAGTTGGATCTCCCCCTCTCTCTCATTCCGTTTTCCGAGTATGTTCCTAGGTTTTGAGATTGGGAATGGGAGTGCTCTGAACTGCTTGATTTGTATCTGTGCATTTTACTATTTCAAATCGAATATCAAGCATCAGGTTGAGGTTTAGTTAAGTTCTCTTTATTTGCTCAATATGTTGTTGAGCAAGTTCTTGCTTGCTATGAAGCTTTTAAGAGGAAGTGCTTTCTGTCGAGCAAGGTTGAATGACTCTATTCAATTGAATTCATGCCAATTGAATTGAATTATTGTATTTTTAAGGATTCCAAACTTGTAATAACGATGATACTAAGCTAACTATCAGGTAAATTTAACCTTCAAAAGTCGGTGTCAAATGAAATAAAAAGAACAGAGTCATTTGTTATCTGGAAAGAATAATTTCTCTTTGCCTTTCCTTGTAGATATCTTGTAATGGCCCGGGCTCTGATGAAGGCTGGCCGGCCAATCTTCTTTTCATTGTGCGAATGTTAACTCAATTTTCCGTCCTCATACTTTTTTCACTGTCAGAGCTTCTTTTAATGGTTTAATCCTCTTCTTCCCAATGCTTTTGAGATTAATATGAAGAGTTTACATATACAGGGAAGGTTGGAAACTGCGGGAGAACAACTAGCGACATTGCTGATGACTGGGATAGGTATTGTTTTCTGCTAACAAGAAATGCGTGATTTTGAAATAATTCTTTTCATGATTGAGTAGTAAACCATTGGCACGCTTAAAATTTCTATGTACTCGCTATTATAACTCTGCAACTCTCCTAAGTACCCGGGCCTCCAATTGTTGCTATTGATCCAGTGCTCCTAATCAGAAGACCCTGCATTCTGCAAATGTTTCCAATAAAATCTGTATGAATGCATGCAGAGAGAGATTAATAAACTAACTAAAAGCAAGTCCTTCAGAAAGTATCGAGATGTTTAAGCAGCTAGGCATTAAAAATCTGTAGAGTTATACGTGGAAGTTTCACTCTCTGATCATAATGCAGGAAACCTTGTAAAAGATGGTGAGCTTTTGGAACAGGTTGATGGGGAAGGTGGCCTCTCATAACTGTAAGTGCCACAAGTGGGTCTTCAAGGAACCTTTCGAGTGAGAGCCAAAAATCTGTAGAGTTATACGTGGAAGTTTCACTTTCTGATCATAATGCAGGACACCTTGTAAAAGATGGTGAGCTTTTGGAATAGGTTGATGGGGAAGGTGGCCTCCCATAACTGTAAGCGCCACAAGTGGGTCTTCAAGGAACCTTTCGAGTGAGAGTTAAACATCTCCAACTACTGAAAATACTTTTATTTTATTAATAAAATCCAGTCCAACGCATCAAAACTCGAACTTTGTTTTCGCAATTATGTTATACTTTTTTTTTGTTATTTAATAATTATTTACTTTAAACTATTCTAGGATTAATTTTAAATAATCTTTTTACAATTATTTTTATTTTTTATTTGTACAAATAAATTATTAAATAATATTGTACTTTTTCATTTTATATACGATAACTTTATCTTGGATTTTTTTTTTTTAAATAATTATTTCATTTTGTCAAAGTAAATTTATTTTCATTTTTTTATCATAATTTACAATTATTTATTTTATTTTATTGTTATTTACAATTATTTGTTTATAACTTTAGTTTAAATATTTATTCCTAATTACAAGTTATCTGATGAATGGAGTCAATTAGGATGAAGATAAACATTATTAATTTATACAAAACACATTAGTTAGAGCAAATACTACATTTAGCTCAGACTAACTTATAATTGACGTATTATTTTTTTTGTTGAACATATTAGTTTAGGCAAAGAACAATTTTAAGTGAAATCAATGTTTAAAGTGAAAGAATTTATCATATAATGATCATAACAATTCGAACTAACTTAATTTGTAGTACGAATCATAAATCGTGAAATAAAATAAACAACAAACGCAAAATGACAACTTGTACAAAATGATAAGTAGGTTTTTTTTTTGTTGGGGAACAGATTTTGAATTGGGGTCGAGGCTATCCGACACCCCCCAAGACCCCGAATCGGCTGAGACCTCCCACTTATATTTCCCCCTCCTCCAAATACAACTCCAATGCAATATAGGTATTTTTTTTTCAAAAAGAAAACGAAAGTTTAATATTACTTTAGAAGAGCATATGAGTCAAACAAATCGAAAACAACACAATCACCGTTCGAGTGAAATGATCTCTCTGGAACAAATTCAAAATCTACTCCTTGTTATTGGGGGGGGGGGGGGGGGGGGGGGGGGGGGGGGGGGGGGGGGGGGGGGGGGTGGTGGGGGTCTCCATTGTCCGCTTCTGTGTTGTTAGTTTTTAATTACTCATCTGTAGTCCTATTTTCACTGAAAAAATTGTTTTGTATAATATTTAGTTGTAATTAGTATTGCCATTTGCTCAAACCAACTTTTTATGTAAAAACTAATATGACCCATTTTATTATTTGCTATTCTACTTTATTGTTTTAAGAGCAATATAAAACAATTAAATTATTTTCCTAAACAATTAGGTTTATTTATGGCATAACAGTAACATTGCTATACTTCTTTTTTTTTTTAAGAGCAACAAAATGATAACATTACTTCCTGAATAGCATAAAATTTTCACTTTAGAAATTGGCTCTACTAAAAACTGTAATTTAACATATTTCACAAAAAAATAATGACTGTTATATATTAGTGCTTACTAACTATAATATTCGTTCTAGCTAACCTGTTTTGTATAAATTAATATGATTATCCTTAGTCTCACGAGCAAGATATTTCATTTATTTGTTATATGACTGCTGATTAAATAACTCGTCATTGAAAAAGACTATCTAATATAAATTTGAGAATAAAACAATTGTAAAAAACTCAAAGTAAAAAAGTAATTTTTAAATTTTATAATAAAAAAAAGATAAAGTTGAACATAATATTAGAATTTTCTTGTAAAATAAAATAAATATTATTAGATAAAAAATAAAAACAATAAAGTTGATTGTTTTGATAATATAAAACTAAAAGTAAGATCAGTTTATAAAATAGTAAACCGATAACTTTATACTAAATGAACAATTACTGGCCGTAACATTCGAGGGGAGAGGGAGGATTCCGAAAGAGCTCTGAAAAAACCTTCTGATGTTCGACTTATCGAGTTAAAAAAGGGTATTCAACTCGTAGTTACATTGGCATCATTGGATTCTGCTCCATCATCGAAAGACTCTTCTTCCTTTGAGTTGTCTCCTCCTTCAGAGCTTGTAACGTTGCTCTTCTTCTTCCTCTTCCTCTGAATCTTCTGGTGCTTAAGCCGCATCTGCACTGTTCGGTCCTGCGCTGCTTTAAGCCTCTCCTCCCTGCTCCGAATAAATTCAGCCATATCTTTCCTCTTCAGGTAGTCCACATCCATCCTCGCAAGCCTGTCTTGTTCTTTCCTTCTCATGTGCCGACGGCCCGATACTGTAAAGATTGCATTACTAATTTACTAGTGATAAAGGATGAAAAGAAAAGGCCACAGTTGATCACAAATCATAAACCGATACGCAGAAACCCAACATATCTGACAATATTACAAGCCAGTCGAAGAATAGTAGAAGTAATCAGTCAAAGATTTCGGTTATCTAGAAAAACCCATCTAGCATTATGAAGAATAAGTGCAAATGACGGAGTGGTGAGCAAACATTGCCCCTTGAACCTCATGAGCGTCAGTTCAATATCGATTTCCTACAGGTTGTGTGGTGCTTCCACTTGCTTAACAGCAGCGAAGCATCTCTCTCAGCCAGACACTGACTCGTCAAATGTCCCATCTCTCTACAAAGAAAGCAAGCTCTAGTACTCCAATAGCGTTACCAAAGGAGACTCTTCCATCAAATTTATCTACGACTTGGATAAACTCCCATAACATCTTGTAAAATAATCTAAAATAAATCAATGATGACAAACTAAGGAGCGGTGGCTAAACTCTACAGTAGGCTCCATATTTTTCCAAAACATAATAACATCACAATATGAAAGCTCAAATTAGTGACCAAGCTGCACCAATAACTGGCTATGTGGCACTTACTAATACCGAGAAGAAAAAAGAAAATCAGTTAGTCCACGAACTCGTACTTGGTCTTCAATAACGTTTTCGTTCTTAATCAAATCTTTCAACAGTTGCAGTCCCTTCTCCACAGCTCCTCACGTCTAATCTCCACCGGAAAAATTTTCATATACTCGACAGGGCTCCTAGACCAGTAACTGTATTTGCTTGTTGTGGGACACCCACGAATGGATTCTATCTTCACCGTCGCTACTCAAAAACCTTCAGCAGAATCTTCAAAGGTCTCTTCACTTGTAAGATGTCCATTCCCTCTCATCAACTAATCTAGTGTCTCCACCTTTAAGTTTAACTTGCTTCAGATTCTCCTTCTTTTTTTCTTTTTCTTTTTTTAATATCCTCAATCCACTATAGAAGTGTCGAGGAGAGAGCCGCCGCCCATCAATGGAAGAGCCAAGGAAGACAAAGTTTAGATGAAATGAACACCATATAAAGCTTGCAATTCACCTTCGAGAAAATCAAATCAAATTACCTTGTGAAATTCGCTGGAATTGGAACCATTAGAGCTATCAGAGGTGTTGCTAACACGCACGGGAACATTTTCTATGGTATTGTGAAGCTTAACTTCCAAGGTGCCATCCCGAGGATTGCCCCTCGACATGGGAGGCATCGTGAAGGGCCGTATGTCATCTATTTGCCACTACAAACAGACATCTCATTTTCAGAAACTCCAACACAACAATATTCATACATCTACATACAGCTCAAGCAATCCCAATGCTCCAATTAATATTAAGGAAGATCATAATCGAGGAGGCAACAATATCGAGTCGACTAACTAATGCTGCGTTTGGTTTCATAGTAGGATTTTAAAATCAGATTTTGATTTTGAAAAAAAGTGGTATAAATGGGACCCATCTTTTGACTTTGTATGGGTTATGTTGTTTTGTTGTGAAAAAAAAGTGGTATAAATGGGGCCCACTCTTTGACTTTGTATAAGTTATTTTGTTTTGTAGTGGGTAGAGTTAAGTTAGAATTGTAATTTTAAAATTGTATCCACAAACCAAACAAGGCCTAAACTAATGCTCATAATCACTAGAAATCCAAAAATGGTGATAGAATTTCATAAGATAAATGGCACCGCCAGCTGAATGATGAAGTAGGGGCCGACCTGGAACTCCCACTATGTGGCAATCGCCCTATCAAGGCCCAAAGTGGGAAGCTTCAACGGCCTCTTAGATGGGTTTGTCGGGACTCTGTAACCGGGCATGATGCTCTACCCATTCCCGTCATCGGCCTTCCTTATCGTCACCTGATTGTAGAACAGCTTCCGCGCGATGGATAACGTCATGAACGACATCAGCATGGTCACCAAGGAGGAGGAGGAGGAGGAGGAGGACGTCGTCGTTTGGGGCCTCGGAGACTTCATGTATATCTTGTCGCTGGTGTCACCGTTGAAGGTGAAAGAGAAGGAAGGGGTAGCCTCCGGTGGGGCCTGAGTAGTGAAGGCTTATTTCATCGATCCAGGTTTTTGGGCGGCAGCGGTGATGGCTGTAGTGGAGGTAGTAAAGTGGCGAGAGAGGGTTTTAGGGGCTTTGACTAAATTGAGAGCTCTCCAAATTAGGAAAGTGGCCATCTTTTCTTCTTCCGATCTCCGCTCAGGAAACCTCACACAACAAAAAATGGAAGATTTTGGGGCACTCGACTATCGAGTTGGATGCACCCCGGTAGGCTATCAGAGGACGCGACGGTAGCGCCACCAACCTGGCTGCCTCTGGTGCCGCCACCAACTGCAAATAGCCATGGATTGCCCGTCGATATGGTTGTTTAAATCAAAAAGCTTTTGGGTGGGTGGGGGGAATCTGCCGTTGAAGTAGAAATTAGGGTCTGGTTTCGGAACCGTATAAACCGGTTTAAACAGAAACCGGTCCACTATAATCCGGCCACATCATCGACATGTCATCCACATGTCTACATCATCAACATTTCTTTTAATCCCAAAGCGGCTCTCCAAATTTATTTTATTATATATATATGCCCCGATGAATTTGAGATGACATTGAAAGTTATATGGGTGAAACAGCCTTACAAAATAAATGAACTGAAAAAAATAGCGTTCTATCATGAAACATAAATCAACGTTTCATCCTAGAATTTACCCAAAGAATATTCACTATTTATCGGACAATGTCCACTTCACCCTCAGCTGGTACCCATAAGGGTGGAATTCCTAGAACTCTTTGAGTTTGCCCTAAGCCTCTAATCAAATACATCAAAGTGTAATCTCCTCATGGAATCCAGCAGGATCTGTGTCGGCACAGACCAAAACATCACTAGAACATCACTGGAACATCTGTTCCAGCCGATGACAGGGTCTGCGCCGTAGAATACTCGAGCAAATTGCCAGCATAGATATTGTCCAAGGCTCCCTGCCTTCACAGGAGCTGCATGAGGCCAATCCTGAGATTGGACATGACATAATCACTCGGATAAGAACCGGATACTCTATATACTAATTCTAAATGGATAAGAATTTAGCTAAAATTATAAATGGATAAGAAAATTAGTTGGTCTAATTTTCCTTCTCTCAAAAATATCCTTTACAAAACAATTCAATTAAATAATTAAGCACCATTAAATTAGGGACATTGAAAGTTTATTTGGTAAATCTAGATTTTCACTGACCACCCACTTTTCCATTTCTCTCTCCATCCAGGCTCTGTGCTCTCCCCCCAACATTACCTTTCCTCGCTCTTCCTCTTCTTACCAAATTCTTTTAAATTAATTTTACCTTTCGCCACCTATCATGATATTCGAAAATCAATAAGTCCCAATTAATTTAGTTTGAGTTAAATCGGCTCAATAAGAAGTAAAACTCTCTCAGTATTATTATTTTTAATTCACACGACTCAAATCGGAAATCTTACTTAAAGAGAACAAGTGCAACATATTTAAATCACAATAAGCACCTCGTTTTGACCTAGACTTTATCGAGAATCATAAAATACGCCCCCCGGTATATCATCAGTCAGAAGGTGGATTCAAACAGAAAGGCTTGCGGGAAGATAAATTCGGGAAGACGGTCTTCAAGAAAAAGCAAGATAAATCCTTGAGTGCTCTTCTCAAGCAATGCTTTATCTTTTGTGCCCTTTTTAAAAAATAATTCGGTACGGTAGGTATTTTTCTCAGGATTGCATGTAAGAAAAATAATTTTTCAAAATAACGTGTAATTCTTAGAGGTTTTTATTTTAAACCCCATCATTCGTGTTTTTCATTAAAAAACCGGCACCTTAATTATTTTGATTGATAAAAACTCAAACTCTTTAATCACCACATTTTATACAAGAGAAAGAGAGTTTGAAATGGAGAAGTCGATATTCTCTTATCTCGAGAAATATTCATTTCGGAGTTATTTTTAACTAAAAATTAATTTCTCGATCATGAAAATATTTTTCGGTAAATTGAGTGAAATTAAGTTTTTTGCAAAATTTAGAGATTGAGGCGCAATTAAATTAGATCAAACTAGCTCAGTTTGGACTAAAATGAACTCGTTCTGTCTTTTGCAAAAAATAATGAACACTCATATGGGCAGGAACAACGCTGCATGGATGGCATCAACACGACCGTACGGTCGAAAGCCAGCTCTCTTGGATGGTATCCATGCGAGCTGGCCAGCTGACCAATCATGAGCTCCTAGGACCACCGAATTCTCAGTATTCTCAGTATTCTCAGTATTTTCAAAAAGCTCTCATTCTTCTATAAATAGAGGGTCATTTTCAGAATTAAAAGAGGGCTTTTGACTATTCATGTGCTGAAACCCAGCAAAAATCGACCCAAAAATCCAAACTACACATATTATGCCTAATCTAGTTATAAGAAGTAAGGAATTGACTCCCATTTTGCTTGGTTTTAAGGTCGATTGCCCCGAAAAACGTTGGAGAAGGTATAATTACAGCCCGACGAGCATTCTGGTGGGTCTTGAATTGGAGCTTCTAGCTCGAGTTTGGGCCGACTATTGCTCTATTCTTTCATTTCCCGAGCCTCTATGTAATTATATAGTGGACAAACGCACTTTAACTTCATTTCTTTATATTTTAAGTCAATTTTTAGTTAAGTAATGAGGCTATGATAACGGAGAGTTTGCGAATACACTCGTTAAGCGACCCTTGATGTCGAGATTTGACAAAAGAGAGGAGTCGGAGTGTTGCAAAGTCGATATTTCGGTAAATATATGTGAATATATGCATGTACATAATGTTCCTTGAATCATTGTAAACGTTCCTATTTTGATCTCTTGAAATCGAAAATTCCGATAAAGGAAAAGAGATTGGAATGTATAAGAATGGTAGTTTTATATTCTTCTACGTACTTGTTCAATATATGTTTATGTGATGAATGATGACTGATGATGAGGCCGAGGGGCTAGATTTTGCTCGTAGATGTTAAATAGGATTAGAATAGCTAAAATTTGTTTGATTTGATTAAGTTAGCTTCTAGTTATTGGAGTGGCCGAGATGTTTAGTTGTTTAATAGGCTAGAAAATCAATTAGAGTGTCATCTAGGTCTCGGCCAAGGTGAATCATAGGTGGATTAACCGTTAACTAGTCATGTCACCCATGCGTTGCGCGGGATTGTTACTCATGAAAAATAATATTTTTAGAAATATTAATTAGTTTATGATTGTAGAATTAAATTTTTAATAATTTTCAAGTTGATGATTAAATGAAATAAATAAAGTTATTTTAATCGAAATTAAGGTAATTGGTATATAAGATTATACCATCTATTATGCGATCAACTTAATATGTTGATTACTTCATTTCGTTTTGAAACATGCATTTATATTTTTATGTGTAAATTATTCGACAACATTTTTATCTTTCATCAAATTAACGTTGGTTGTTTAGGAAAAAACTAATGAATTATGTATAGAATATTAATCATTTTAAAATTTTATTATTATACTTTTTTGAAAATATGATTTTACATTAAATTTATGACATGTGAAACATACAATTTTTCAAACAATTTATAATAAAGTAAAATATGTAAAATTTTAAAAATTAAAATATCTTCTACAATTTCGATTTGTAAAGGGAACCTTGTTTCTTTTAAGAGGTGACCATTTTTCTTTGTCTCAGTTATAGGTGAAAATATCAGTTTCAGCAATTATTATTGAACTTTTTTACAGTTTCGATTTGCAAGAGAAGCGTAGGTTCTTTTAAGAGGCAATCCTTTTTTCTTTGTCTTGGTCATAGATGGAAATAGGAGTTTGGATAATTATTATTGAATTTATTGTTTAATTTTGATTTGTAAGAGAATTAAGAGGCGACTCTTTTTTCTTTTCAAGTAAAAGATAGAACATGCGAGTTTGGACAATTGTTACTGAATTTATTTTTTATTATTTTAGTTGTCAACTTATCTCTATGGGTAAATGAAAAGTGGCACAATGGTAAGCTGAAGGTTTGACACTTAGAACGACTTCGATAATCCCATCTCTCCACTTGGAGTAACTTTGTTAATCCTCTCTCCTCATTTCGCAATTATATATTATATATAGACGGGTACAGAATTGAATAAAATAGGTTGACATAGTCTCGGGCATCTATAATTTGTGTTTAAAATTAATCAGATTGATTCACCTGTTGCTTGTAAATGAATGGCCGAGTCTGTGATTGATTGTGTCATTGGCGAATGGGATTTTTTGTCTAAGTGTCAGTTGCATATTTAATTGATGAGTTGAACTCCAAATCAGTTAATCATGTATATTTGGCACTTAATACATGGGAATAGGGAGTTAATCACCCACTTAGATAAGAGTCTCAGGTTTAATTCGGAAAGGTTCAATTGACCTTAAGGAATTAGGACTTGTAGAGTTGGGCGTTCAACAGGTTAATCCCCTCTCGTGGCTAAAAAATTGAAATCAATTGATTAAGAGTTCAATTTGTGTGATAATCAGTTAATCAAGAATAAAATTGATTAATCACTTAAATTCGATACTTAACTCATGACTTTTGGGGATAATCAACCCACTTAGAAGGAGTCCTGGGAATTAATTGGAAGGCTATCTTAGCCTTAAGTAGGGCCTTTTTCTAGATTCTTAGGGATTAATTGGATAATCACCTAAATTTGGATTTGATATAATTGAAGCAAACTAAAAAGGGTAAAATTGTGAATAAAATGTGTAGAGTTAGGAAACTTGATTTAAATTTTCATAAAATAGGAGCTCCAGGCCATTTCCCCCTTTTTTTTTAGCGTTAAACCTATCTTTTAGACCCACTTGAGAGTTGGGCCATTGAAGTGTACTGGGCCTGATAATGCCCATTGGAGGTGATGCAAGTCGTAGCACAGCTTCAAGGTGTCTAGTTCAAGTTTCAATTGGACCGGTTACGCAAGCACGAGTAAAGAAGTTTAAAGATGTACTCAACGGCCTGATTCAAGAGGTTTGAGCTCAAATAAATTTGTGGAGGCCCATTAAACATGAACCACGTGATTAACAAATATGCATAAACATGATTCAAGTTCTAGAATATTCAAATCAAGTCTATGATGCAGATGATTAATCCCATGATAATGATATTTTCTAGAAGTTTCTAGAATATTTGTTGAAGATCAAGAGAAGAATCATCAGATTTGTTTAAAGTTTAAATCTCACAGACATATTCTAGGAATATTTAGATTTCATATCTTTATAGATTAAGTCATATCTTTATCGATACTTTAGATTTTATTTTCCTTACCTTTACGAGGAGATATGACCATATTAGAATTAGTTTTGGTCTATATATACACATCTTGGTCAATTTTTTTAAAAAATGAACATTCAGAAAATTGTGAGAGTATTCTCTTTGGTTCTTGAAGAACTAATTCGAACTTATTGAAAATTTTCGTGGCGTTCATCATCGACTTATCAAATGGATTTCCACCACCGTTTGTGGCGTTTTCCTATACCGAGATTCTTGTTTCGCAATAAACAACGAGTTATGGTCAATTATACCAAGATTCTTGTTTATGTCGTAAACAATAGGTCAAATGTTTGTTAATCAATTCTGATTATAGAACGATCTTGGGATCCTTTTGTTGTCGAGTCTCGTCATTTGTGGCGGGAATCGCATTATTTTGTTTCAGAGCATTAGGCTCCAAATCAAGTTAATCCTATCCTTTTCATTTCAATTTGCTAATTTTTATTTCGTCAAGTTTGTTCTTTCTGAATTGTTATTAGTAAAAAAAACAAAAAAAAACAGAGCTAAAAAAAAGATCGAAAGAAAAAAAAAAAGAAGTTGTCGTTGTCAATTTGATCTAAATTCTTTGCATCAGACCATTCTAAAGTTGTTATTTCTATTTCTTGATGATCCACATTAATTATGTTCCCAGAATTACATAATATCATTTCTTTCATATTTCCTTCCCTATATAATTCTCCATATCTTTTCATCTATATAACATTCTGATATATTTCATTATCCATACTAGTTGCCTTTTTCTCTTGTTTCATTTCTTCCTTAAATTTCCTTTGACCATTAATTTTCCTTGACGAGTTCTTGGTAAATTACTACTGGGAATATTGGAGTATTGCTCATTTAGTTCCAAAAGAACTGAGAGAGAATTATCGAGTGGAAAAATGCAAGAGTGGTGAGAACATTAGAGGGTTAAAAGCCACGTATGTTTTTTGAGTGAAAACACGAGTGTAGAGTGATTCATATTCTTGAATGTAAACACGTAAGGGAGAGAATTGTGAGGTCTTTTCTTTCTAACTTTATTTTGCTGCAATCATGTCTCACAAGAGTGCTAAGAGTATTCCTGAAAGTGTTACAAAATTGGTCGATCTGAAAGCACTTATGGAGGCCATGATGAGTGAGATGAGACGTGTGATGAGGTTAGAGTTGGAGTAGGTTCTTGAACGGATTTATCAAATGGAGAGCACACGTGTAGAGCAGTCACGAAATGCTCCTAATGCGCGTAGGAAGGAAAAAGTTCAACCGAGGGAAGTGAGAGTTGAAGATGAAGAGAATTATGGGGCTAGTTTTGCTAAAGAATATGATCGCGATTCGATTGTTAGTAATAGGGGACGTGGATAGCGGTTTAGAGAAGCTAGGAATCGGGAAGATAATAACTTGGATAATATTACGATGAAAATCTCATCGTTCCAAGGAAAGAGTGATCACGAAGCATACCTTTGAGTGGGAGACAAAGGTGGAGTTTGTATTTGATTGTTATAGTTATTTCGAGCTTAAGAAAGTCAAATTAGCAGTCATTGAATTTTCGGATTATGCAATTGTGGGATCAATTGGTGATAAATAGGCGAAGAAATAGAGATCCACCTATAGATATGTGGGAGGAAATGAAAAGGGTGATAAGGAAGTGATTTGTTCCTAGTTATTACTACCGGGAGTTATATGATAAGTTGCAAAGTCTTAAGCAAAGTAATCGGAGTGTAGAGGAATATTTTAAGGAGATGAAAGTGATCATGATTAGAGAAAATGTAGAGGGGGATCGGGAGGCTACTATGACAAGATTTACTATGACAATATTTTTTGCAGGATTGAACCGAAAAATTTCAAATGCCGTGAAATTACAACATTATGTGGAGTTGGAGGATATGGTGCACATGGTCATAAAAATTGAGAACCAATTCGATAGGAGGGACAGTACACGTGCAAGCTAAAGTCTAAACACATCTACTTGGAAACCGAATCAATGATAAAAAGATGAGAAGCAATCCACGTCGAAGTCAAAAACCAAGCAAAAGCAAGAAGCAACCAACCACGTTCCTCAAGGTAAAACCGACACTTCTACTTCTAGGAATTGTGACATTAAGTATTTTAAATGTCAAGGCAGAGGACACATAGCAAGTCAATGTCCAAACAAGCGGGTCATGGTGAGGTAAAATTGTGACCGACAATGAAGATTCCGACATCGATGACATGTCCCCATTAGTGGACGTTTCCGAGGATGAATATTTAATCCTTGATGCATTGATGTTGATGGCAAGGAGAGACATTAAGTTTACAAACAAAGGGAGTTGAAGAAGTACTGCGGTAGAACATCTTTCACACTGGGTGTTACGTCAAAGATAATGTATGTAGTGTGATTATTGATGGTGGTAATTGTATTAATGTCGCAAGCACTACGATGGTGGAAAAATTGGGACTGTTCATGTTGAAACACTTTAGGCCGTACAAGTTGCAATGGTTAAATGATAGTGGTAAGATAAGGGTGAACAAGCAGGTGTTAATTGCAAAGACTTCGGCATTTTGTACAGGCTTCGGTTCTGTTCAAGAATTTTTATTTAAAAAAAAAACTTTGGTTTCCTATTTTTCGAAGCGAAATCGAACTGGAAAAAAATTCGAAGGCCCAGCCCAGAATCAAATCACCTTTCCATTGACCCCAAAAAAAAAGAAGAAATTCCAAACCCTCTTCCTCTGTGTGTGTGTGTGTGTGTCTCTCTCTCTCTCTCTCTCTCTCTCTCTGTGATTGTCGAGTGTCAGGTGAAAGACCGCTCCGCGCCCTCAGGCGACCGTTCAGTATTGTTCCCGTTGCTGAAAGAAATGGAGATGGGTTGGTGGGGAGGGACTGAAGAAGAGACTCGCATTCTCATTTCGCCCGGTAGGTAACGGCCTTCTTAAATGATGGAAGCACTCTACTTCACTTCAGATGTCGTCTCTTGTCTGGAGATTTAGGCGGCTGAATCGCTGTCCTCCTGTTCTTTCCTCAACATTGGTTTGTTCGTTTGTTGTTACTGCCTGTTCGTAAAATTGATGTTGAAGAACTTGCTTGATGCCAAGAAGTCAGACCGGAAGGCTTTCCCACTTGTTTGTAGCACCTTTTGACATTTCCATCAATTGTTGCTTCCATTTCTGATTGTGGGTCTAGCCGCTGAAATCAAAAGTTTAATCCTTTTCGACAATGAAGATCTTTTAGATGTGGTGGAGTTTACCTGCTGTGCTTTACACTCACATAATCTTCTCGGTTGCAGCGGAAACTCGTGCTGGGCACTTTCTATCTCTTCGTCATCCCAAAACTGGTAATGTATGATGGCCTTGCCTTGAACATCATGTATTTCTAACTATTTTCCTTTCCACTTCATTTCATTCTGTAGATTTTGTATCAGTTTATGTCTTGGCTACCACCCTCCCTTAACCCGAAAATCATTCTTTTTTGGAATCCAACTGTGGGATAGCAAAATTATGAACGGCCGTGTTCTGATTCTAGAAGTTCTTTTATGATGCTGTTTCGGAATTAAGATTGAATTATGATTCGTTTATGTAGTTGATGTGATCTTGCTTTGAGTACTACTATGTAGAATTCCGCTAAAATTATCCAACTACTTCTTTCTTGGCACTCTTGTTTACAGGAAAAGGAGCTTGCTATCTCTTGGCCAATGAAAAGCTCCATGAACTCCATTGGTTCAAATTACCGTATGGATCTTGGTTTTTGGGGGATTATGTTTGTAGAGGTATGATCTCCATGTTTGAGAATGTTACTCAGCAAAAAAAAAGAATGTTAATATGCTTTGACTATGCTAAAGCAGACTTTTTCAATTTCCTTTGAAGTCCATGCACCTATCAGCCCTGAATGCTTTCATTTTAAGCAACAGTAGTGAGCTGCATTTCGGAAAAAAAAAAAAAATTCCATTTTGTCTCATTCCTCTTCTGCGTTAAACTGGCATGCATATTTTCATGTTTTTTCTTTTCATTTTTTTTACCCCATAACATTTTACCATGTTCATTAGTCTCCTTCATGTCCTTTCTCAGAATATGTTTTACGAAATCAGTTACGTTGGCCTGTCAACTTTAAGGTTTGTAGCTTATGGTTCATCACATTCATTATTCAGCATAGTTTTCCATTATTTTAGATAGATATCTTGTGAAACTAATGAGTAACTAAATTGCTTTGTGGTTTGTATATCTGCCGTGAAAACAACCACTTGATAGTTGATGTTAGTCATTCGGACTTAAATAGTATCAGATATGCATTTCTTTGGCTCACCTCTATCTCTTATTGATTCTCTTCTAGATGGATCCCTCTATTATGCAACTCCTGTCGATCTTGTTTTCATCTTGTTGCCAATATTTGACGAAGCCAGGATGAAGGTATGTTTAGCCCCTTCCCTCCCCTAGGGCTTCTCATAATTGGTTTCCCAAATTGAATTTATAATCCTGTGTAATTATATGACCTTTTCAAGTTATAATTGGTTTTGTAAATTGAATTTATTGTCACCCAGAATTGTCCAGATCTTCAAGTTATATGACCTTTTCAAGTTAGCCAAATCCTTGAGCTGACCTTGTCAAGTTAGCCAACTCCTTGAGCTGAAGATCTGGAAAACTCTGGCTGTGAATTACAAACTCATCTCTCTGTGGATTTCAATTTCCATTCAAGGGTATCCTTTCACAAAATCACAGAAGTACAAGTCCAAGCAAATATGAGCCTCTTGAGGTGGTCTGTAGGTTTTGCTTACATGTGTGACTTTTGGAGTGATATCTATCAAATGGTGGTCCAGCTTATGAAGCTGCTTACCTCGTGACCCTATCATATCATAAAATTTAAAAAAATAGAGCTTTCAGTGTTATTTGTCAACCTTCTAAAAGTAACCTAGTTTTACCAGATTTTCTGTGCTTATTGTCAGCCCTATTAATTTTACTTATTCTTTTTGTTGGTGGTTCAAATGGATTTAACTTTTCATTCTAGTTGCACTGTAAGCATGGATCTGGTGATATATTAATTTAGATGTTTCACAACTTTATAAAATGCAGGGACAGTGATCCCAGCAATTTACATGCAAAACTCAGACTGGTTCTAAATCAGAAGTTTTCGTTGCACTTATACCTATCTTCGGTTGTATGTTAAAAAGAAAATTTTAAGCTACTAATACTACTCTGGCTTTTGTAATGATGCAGAAGGGAGAAGATTCTGGAAAATTTAGGCAGTTGGATGAGATACTATTTGTAAATGGCTATCCTGAGTACCGGCGCTTATTGCCCATTGCAGAGAAATACATGCAAGTAGTTTGTGAAGTTAGAGGTAGATTCTTAGCTCTACGATTTGAATGGATTACTCATTCGGGAAGAGTCTTTGCTATCGCTAGTAATAGCTGAAAGCCGCCCATTTTAGAACCAATTTGCCCTGGTAAATCTACTGGTTAGTGGTATGATAATCGTCAAAGTAGAGAAAAATGGATCATTATTTGCAATACATGTCATATATGTTGGCTTAGATGATAAGGGCATTCTGAATAAGGATTTTCTTTGACAGAGGGTGACTCTTAAATCCAAGAATCTTATTGCATTCTTTTGTTTTCTACATTTACATAGAAATGGCATTTATGAACTGGAATGATTTGGTCCTGACATTTGTGGCTCATCTAGATGATAGTCATAATTGGCGAAATGGTAGTTTCTCTGAGCAGTTTTTGCAATATTTAGGTCTGGATCTCTGATTGTGTTTTATGGATGTGTAATATACATTGCTAGATGACTTTTCTTTTTCCTGATAAGAAAACAGAACCTAGAAAAGAAAAGGAATAGCATTTGAAAATTTGCTAATGGAATAAAGTATATAATTTTCCTCCTGTTGTATTTGCAGAAATTGGATCGTCAAAGTTTTTCCGGCTTGATGACTCTAAGCTTCTGGCTTGGTTATTGTATAAGGTAATCATTCTTGTCTAGGATGATTTTCTATTCAGGCAGTGATTGCCTTAAGATTTCAGCCAAGGGTATAAAATGTTGATAACTTTTATTCTTACTGAGACTATACACTATATTCATGCATTCGTTTTGGGGACTCCATTTATTTGATTGCATTGCTTTTATTGTTTCTTCCCTGTCATTAGCTAATGGGTATTGATCCAGACTTTATTGGATTTATTAATGTCAGATTTACCTTTACTTGCACATTGTTTGAGTTTTGTTCTTTTCTATTTGCAGGCGCATCAACTGAAAAACACGATTCCGACTCTGGGTGACAACTATGCTGCTCGAACAGAAAATGAGACATGTACATTCAGCATGAGGAATTTATTGTTTGTTTCGTAAATGAATTTTAACGTGAACTTTTGTATCATTACCATCAGTAATCTTCACATAAGTAAAAGTTTATCATCAAAACCTGTGCAGTAACCGACGCAGTTTCAATCATTGGGGATTACTTGAAGGATGAGCCGTGGTTGAAGTGTTTGTGTGATAATCTCAAGTATTTTCTCATAGCCTCAATGAGCCATTTTAGCCACCTTTTACATTGCTTTCCCGTTTAGTGATTTGGGTTGAGCAGGCTTTTGGACTTCTCCTCAGGGTAAATTTACCAGAGGGGCCAAAACAGACAGCAGACAACAGAATCCTTTTAGCTGCTATAGATAATGGTTTATGTTCCCCTATCGTCTCGCAGGTAATTGCTTGTTTAAATGTCAGATTCGAGTGCAGTAATGTTATGGATAAGTCTTTTGGTGGTTTGGATTATCCATTCTCCCTTTCAAATTTAACGAGAAATTGGTTTCATTAGTGATTGTTTTTCTTTTAAATTATTCGCCTCTTGGTTCTGAAAACTGATAACTTGTGGTGAGGGTGCTAGCAGTTGGCTGAGGGACGTGGTTGTTTGGTGAAAACTTAGAACACTAGGAATATCAAATTTAGTTTCCTAAAACCTTCTTTCTTTAAATAACATGTTCCCAAGAATAATTCTGGTAATACGGGCAGACAAGTCGATAATCCTTTTTTTATTCTTTTTTTTTATGCATTAAACTGTTTACAATGAGATGTGGGATATGTATAATTTTTCAGGACAAGAACGGGACTGAGAAAAGAGCAGCAAAACCTGGGAAGCAAGCTAAGAAGGCGAAAGTGGAGACAGAGTCTAAGAACATAAGGGACATGTTCACCCGAGCTTCAAGAAGACGTGGCTGAGAGCCCCGTGAACACTGGTTGGGAGATCAGCAGGACTGGTCAGATACAGGATCTCTCTATGCTCACCAAATTGGATTACTTCATCTAAATCCAAATTTAGTTCAACTGTAGAGACCAGAATGAATTCCTGGCAGCAGTTCCCTGTCCGTTAATGGTGGTAATGTATGATGTTGTAGTGACATGGTTGACAGCCTATTCGGGGCGTTCATTGAACAGACTTGATTGTATAATTGGGTGAAATTAACTATAAAATCACAAGATTTCACCTGCATATCAAATTTGTCACATATTTGAACTTGAATTATACCTTTTTTAATAAAAACATATATAATGCCGGTGAGGACTGGCCAATCTGTTCATCTTTTTCCCTCGTTTTAGGGTCATGTGGACGCTTATAATTTGGAATATATGAACCAATTAAATGGATGATCAAAGTGACAGCGTGGAGCATCTAATTGTAGAGTGGCAGACCCCATGAACTTAACACAATTGCCCCTTTTGCCCTCGATCCCTTATTCCATGGGGGTAGGGAAGGTCACCATGGTGAGGCGTGAGGGTGAGCCTACATAAGGCCAAGTTGAGCAAGGGGAGCCCCCCATCTCGGACCCTCTAATACAAAAAATTCTTCTATCAATGTAACTCATCACAAGGCGTGAGGAACGCCCTAGTAGAATTGTAATAAATTAGTGAATACACTTTCCTATCATATGAATAGGGGATCATCTATATACATAAAGTTGTATCCCCATAATAAATAATAAATAGGCTTAGAAAGGTAATTTTATATATAATATAACGTTATAAAGGTAAATGTAAAATAAAACAATTATAAATATATATACAATTATGATTAAATTAGTAAATACATGTAAATCATTAAATATTTAATAATTTTATTATACAAGCACATTCTTGATTTAGAAAAATGTAATCTCAAAATTTGTTTAGAAAAAATACAATTTCTTAAACTAACATATCTATAAAAAAAAATTTCCGACATAATGAGTAACTAGACAAAAAAGCTATTGAAATGCGATAAGTATTTTTAAATATTGAATACTTTTGAAAAAGTAAAAGATAAATTAATTAAAAAAAATTTAAAAGTAAGAATTTGCAATAAGAATTTATGATAATAGATGATTTGTAATTTTTTTATAGAATACATGTAGGTCATCTAATACAATTTTTAAAATTTTGATATTTAAGAAAATGTAATATTTTTTCAAGTGATATCATTTTCTTCATCCATATTTGGTATTATAATTCATTTTTAATTATCCTTAGTTTGTTATTATATGTACTAATATTTGAATGCTTTCAGTTCAAGAATATATATAACTTAATAAATATTTCAATTATTTAAAAATCCATCTAGAAATAACCACTCTAACTATCGCACAGGCAAAAACACTAGTGAATTTGTATAATGAGATACTTTTACTTATTCTTTCTCACCCCGGCATGAGGAAGTCAAACAATCACCAACCCCCCCACCCCCTAAATCTGGTCTTTTTTGCCACTCAAATTAAGAAGTGGAAAAGATGAGTTGTAGGAGATTTATCTAAACAAGCGACCGAAAATGGTAAAGATGGAAACTCAAAACTTGCAGCGACCATGTCCAGACTCGATAAAATCTAATTTCAGTGGTAACCGACGCAGGTAAATAAAACAGTACATCAATCCTCTTAACGCGTAATTATACTTGGTAAGTCCAAGAGAACGGTTTGTTCTCTTCTGATGGGCAGAGATCAGGTGGAATAGCCCACTTCCAAGCTACATCAGTCAAAAGAGAATGCATAGTAATACTTAATACGAATTAATCTTCTCGACCGATGATGAATCAAAATCCTCTTTACTATGTTCTTCCAGGTATCACAAAGGCACAGTATCCCCACCTTATGAGAAATTTGAGCTATTCCCTCAAATGCTAACAAACTAAAGTAGAAGACTGGCGCTAGCAAAATTCTTCAACTGAAAGAGTACAAACGAGCCAGATGCTTAAATTATCGGGGATTACAGGAAGGAGGTACCATTCTAAGATGCCACTCACTCCATGACGACTTTAGCTCCGATAGCTTTCATCTTCTCTATAATCTGTTCACCTTCTTCTTTCGAGACGCCCTTCTTGAACACCGATGGCGTCTTCTCCACTAAATCCTTGGCTTCTTTCAGACCCAGATCAGTGAAACCCCTCACTTCTTTAATAACTTTGATCTTTGCAGACGCTTCATACGACTCCAATTTCAACTCAAATACTGTCTTTTCGGGTTTCTTCTCCTCCTTTGCTGCTGCCGTGGCCTTCATTGCCATCCCAGTAAGTCCTGCGGCAGCCCCACCTTTCATGACCCCGATAGTTGGTGGTTCAGTCATACCCAGTTTTTTCATCATAATTGACGAAAGCTCTGCAACTTCAACTAGTGTGAGTCCTGATATCTCATCTACAAGCCTAAACACCCTCTCAGTAGGAGGACTTCGATGCTCTGTTGGATCAAATGTCGCTGGGTCATAGTCAGCCGGAAGCCTCCTTTGGTCAATTTCCACCTCCTCTTCTTCTTCCTCTTCTTTTCTTGCTGGTTGAGAAAATTGACGGGAGAATCCCGATGAATATGAATTTTGTAGAACACGGGGAAAAAGACAGGAACCTTTGTGCAACCCATTCGGTAGATGATGTCTTAGTCTTAACAAGAGGCTCATCTTCTCTGTCAATGCAATCTCCAGCTTCAACAGCAAAAACGATTTATGCAGACAACATCCTCCAAGCCATCACGTGGAGAGATCTAATGACCAGAAATGCGCAGCAGATTATGAGAAGATAAGGAATTCCATGATACATTATGAAAACCATATTATAAATCAAAAAAGTAAGAGGCAAGAAATTCTTTTATTTGCATTAAAGACGGTTACTCTTCATTTCGATTATCAAACAAGTAAAAGACAGCCACCCCGTTTTCGACAAAAAGAAGCATTAGCAGCAAGAAAAGGCCGTGAAAGGAGATACAACTAGATAGGATGATTTGTTTCTCTTCCATGTTCGATAGAATGTTGATTTACTGTAGCGAATGACTCAAATGGTGCGGACCTACTCGAAGATTCATTCAGCTAATAAATAGTAAGCTCGAATTCCGGCCTACTACAGGGCATTGCAGCTTCATTCGACATTATGTAAGTCACGCCATGGCTAACACTAGAGTTCATTTCAATCGAAAGCCGGGTCCGTCATTCAATAATGAAGGGGGGCAGCTGAGATTTGGGGGGTTTCTCACTGCTGTCTATCTATGTATCTTAGAACAATCAAACCAATATATACATATACATATAATTAAAAATTGAAACACTCTCCTGAATCGGCATTTGCATCACCATCAACTGATTGCAAATCAATGAAAGCTCATTTGGTATTTAATAGTGCCATAGAAGTTCTGCAAAACCCTAAAACCCTTACCTCTTTTACTTCGGCTGGCAATGACGGAGCGGGTGAAGAAGAAGCAGGAGCTGGCAACCCCACAGAGGGAGAGAGAGAGAGATGGGGGAACGGAGAAGAAAGACAGGGGAAGTGGGCCCACCCAAAACCGATGGAAGAAGAAGGAGAGCAGCAAAGCAGCAGTGGGCCTTGAAATTGTTTTATTGGGCTTTTTTGTGTCAGATTCAGGTAATCATGAGCAAAGCAAATCCAATCATACAACTAACTGAAGAACTGATATTATTCAATAGAAAAATATTAACAGAGTTAAAAAGAATATTATGGCAGTCATATGAATAGGTAAGAAAGTAACTAATCTCGTACATGATTCTCTTTCAAGGTTTCTAAAGTTTAATTTAATCTCTAATTATCTTCATAATTTAAAAATAAATTCATATTTAGATACTTTATACCTCATGCTATCACATGTTTCAAGAAAAATAATAATACTTTCGAGTATTAGCATGAAAAAAAAGATTTACTAAATTCGAATATAAGAGAGAAATGGCAATCTTGTGTACATATTGCATACTGGATAGATATAGTTATATTATATTAGATCGTTTATATAAAACCAACCACGACAAATCAAAAGAGGCTGCAGTGCAGTGGCTCACACCTTGTCTGTTGACTTAGAGGTTGCAAGTTCGATAACTAGTGGGACTACCCGTGCCCCTTTATTAGTTATAATCCCAGCTTGATTTCATATTGGAACGTTAAAAGATTAAAACTCCATAATTGCCTGTCTTTACTTTCTCTGGTATAATAAGCATAACTGCCGCATATCTATTCTCTCTCACTCACATCCAGCCATATCCTTTCTCTCACATAACTGCCTCCCACAATCTCTCATCTAAATCGCTTCAACAAGGTTCGATTGCGAGGCCAGACGAAAGTACCTGAAAGAACAGCAACTTTAGAAATTATAGAACAAAAAAATGAGAAGGATGGTGAAAGCGGGGTCAGTGATGAGTAAGGACGATGATGATGTTTTGAATGTTGATGAGGGCAAGGTGGATGAAAGCAAGCAGATGGACTTTGCTAAGGCAGAGAAACGTGTACGTACAACCGATGGATTCATACAATCAGTGATGGAAGTACATGAATTGTCAGGTACTATTTACAACCGATTTTCACATCTAGCGACTATTACGAAGTTCGAGGAACAGGTGACAAGCAACATGAACTCCAAGATTGCAGACTCTTTGTAAGTTGTGGCTGAGAAAGAACCTCGACAGCCAGTACACGGCTGGCAGCTCAAGAAGGTAGGTGAAGATTATTTCCTTAGCCAAGCTGGACATACCTCCAAGATTGACGAGACATGTTTCTGGTTGGAGCAATTTCTTTATTTTTGTTAGTCTTTGATTAATTTCCTAGGTTAAATCGGCAAATAAGGGCGGGACCCCTATTAGTTTCTTATGCTGCTAATATTCTTTGTTTAGTTAAAGAAGTTGGAATATTGCCTAAATGGACTATCCTAGGACCTAGCCTATAAAAGCAAGAAAGGTCATCAATTGTACCCTCTTCGTCACAACACACAATCTACACATTTCCTCCTATTTTTACTTTTTTGTACCTTTACTTTCCCGCATGTTTACCTTTCATGAACTTTTTAATACTGCACTTACATACAACACTTACATACCGCACATTACATACCACTCTTACATGTCCTTGCAATCGTCGAGCACTCGGCACCTATCCCTTCTACCTTTCCTAGCTTTTGGACTAAGAATGGCTTCCATCCTTACCTCGGCTTCCAGGCTTAAACACAGCAACTCTCGAATTTGCGAGGCTAGGATCCATGCGCCACATATCTTCCAGGATTCACAACTGCACCATTCAAGGACTAGCTACGGGGCCGTCCATTCAATTGAGTAGGGGATTTGATCGCTCACACGTTGGGAGGATCTAAACAGCTTAAACCTCGAAAAATGTCTCATGTTGCAATATCATGCTGCAACTATCAAAAAACTTATCTAAGAGATGATTTATCATCAGAGATTATAAGTTCACGTTCTATTTTCATTGCGGGATGTTATTATTGCAGAAGATAAAGAAAGGAAGGCGAAATGTTAGTGAAGGCATGCTTTGACAAGTAGTTTGCAGATCCAGGCAAAGAGTATCTCAACTTAGCTAACTTCTACCGGATAATTGCCAAACTGTTGAGTGAGTTTATAATTTTTTTAAATTTTGCCTGTCAACTTAATTCAAAAATGAAATACAAGAAGTCTGAACTACTACAAGTAAATTCAAGGAAAAGATAGCTAAAAAGTAACTGTCCTAGAGCTCTTATGAAGGATCTAATCACGGACAAATTGACGAGATCAGAGCGAAGCATATGTGTCTTAAGATTCATCAGGGGTAGGTTTCCCTGGTTGGTAGTGTGGACATGTTCTGAGCCTCCTCGACTAGCTTCAGCTGCATATCATTTGAAAGAGAAATATCCATGAGCCTGTCAAAGTCTTCGTCAGAGATGATCATCAGGAGTCATCATCAAATTCACAGTCACACAAGTGTAGGTGAATTAAGATATAAAACTTCAAAACTATTGCCGTTCCATATGTATAACATCTAATGTAAGGTAGAT
Organism: Punica granatum; assembly: GCF_007655135.1. Taxonomy (NCBI): domain Eukaryota; kingdom Viridiplantae; phylum Streptophyta; class Magnoliopsida; order Myrtales; family Lythraceae; genus Punica; species Punica granatum. The sequence goes on along the minus strand of NC_045130.1, from coordinate 19,487,129 downwards.
GGGTAACAAGAAGTGGCATGTAACCATTCTCGCCCAAAAGTATTTTATAACTAGAAATGGTATCTACTAAAAGAATGCAATAGGTCTAGTGAATGTTCACACTGTGACAGGGATACTGACCATTCTTTTGGTTTTCAAACCAGTCCCTGTAAACCCACAAATCATAACATCCACAGGCTAAAGGTCTGAATCTTTCATATCAAGGCATTTGAATGATTTGTAAGGCATAAGATTTACAGCAGCAACATTGTCACACAGAATTTTGTCTCATGTAAATCTGCCAATTTTGCATGAGATGAATAAGGCTCTCAGATGATTCATGGTATCATCAGAGCCAGCAGGTTTAGGGAAACTTAAATAAAATAAATTTTCACAGCCCTGACCTGTTTTAGGATCCTCCGGCATGAGGTCTTCAAACCCTCCCAAGTGCAGCTCCTTATTAGCGGGAATGTCATCTTCCGTATCATCTTGCAGTCCTCCTTGATGTTCTCCTTCTAATATAGCTGGAAGAGTTGACACCATGTTGCAGTCTAATGTGTTGGGGCTAGTCCTCCCTGATGTTCTCCTTCGAACATAGCTGGAAGAGTTGACACCATGTTGCAGTCTAATGTGTTGGGGCTATCTTCTTCTCCTACCTCTCCTTCCTCTCCTTCCTCTTTCGCCAAAGCTTTATAAACACGTCCTTTACCAACTTTGGCCTTGAGGCATCCGTTTTCATTTGATACCCGAATCGCATCTGCCTAAATCTTTTTCTTCTTTCTCCTAGGTTTAATTGTTTCAATTGGCTTTTCTTCAGCCACTTGGGTAAAGCTAGTTGGGACTCCTTCCCAAGAATTGTTGTCCATGGTCATCACTCTTCCCTTGGCAGCTTGATCTGGACATTGGAAGCACTTGATTGCTCTGCCACAGGGTTCAAGTTCTGCCCCCTTTGCTAGCGAGATAGCTTCAACCCAGCTTTTCCAAGGGGACTCACCAACCTCTTTGTACATGGATTGCACATATGGGTCATGGCACTTTTAATGTGATCCACCAGCAACTGGACAGTGGATTCTTTCTTCATGAGATTGTGCCAGAAGTCCTCAGTTGGAGTTGACAAAGCTTATACCAAACATTGAGCATATCCAGTGCAGTGGCTTGCCTGGAGTAATAGCAAAGGTGATGTGCTTCAGATTGCAGCTCAACATGTATTCGAATTTTCGGCTCCAAACATATATTCTAGATGACTCCGGAACAAGAATTTAGCTTAATTAGATATTAAGTTTCCGATATTACTATAATATAATTTCTCTTAATTAGATATTATTTCTTATGTTAGCTTGAGTCAGTAATCTTAAGTTTCATATTTCAGATTATTACCTTACTCTATTTTAGGAAAGTAATCTAGAGAAGATTAGATATCAATTTCCTATTTTAAAGTCAAGGGGGTGTCTTCCCTCTATAGAAATATGCACCTATTGTAAGAGAAGATGACAGACTATGAATGAATATTTTTGAATGAAATTGCTTAGAGCGTTTCTTTTCTTTTCTTATCTAAACAAATTCCTTGTTTAGTGGCGAAAACCCCGATTCTTATCATTCTTCCTTGAGCATAGCGAATCAAAATCACTTTTCTTTCTCGTGGCGAGTTATTTTATCGAGTGAGTTTAGTTGGTTCTACTCTCCACCCTTCTTTCTTATCAAGTTCTGGTTAGTGAGCTTATCAAAAGGGCTTAGGTTTCACTATGTTCTTGATCACATTCCTGAATATAATGCTTTTATCTGTGGTGTGGCTATCTTGTGATGCCATATGCAAAATCTAGCCCACTCAGCATCATCTAAACCTGTAACCACAGGGAACTGCAGCATCCCAGTAGCCACCATTACATCAAATAAGTTGTTGCCTAAAGCAGTTTTATTGTCATCGTCCTGCCAAGCATCAGCAACAGCATTAATAAAAGGATTAGAACCAATAATCTCAACCAAGTTTACCTCCGCCACTTTAGGAGAAGGAAAAGGATTCTTGTCTACACCATATCGGAATTTCTCCTAGGAGCCTTAATTCCTTAGTTTCAGTTTTATCTTGAATCAGGTTCCTAAACTAGAGACACTTAGTAGTAGAATGTGAAAAAGTGTCATGCCATTTACAGAACTTACCATGAATTTCCTGATTGTTCATGACCTTATATTTCCCCTTGATTCTAATCTTACCATTAGACCTCAGCCAATCAAATATATGATATGCTTTAGTGATGTCAAATGAGTATTTTCCTTCACTGCTATCTTTAATAGATTTCTGAGCCCTAACATCTTTATGAGTAAGTGCGTCACGAGTAACAGGATCTCCTTTAACAAATTCAGCAACATCAACATCATACTCATCATAATCTGACTCATCAACCTTGACAAAGTCTTAAAAGTATGCGTTATAAGTTGTTTTCTTTTGATATTCTTGATTTTCCAGCAGCTATTCATAGCCAGTGGCCGTAGAAGCTAACTCAAACAAATCGAGAATTTTGCTCCTTGGAATTCTTGCACTGTTCGAGATGTAAGCCTTGGAAAGCCATGGAAAGAAAGTGTTCCTCTGCCCAAATAGCTTTACATCTGATCCTAGCTTTCTTAAATCTGTTGATATAAGGTTCAGCAGATTCTACTGGTTTTCGTTTGATCAAAGTCAATTCACCAATTTAGACTCCAAGATCTGTCTTGGAAAAGTATAAAGCAAATCTCAATTTCATGTCATCCCAACTTTGGATAGATCCAATGGGAGATATGTATACCAAGTAAAAGCAGCCCTATTATATATATATCTAATTGGAATAAAAATATATGCATACACTATTATATATTTTTTTTATTGTAATTCTTTTACCATTAATTTGCAATCTAATATAATTAAAAGATATTTTAAGTATAAAAATTTCTTTAATTAAGTCCAAATAAAAAAATTGATATATTTTACTGAATATATTATTTATATAATTAAACTAACGATGTGGCGTCGCAAGAGGGCCGGTAAGAGATGACGTGGCTTCACGAGGTTTTATTTTCGGGATGTTGTTGCACTAAAGACCGATAAATGGTATGTTATTATATATATATATATATATATATATACTAGGTGAGTACTCGCGTGTTGCGCAGGCAACTCCATACTTGATATATGTAATTATCTAAGCATAAATAAATATATGTTGTATGTTGTATTTTTTAGTGCTGTTTGTTAATTTTTTTTGTCATATATGTTATCTCTTTTTATCGAATTAAATAATATTATATGAATACTCGTTCAATATATTTGGTTGAATGAATACATTTTTTGGAATGATATTCGTAAAACGAATATTTAATATTTGGGTGAATGTTGGTTTTCAATAATTAGTAAAACTATGAAAAATTATATTACGTTAAAAAATGGCAAAAAAAAGCAAAAGGGAGGAAACCATCGTTATCAAAACCGGATTGGCTGGTTCGACCGGTCATGTCGAGAAATAGCATCATGTCCTGTCCAATCTGCCTAGAAACCCAAGTGAGTTGAGCCGTCAGACCCATTGAACCGGCTAGTTTTTGAGCAAAATTTCATTGAACCAATCCCACACTAGCATGCTACCAATCAAGCTAACGCTATCTTCTTGTTCTTTTAACTCTACTTTTAGGTACTTATTAAAATCCAATATTTATTTTGGAGTAAGAATATTAAATATAGACATTTTCTTATATTATCCTTATATTTCTTTGAAATTATCATACTTTTATCTTAATTACCATAATTTTTTTAATAATATGAATATTTATTTTATTTTAATTAAACGTGTGGTTCAACTCATCGAATCTCCAATTAGACCCATAAATCCATACCCCTTCCAATTCACCATCCGGTCCGATTCTGATAACACTAGAGGAAACGCACGAAAGATATTCTATAAATTATAATAGCACAAGATAAACCACTATGGCACCTCAAATTTGTTATACTATAGATAAAATTAAAAAAATAAAAAGATAAAGTGCCATTCAAATATTTGAAAAATATTGAATATATCAATCAAAAGAAAAATATTGCACTCACCAAGCAAAATCTAATGAAGCCTTTTTGAAACAACTAAATTGATGTAAGATTAGACCAAATTGATGTAAGATCGATGTTTGTATTAAAAAAATATGTCAAATCTGGAAAAACAGACACATCTTTGGAAATGGAAATAGAATGGTAATAAAGAATATATGTTGAATGTGGTGAATCAAGAACTTTACTCTTGTTGCCTCTTATAAAAGAATACTTTGATCGGTTTTCTTTAAACTTTTAAGGCCTAGTGTAATAAAAGGTAAATCCTAAATAACTAATAAAAGGGTAATGTCGAATCTGTGACCTCTAGATCAACAGGCAATAGTGTGCACTGCTACGCTACACCATCTTTTGATTAGTTTTCTTTAAACTTCTCTTTCGTTATTCCCTCTCTTATAAAAAAGAATACTCTGATTGCCTCTTCTTGTTCACGTCTTCTTTGACTGGTTATATAGTCGGTCATGTATACATAATCCTATAATGAATCAGAACGGATATGTATAATATATATGCAATCATAAAACTTATATTTCATTATATCAAAAGCATATGTTTATTCTTATAATGTAAGATTTTAAGTGATCTTCAAATGTCAATAAGCAAATTCCATTATATATATTTATCGAATATTAAATATTGCATCATATAATATTTATATAATTAAGATGACGACATGGCTTCCTTAGAAAAACCAGAAAAGACAAGAACGCGGCTTCAAGAGAGGAATGCAAGCAATGAAATGGTTTTCCCAAGTTTCATCTTTGAAAAATGACGGCGCGAGAACAAGCAAATAATTTGTTATTATATAATGAAAGACAAAAATTGGCAGCGCGAGAACAGGCAAATAGTTTGTTATTATATAATGAAAGACTAACCGGAGCGTGTTGCTCTTAAGCTTTGACTACACTTGGATGGGAAAGGGAACAGAAACCACATTAGACATGGACAGAGGAAAACTATCAATATATTTCCATTTCCCCTATGACAGTACTTTACAGAAATACATTGGTCCTACAAGGGAATGATCCCTCTCTCTCTCCCCCCCCAGCCTATGTTGTTCTTTTTGCCAAAATATATCAGTCATCTCTCATTCCCTAATCCCTTGCCACCAAAAAATAATAATAATAGAATATTGGAAAAGCATCTAAAAAACCCAGAAGGCCCTAAAAAACATACAGTAAGGATCGTCAAACTGAAAAAGAATAGCAATCGTCCAATCCCAGTTTCTCAACCTAGTCAGTCCAGGCTTCAGAAGCAACCTACTTTTCATGGTCACTCTCTGGGTGATCCGAAATGGTTTCCTCAGATGACATAGCCCCAACATCAGGATGCTCAGTTCGAGAAGGGTCCGACTGTGTTTTACTCGAATCTGCACTATCAGACACTACCTGATGAGGTCCTTCAGGAGCTACCACCTGCTGGTCATGAGATGATGAATCATCTACAGGCTTCTCTGGCTCCAGAGCAACTTCTGAGCGGTGCAACTCAGCTTGCTGGTCTGGTTCAGGCAATGAGGACGCACTCGGTGGGATTTCTGGGCTTCCCGAGGCAGGAATAGTAGCGATGACCGGCAATTTGGGCCCAGGAGCAGCATGAGAGGCAACCAGCTCGAGTACCTCAGGGGAAGGCATCAAACCGGCACAAATTCTTCCCGGTAAATTAATATGCGTCCTCGAAGATGATGGGCTCATCGATCTTAAGTTCAAGGGGACCGAGTTGAGTTCAGATTCAGTCAAGGGCGTCGACTGCGGAAGTGAATAGTTCAAGGGGACCGAGTTGAGTTCAGATTCAGTCAAGGGCGTCGACTGCGGAAGTGAATGGAATTCCAGGGCCGAAGGAGTGGAACTCGGATCACCAAACATATGTGACCGCCTCTTCTTCTTCCTCTTGAGACTCCGCCTTGGATCCTTAGGCCGAGGGGGAGGAGGGCCCAGCATCACAAATGGAGGAATTGCACGCTCTTGATCTTCCCCATACAACAATCGGACTGAATGAGCAATCGCTGACACAGTGGGAGGCAGTTCTGGATCTGGGGGCTTCGTGGGGCCCGTCACAGCTTCGCGGAGCCAATGGGGCAGCTTGTTCTTTGAAGAAACACCATCATTGACTATTTGTTTCCCCTTTGAATCAGCAAGATTCTTCTGGTGTTCAGCAGTGGCATCAGGCGATATTCCTGAATCGATAGGTTGTCCAAAGGGGCCGAAACTGTTGCGGGACTCACGTAACATGTTTAGAGATCTGTCCAAAAGGCTCGGTAACTTACCATAGACAGCAGGTTCATCTTGTCTCCTCTGATGTAATTCCAAGCTGCTCAAGCTAGCCAACCCAAGAGAGCCCAAGTTGCTGGGATCAAAAGGAGGGGCAAAATATGAATTCTCAAGAGTTACGTTTGTTGAAGTTCCGGGCCGGTCAGATGGTCCAGCAGAAGGATCCAGCATCAGATTCGCCTGAATTTTTTCAGGATGTAGTGGCGGAATCGGAGGATAATGCTTGTGATGCAGCCCAAGTGGGTCCAGAGCCTCAAAGCATGGAAGGGCAGAAATGGGCTCACCAAATCCTAATTTCATGTCAGTCAAATGGCCATGGAACTTTGAGGCATTGGCAAGTTTGCTTCCTGGCAATGCCCTTGTCATCATTTCATCAGAAAATGAGGGATATATGGGTGATTTGCTCGATTTGCGGGGCTTGTTTGACCTTGGCACTGGAGCAGTTGACCCATCAAAAATTTTCACCTGCTCCTCTTCCCATCGGGCCGACAAATCCTCAGGAGTTTTATTCTTCGAAAACTTCAGCCTCGGATCCCTGAGCATAACATCCCAGTTTCCACGCCCGTGTCGCCGAACACCAATCCAGAGGAAATCAAGCTCATCTTCTGACCAGTCGTCGACTTTCGATTTCTTCCTGGACAAGTTGCTCAACCCAGGGCCAGTTCTCATCATGATATTCTCAAGCACCTTCCGGTGATTCTCCGGAAATGAGGAAAATGTTATTGGCATCTGACCCAACCCTAAGGTTGGTGCGGGAACTTCTCTCTCATGCTGACCATATCGAGGCACCTCAAGTGGAGGGAACTTAAAGTTTGGCAATGGGGGAAAATTTGGAATTTCAGGAAAAGAGTCATTTACAGATTCGAATCTGCCACCCAGTGACAAGGTGGGAAGGAAGTCATGCTGGGAAAGCATAGCTTTAGGAGGAAGGGGGAACCTAGGAAGCAACTTTTCATCAAGAAATTTGTCTGGCATCATCTTATCCGGAAAATCAGGGGCAGCAAAACTTGGACGCTCAAACAGAGCGGCAGATCTTTCTTCAAGAACTCCAGGAGGATACTGCATAAGACGAGAATGAATGAGCAACATAAATATATAGACACATGAATGAAGGCATTACAATTAAGATGTAAGTATGTCTTTAGGATCCTCACAAAGCCTGCCTAAACCAAAAAAGTCAATACTTTTTGGTTCACAAAGCCCGCTCATTATTCACTTTCCAGGCTTTTGGTGAAATGTATGTCATAGCCAATACATACTTCATTTTCAATGAACTTAACCCTCTGTGACACCTATACAAAATTGATTTAAATAATTGCACATACTTTCTTTCGCACTCATTCAAGAAGAACCTGGATCCCTATTTACTCTAGTGAATACAAAGAGTCATGAAGCATAGATGTGGTCTGTATGGCAAGCGGAAAAGAAAAGCTCTCGATGCAGATCTTTCCTCCAGCTGGTAAATGTAACAAGTTTTTTCTTGTCAAGGTTAACCAAAAACCAAGAGGACCTTTCAATATTTACCCTTTTATTTTTATTTTTTTGACTCTTTCATATAGATCATGTTTGATTCAATTGTGTGTTGTGCAGACAGATGAGCACGGGATATAGGGAGCAGGATCTAGGAAAAAACTACTCACAAGATGAGGTGGCAAAATTTCGCCAGGTCTTTCTCCGAATTTAAATTTATCTGGGGCAGGTTGCTCCAGGTCTTTAATATTCGGCCCAATCAGAGTCGCAGGGAATGGCGCTAGATTGAATGGAAATTCAGGCCCAGAAGCCCTGCTTTGCCTGGGATTAGATCTGGAAGAATTCCGATGCAGCGACTCCATTTGATAAGCATTTGGGGCACATAGGCCCAGGACCGGTAACAGTCGTGCGGGTCCAGGGTCTGCCAGATGCCTGTGGCTCGGAAGATTATCTGGAGTGTGGGTCAGGGAACTAATAGAGATATCAGTATGAGCATTGACCGTTTGATTAAGTCGGCCTGACTTTGGAATATCAGGGTGCTGAACAGAATTATCGTCCTCTGGATCCTTAATTGTTTGAACTGATTCACCATTAGGGGCATCATTGGGGAAACATTGAGTGAGCCTCTCAGGCGCAGGCGGTACCCCCCCTGGATGAGATTCTTCGACCATATTCCTTCTAGCAAGGCGCTCTTTTTGCCTGGCACGGAGTCTTGAACTGCATAAAAAATACAATAACAGAAATTACCACTGTTGGGCTCAAAAATAAACAGAGAAGGAGAAACACAATCAGAAGAGACTTCCAAATAATGACATACTATTTCTCTTTTAGTGCTCGTCCAGCTGGTGTGTATTCGCGCTCTGGCTCTGGTTCGGGCTCTCGCTCTTCTTCACCAGCACTCTGATTTACAAGTTGAAAAAATATGAACAGAAGAGTAATTTAATAAGATAATAAGATAAAATAATTAATAAGATGATGATTTAAGATATTATAAGAGGAAGTAGCATAGCACCTAAAGGAATAAGAACAGAAGATTATAACGTCTCCAGAGTCCGAACCAACATTTTCTTCTCAACACAGCCAAGTTTACTCATACAATTATTCACTGCCTATGAAAGGGACCATTATCAACATCTTTCCTAAGCACCTCCCATTCAACAATACTAACAAACTGAAAGAATTCTCTCGTGTTTGTTATCACCATCATGCATTTCGTGTAAGGCTCAAAGGGCTTAAAAATATTCCTTTTCTTTCCATAGGAGAAACTAAGCCTCTAAATACCCTACCACTCATATTTTGTCTTATCTCAAGTGAGTTCGCACTTTCAGTAATTCATGTTCAATAAGAAATTAATAAATACAGTGACAAGTATAATCACCAACTTTTTTTTTCCCCTTAAAAGCAGACGTACAAGGTAAACGAAATAAGAATACAATTGATCTGCATTAAAGAAAATATATACATTAGTAACCACAGACTGAAGCAAAAACCTTTTCCTTAGAAAAGCTAAATGGAAAATTGGTTTGTAAGACAGACTGCTGAACATTTCATATAACTACCGCGATGCGAGCACTATAAGAGAAATCATAACAAGAAAGAGGCAAAGCAGGTCATTACAGGCATAGGATCTACCAAACTGGTTAATTGTTCAATTAATTAGCAATGCCTTTGTGAAGAAGTGGGGGGCATATTTATGGAAAGGGAGATTATATTATTCTCTATTTTTGTATGCGCTTTTGTCATGTTATTCTCTATTTTCATATGTGCTTTTGTCAAAAGTACAAACGCCATATCACATCAGACAACATGACATCCAGGTAATAGCCTCAATTTTATGGACAATCTTGGGTTGCAAGATAAGAGTCTTCAGCAACTATGCGTGCCATAAAAATAATAAGATAAGGTCCTGACAAATACAAAGAAGCAGAGACCTAAAGAACACAAAAACAATCAAGTAGATGTACCTCATTAAGAATTTCACTATGATGGGATGCATATGCTTCTCTGTAAGAAACAGCTTTTCTTTGGCGCTTTCCCCGGCCAAGGGCTGCTTCCTCCTCACTCTGATATCTCTCCCATCTGTGCAGTCACCAGTTCATTGTCAAATTCAGAGAAAAGTATTTCAAGTAAAAGGTAAGATTTTCAATAAAGAATATGTGATCTACGGTAATGATGCATTCACTTCACGGCAAGTTCTTCCGAGTATACCCGAGTAATTTGGTCACACTAATGGATCTTTTTATGCAGTCATACTTTCTCGACAATTATATAAATACAGGAGCAATAATATGCATACATTCATTCTTAGAAAGTCAACAGGATTGGATATGGTTTTGCCTGCTTTATGGTCAATTCATTATTTACCCCACTTCTCCGCTCAAAATAATCTGAGTCTTGGAAGGGAGTTCCATCAAACTATACCAGTCAGATTAAACATTTACTAATTCTTTGATCCAGTGAGTAATAGGGATCTTGAACTGATAAAAAGATACTAGAAGCTAAAAAAGGGCATCATGCACAATTGCAATAATGGGGTCCATTGAGATTCTGAAAATTTTCATGCATTCTGAAATTCCAAACTGCAAAACATGTTATGCGGCTCACATGGTTACCGCTGATGGTCAAGGTTCACAAAATGCATTTGTATTTTTGCATGATGTTTGACAGTCATTTGGTGTTGCTACGGTGCTTCTACTACCACAAATTGGAGCAGAATTTAGAATAACATGGAAGACCAACATAATTCATTCTGTTTTCGTTTATATTAAGCCCTGCATAGTGAATAAGGACAAATCAAATAGCCCCAAGAGCTTTTATATATTACAAGGGCTGCTATAATAAGGTCTATTTCAAAAACTATTAATCTCTTTCACCATTCTTACCTTCTCTCTACCTTAGAAACATACACAGAGATTTTTGAGGATCATCATCCATACAGTATGTAAATGCTCAGTTCATTTTATTTTATTTTTATCTATTGTCCTCAACTTCTTTTATGAATAGGATAATGCATGTGTTTGCATGTTTGCACTTTTTAAGATGTAGTTATACCTGTTATCCCATTCTCTTTATTTTATGTCAATTCATTGTTCTCCTCTATGCATGGCTCTGTTAAGTGGGTTCCCACACTTCTTTCATGTTTTCAGATTGCCAGTCTCAATTTCTAATAATCTGCTAAGAGAATACAACATCAACTGAACACAAGCAAAAAGGAAATGAGTCCTCATAGTACTCTTTTCTTGATGAGAGTTTGAATAAAGAAAATCATAAATCATTTGATGTTGATGAAGCTTGAGCTTGTTTCTTTAGTTTTTTTTAGTGATAAAATGTTATTCATTGATAAAAGCCGCCAAGGGAAGCCAAATTACATGTACAACAATAAAACCAAAATTATACATAAGGCTTCAAACATGGCAGTAAATTGATCATGCTCAGAAGCACATGAAAATTCCATCTATATCCTAACCATACCAAAAATTTGCAGCTTACATAACTTGAGAAAAAACCAGCAAGTTATTCTATCCCCAGTTACCTTCTTCCTATACACACACACACACACACATATGACTTTGAATCAACTAGAAACAATAACTAGATTGAGCAAATGATATTTTGTAAATGAAAAATTGTGTAATATTTGACATTTTTATTGATCAGTGCATGTGCTTTATGTCATGATTACCACAGAAATTCCACCACGACACTACTAGCATCTGTTTTATTAAAATCTTCATAAAGCCTTTCAATTGAACCTCATGAAGAAAAGAACGGAAAATATTATCATCCCAGCAAAAATTAATTTTATTTGCAAACCACAGGAGGGATTTATGGACCCAGCCTCTCTGGTCCCGTCTAAGATTGGGTCCAGAGTGCCAACACCCTTCTCATGAAAGATCACATGAGACTTGGTGTTAACAGCATAGTTAGTAAGCCTCAATATCACAGAACAATGACATGCTGAAATCTGAGACCACATTTTTGGATAATTCAACCCCCACAAAATGGAGAATTAGATACAACAGGAAAAAAGACTTAACTTTCAGAATCCAAAAGAAGTGAAGCCTGGTTGATAAACATTTTAAGCAATCACATGTTGCATAACATATTTCTTATAGAAATATAGATAGCGACCACTGAATAGGAAGAGTGAGGATATCTACATTGGAATGTTTTACCTGTCAAATGGATGAGAAACATACCATAAAAGGAACCAATAATACTTAAGATTATTAACGGAATAATTTATGCACCCATCTCCCATTTGGAATAACAAGTCGACTTGCACATATACTGCCAGTTAAAGACTAAAGAATCACCACATCCTACTCTTTGGCCATCTGGACGGGACAACAGTAACACAGCACCACATATTCACCCATCATATGATAAGCTGAAAGAATCTCTGGTTGAGGAGAAGGGTCATTTAGAGGAAAGACATTATTAACTAAGGCGGAATAGATAATCTAAGGGATGAAACCATAACTATAATTCCTGCAGATATGATGCAGACACAGTGCCATACCAATCGTACTTTTTATTTTTTTTGCTCGGCACCACACAATCATACTTGTTAGATTCTTATACCTCGACCTATATTGAACTCATTTATTACCAACTCAAGTAGTTAACCACATGCACTGGAGACTAGATGCTACTGAAAATGCTTCATTGATAAGAAGTATTTTTTTAAAGCATATCCCCAGCATGCTGTGAGAGCTTCTCCTTTACCTGACACGAAGAAGTTTGTCCCACTCATTCTCCTCAACAGCATTACCCACATTCTCTTCCTTCTTATCAGAGTTGGATGCACCAATACCCTCACCTGCAACAAGAGGTGACTCCCCTCCACCTGGCTCTTCAGCCAGCTCATCATTCCACTCAAGCGACTGATACATAAATAGGAGAAGAAAAATCATCAAAAAATTTATATTTACCTATCGTCCAAACGCCGGTGGGGTTTATCCCTTCAATGATATCTAGGGATTGTCTCTTTTAATCTACGAAGTGTTATATCAGTGGAGCAAATAGAATAAAAAATGGCATTGGAAGTTAAAAGGAGGCGTCACTGTCCTTTTTTAAATGGTGTCAAAGTCCTCTTACTAAACTATTTAGGTTAAGGTTGAAATTTATATAGGGAATAAGCATGTTCTATTAAGCAAACTCAAAATAGTTTCAATACAATCAACTCTAACTAATAAGTAAAGCAACTAAAGAATCCAGAAATCAACTAGCAGATGGGTAACATAGAAGAAAAATTCCCCACCTTCACTGAACCAAGCACATCATTCTCCACATCTCCCTCAGTGCAATCGGTGGAACCTGCCTGAAGGTTTGAACGGTCAAGCAACTTCATAATTGCATTATCATCCCACGCAATCTTCTTGTTCCCATCTGTACATTTATCCTTGTAGACATCTCCCAGGCCGCCGCCTCTCTTTCTGTTCTTGTTCTCCATATCAAACACTGCCTCCTCTATGTTGCTATCAGTCTCACATGTTTCTTTTCCATCGTTAGGACAGAAAAGTTCCTCAGTACCCCATCTCAAAATGTCTTCCACTTCCTTTTGGGACCCGGACTTGTTCACAAAAAGCTGATCAAGCATCAGTTTCTTCTTTGCAAGCTGTAGTATGCGTTCTTCAACACTTGCACGAACTACAAGCCTGTATACCAAAAGACGGTTTGACTGACCAATACGATGTGCCCGATTCATTGCTTGAATGTCAGCATGTGGATTGAAATCAGAATCATAGATAATAACTGTGTCAGCAGTGGCCAAATTGATCCCAAGTCCACAAGAGCGTGTTGACAACAAGAAGACAAACCGACTTTTGTCTTGGTTAAACCGTGCAATTGCTGTCTGGCGATCAGCCACAGAAACAGACCCATCCACTCTTTCATATGTCTTGGGCCCAAATTCAATAGTCAAATAGTCCTCAAGAATATCAAGAAGCTTGGTCATCTGTGAGAAAATAAGTACTCTATGACCATCCTTGTAAAGAACCTTAAGCATAGAATGCAGAAGAGTCAGCTTTGCCGAAGCTTTAATACGCATTTCATGAAGAAATTCGACCGATCCAGAATCAGGCTCAGTACCAGGTATCAAGTAGGGATGGTTGCAAATTTTTCTCAACTGCATCACAATGTTTAACATCGATTGTTGGGCCACCCCTTTCCCAATATTCCTCAACATCTGGTAATTCTTCGTCAGAATGGCGCGGTAGTATTCAGCTTGTATAGATGACAGCTCAACAGGGACCATTCTTTCAGTTTTAGGTGGGATATTTTGCATGGCGTCCTTCTTAAGCCTTCTAAGCATGTGTGGAGCAACAAGTTTCTTAAGCTCCTCTACTTTCTCGGTGGTTGTGAGATTATTGAAATTTTCCTCAAATGAAGAGATGGAAGGAAATGAAGCAGGCTGCAGGAAGTTAAGCAAGTTATACATCTCACCGAGATTGTTTTGGAGAGGAGTTCCTGTCAACAGTACACGATGCTGGAAGGAAAATGAATTTAGCAAGTTGAACAGCTTGCTTTCGGAATTCTTCAACCTATGCCCTTCATCGACCACAAGAACTTCCCAGGGGACCCCACGCAAATGGGATGAATCAGCAAGAACCATTTCATAAGTGGTCAACAGAACATTGAATTTATAAGAGCCTGTCCTTTTATTGGGATCACTTGGGTCACTAGCATGCCACTCATACTGGCGAATAGCTGCCCTTGCTTTTGCACATCCATGGTACTCCACAACGTTCACATCTGGGGCCCACAAAGAAAACTCAGAAAGCCAATTGGGCATAGTAGAGAGCGGAACTAAAACCAAACAAGGCAGAGAAGCTTTGAACTCAAAATAAAGTGATGAGATAAAAGCACAAGCTGAGACAGTTTTCCCAAGCCCCATCTCATCAGCCAGTATAACATTTTTGCCCTTGTGCCAGCATTTCCGCAGCCAATTTAGCGCCTCAAGCTGATGAGGGAACAAGGAGCCTCCCTTCAGCTCACTAGGTTGCTCACTGAGAGCGACTATCTCACTTTGGCGAGAATCATCTTTTGACCTCAGTGAGTCACGCCTAGGAGAATCTCTCTCCCATGACTGTTGCTCCAGCTGCTTGAACTGATCAATAAGATGTGAAGATTCTTTAAGAACTGGTTCATCTAATCTTTCCCAAGTGCATTCATCGTAAGGAAGACCAGTCCACTTCACAAGAGCTTCTCTGCAGCCATCACTAGATGCACGGAGAGCAATAACTCGCTGAGGCTGCTTCCACCGGTCCTCGCAGATATTAATCACTGCTGTTCCATATTTTGCTTTGTAGTTTTCCAATTTACGTTTTGCAAGAACTTTCAGCTGGGATTCAGATATCCAGCTATTATGCACATGCGACCTTCCAACCCATTTCACTAAAAACTCATAGCATGAAGTCCCAGATTCAGAAGCCAAGAGTTTGTCCCCATGATTGCTATTTATTCTAGTTGGCATGTCTGTACCTTTCTTATCATTATCATTGCAAGAGGTACTCCTATCACATCGTTTGGGATCTCCATCACTGTCATGGCTTCTTGTGTTAGCACCTCCTTCAGCTTCTGTCTCCATCCCATCATCTCTTTCTCCCAGCTCATTTGCTGCCCCAGCAGATTCATCACAATTTTCTATGTCATAACTTCTTTCTTCACATTCTCTGGCCAAAGATCCCCTCTCTATATTCACTTTCAACTCTCTAGCATCGCTATCAGTGATTTCTTTCTTTTCCAGGTCTTGAGCAATAGCCTGATTGAGTTTGGCATCTATACTCATGTCAGTACCAGCACTTTTCTCCACAAGTCTGTTTTGATTTTCTGGATCAAGAAAATTATCAGAACGAAGGTACTCTAAATTACATGACTCATAACATGCAAAGAGTTTGAAGAATACCTTTAATGCGACAACCCAAAACTCTGTCAACCTGAGAAACGAATGAAAGTCAGAGGATGTTGTTCCAATCATCAGAACGAATTATACTTTTCCAACACAAACCAACGTCCCAGGATCATCTGTAATCCTTTAGGAAATACCTGCTGAACTTCATTGATGGCAATACTTTTGCTTGTCAGCTTCTCCTCCAAATGATGCTCTCCATCTGAATGTTGTGCACGTTTAGAGTGCTTACGTGTTTTCTGCATAAAGTCAGAAATAGATAAACAAGAATTGTTTTGAAGAATATCAACTACGAATCAGTATGATATGATTCTCATCTACACAAACAGATTCTTGAATTCAATATATTACAAAGCCTCAGGAGAACAAAATACACCAGGGGAAAAAAAAACCCAACAAAGTGTCAGTTATCATTTAATATGGCTTAATGCGTCTTCTGTTTACAAGTTTGGCATAGCAGAGACAGAAAACACAGACTTAATGGTATTGAAAGTCAATGTAATTTTACACCACCAACTTCACCACAAGTTTCAGGCAACCATCTCGGTTTTAAAAGTAATTGAAGTATGTAATATAGCATCAAATCAGCTTAACTAATCCTTACATGTTCACTAACATGCAAAATAGTTTATGAGACTTTTAAAATCCTATGTTCAGAGCAGCTCATTATTTTTAGAGAGTCCTTTAATGACTGATCTGGGCCTTAAGAAAGTTTCTTCACTTGTAAGATCATTACGTGCTCAGGAGCCCTAGTGTTACTAGGGAGGAAACTTCAGAAGCATATTGTACTACCCAGAATGTTTCCTGGAATATTAATTTCATCCCAATCTGCTGTGCGATTGTACTTCCAACACTTTTCTTTGTAACCAGGACAGGGTTCCATTGCATCAATAATAGCACGAAGAAGATGTAAACCCATGCAGGAAAGGAAGAACAAAAGATATAGTTCAAGAGGCTGTCTAGAAACTATCCTACAACTACCCCACAGTAAAAATGGAGAGGGATTTATTTTGGTATTAAGATAGTAATGTCATGATAAAAAAATGAGTGGAAAATACCAAATTGCTTGAAAATTTACTTGAACAGAATATTGTATGCTTTCATCTAACATGATTAAAAAAGATTGCAGCTTTTATCTTAATAATGCCAAAAACATACATATTATTGAACTTTATGTCTCTTGTATTGTTGTAAATATATATCTGTGAAATGGCCGCAGACATAGATAGAAAGATCATCTGATACAAAAATGGTGCCTGTCAACAGGACTTACAGGAGCAGCAACAACGAAATACCTTATATGAACTATTTTTCATGGCACGCATAAAAATGCTTAAGGTACAATTATACCTAGGGTTGCTTTCATTCACTTTTTTTCTTATCTTACAAAACAATAGATGATCAAATCTTCCAATCCTACACTTGGAAAACCTACATATTAAGGGTGTGTTTGTTTTCAGAACAATGTTCAACTCAACTCAACTCCACTCCACTTATCTTCAATTCAACATCACAATCATTACTTTTTATATTTTTTAAATATTTTTAACCATTCAATTCAATTTTTTATATTAAATTCTCTCAACTATTCATTACTTTTTCATAATTCAACGATACAATCATTACTTAATCATTATTTTCTCTCAATTATTTATTACTTTTTCACACTTTTTCTCATAATTCAACAATACAATCATTACAAATCAATTAAAATCAAAACTCAACTCAACTCAACTCTCAATCCAAACACACTCTAAATCCTCTACTGAACAATTCCAAAAATGTCATTCTAGCACCGTACATTATGTAATCATGTAGATCAAGAGTTGGCCACAACATGAGATCAAGTTCCTAAGATCCCTGAGCAAGTAACAACATCTAGACTAAAAGCTTGGATACTGTAAAACTCCTCTCTCAAAATATTAAAGGATTGTATTTTAATGAATCTCCCTTGATGTCCCTGTATAAAGTAGTGACAGAATTTTTATTCTATGAAAACTCACAGTGAGTTTGCCTCGACTGTGTATATAAATGAACTTAAGGTAATACTAAGTAGTGCCAATAGAAGACAGTAGCAACCAAGATGGACCAAATCAGAAATCTAACTGCATTTGTCCTTGCCCCTAATTCTGTCTGCAAGATGCAGAAACTTTGGACAACAAAAGATAACAGGACAAATCAGG
This sequence comes from Punica granatum, assembly GCF_007655135.1. Taxonomy (NCBI): domain Eukaryota; kingdom Viridiplantae; phylum Streptophyta; class Magnoliopsida; order Myrtales; family Lythraceae; genus Punica; species Punica granatum. The sequence goes on along the minus strand of NC_045130.1, from coordinate 19,469,255 downwards.
TCATTAATCAAGCTTTCAAGAGTTGGCTCTCTAGAAAGGATTTTTAAACTCCAAAGGGGTAATTGTATTTTATAACCTATTTTAGATATTCTCAAATGCCTAGAAACATGCATCAAAGCATACCTCCTCTTTAGCGAGATCACTTGAACCTTTGGCACCAACAGTGTCTTCCAGAGCAGACAGCAAAACCTTGCCATGACCAGATTTTCTTCTCTGCTGGAGATTTACAGTTATGGATTTTGCAGCTTTCTTTGTTGACACACGTTTCTTAGAAGCACTGTCGTTTCCGTTATCGGTCTTAGCTCTCTTATGCATGTCATTTTTCTGGACGTGTTTCCGTTTCTTAACTTTCTTAGGGAAAGTACCAATTGCAAGAACAACTTGAGTGTCAGGAGCATCATCGCCAGATAAACTGGAGCTCTTCTCTACAGCTCCATCTTCTGGCTCTGAATTTGACGGTTGAGAGGGACATGAATCTTCCAAATTAGAGAAGTCCACTTTCCTGACTGGAGGTTCATTATTTGGAGAAACATCATGCATTTTTTCATTATCATTATCCCGAGTTTCTGGAAAACCACTAGAGGATCGGTCACTTGGATTTCCAGGACAAATTTCATCCATCGGAGAGGGGTCTGGTTTACTTTTAAATCCTTTGACCCGAGGACCAGCAGACTTCATTTTGCTGGAAGACCTTTTCTTCGACATAACAGAGCCTCCAAATATTAGAGACATTTTCTTCGTGCCTGATGAGGAAGTAGGTCTTGTGCCAACAACTTTTGACCGAGCTCGTTTTGAAATGGAATCTAGATTGCTTAAGAGCTCCACTGAATCACTTTCCCCGCAGCACTTGGGGCACTGCCATCTTCCATTTGGAATACGCTTCATATGACAAACAAGATGGAAAACAAAAACAATCAATAATGTAATACTGAAGCAAATTATCAAATGGTAAATAATGATATATCTCTAGGTGAAAGCCCATAGGGCCTACCTTAAGGGGAGGATTGAGGCACTGGAGATGATAGGTCCGTGGACAGCTATCACAACAAAGCAGGTTGCCACCAAGGTCACAGACGACACATTCATAGTAATACTGGAATGGAAACAGAGACCGTAAGTTAGAAGACTTAGTGAATCATTAACAATCTTTCAATAGATAGCTGAAAATAAAATGAGAAAAATGCTTCCTTCTCCACATTCCACTCGTCTCATGCTTATGGACCATGGCTACTCATGGAGTTCTTGGGGGTGGGGGTGTGTGCAAAAAGAAGGCTAAAGAAGAGAGTAGAGGCAAAGGCCAGGTGAAGAACAAATGAAAGATCCGCTATATTGCTAAAGATCACGCCAAGCATAAGAGCAAACAGAATACATATATAAGGACCAGATTAATACTCATGCACAAACTAGGAAAAGCAAAGACAGCAGCAATCAACAACAAAAGAAATAAAACTCACCCCATCATGTCCTTTCTTCTTAGATGAAGACAAAGTAGAGCTTACTTCACTTTCTAGCTGCTGCTTAGTAGTATTCCTCAATGGTTCTGAGGCTATTGTATTCTGTTCTTTACCATTTGAAAGATCCAGTCCATAAGGCAGTTTTCTCCGCTTCCGCTTCAAAACCCAGTTCCTATTAATGATTTTACTAGCCAATGAACCGTTATCCTTCATCTTCAATGCTATGGCTTACATTGGGAGAATAAACCAAGAATCAAGTAGAAATTATACAGCCGCCTGTAGATGCACATGAAACACATCAAGGGGAAGCACAAACTATATATAATAGGTAAAAGCTGCCAGAGTGGAAGCTGATGAACAAAAACAAAAGTAATCACTTATGACTTCTCAGTTTTTTGGATAAAATATGATAAAACCTACTGATAAATCTGACATGTAAACTTTTTGATCCGTAAACTTGCAAGTTCAGATGACATCAATCACAAAATAAGTAGTCCTTTTCCCGGGGGACTCCAAACAGACTGTACAAGTAGAAAAGATTATAATCATCAAGTAATTAGATTTCATATGACATTATCACCATCTCAGTGAAAACATATAAGCAGATAACAGCATAAGTTTCTTAACAGAATCTAACCACATTACTTTTTTCCCTTGTTGAGGGTTAGAAGAAACTTAGCCTAGCCTCCTTGAAAAGCAAATATAACCAGAGATCACAGTCAACCAAGAAAGACTCGATAACATAACATGTTCAGCTTTACTTTAACCATCGAGATGGAGCATCTAGCCTCTCAACAGACCTATATAGTTCCAAAAAATTTTAAGACATCGATTTGTTCTTCTAGCTAACCTCACACAATGACCAGCACTTTGCAGATGATCATTATCAGATTAAGATCCAATAGATTGATTCATTCGGAAATTTAGAGGACCATTTTAGGAAAAATTAATCAAAAATTGACTCAAAATAAGTGTAGAATCACATGAACTCTTAAATAAATAGCGAGCTTTCACTGCCCATTGCCAAGGCAACCAATATACATAACATACATACACACACACACATATATATATATATTAGGGGCAATATGTACTAACAAAAAATGCTTCAGCATGGATATTTGCTCCCAGGGACTACAGTGAATGCAGGTCTGCACCCAGGGACTACTGTGACAGCAGGTCAGCTAACTAAACTAAGCAGAAGGCACGTTGCATGCTGCTCTGAAACTCATGTAAGATAAAATCATGCAATTGAAGTTCAAGCGCTACATTTTTGCGTGCTTGAACAATCACTAGGACTCAGCTGGAGTAACAAGTCACATTGTGGTGAGGTGAAGTTAGAACTGAGAGCAGCCATTTACAAATCACTCACTAGTTGAAGCACAGCATAAACAAGAGTAGAAACAACACCATTGACTGCCTAATACTAAATAACCAAAGCACTATATTTCGAGCAATAAAGATTTAGAACTGACCCAAAGTGAAAATCAATTAAAATGTCTAACAGCCACATTCCTAATTCAGAGTGCCCGACTACAAAAACAGTATAAAAGAACAAACACAGCATAAATCTACAAAATCCAACCTCAGGGTGAGTTCAACAGCTCAAAAGCCACTGACTGCACTTAATTGAAACAGTCCAAATCCCGGCTTACGCCGCAAAACCCCGACTACAAGAATGCCTCCAAAGCATCAAATGTTCCACCCACAATCACAGAACATGGACAAAGATTATCAACCAATCAAACACTATCCGGCATCAGACAGGGCAAATACAGCTGAAGAGGCACAAATTGCAAAAACCCCAGAACACACAGATGCAGAAACAAGCAGCAGGGCAAAGGAATCCAATTTTGACAGTACCGTGACGGATGGCAAAGCTTGGCAATCTAAGCAAGTGGATCAAGAGCATGGCAGAGCACGGAATCAGATTGGAGGCACAGATGGGTCTAGGGCAAAGCTACCAAAGGGGGGGAAGGGAGGGGCTGAAGAGGGCGGAGGAGGGGATGGGAGATACGAGGAAGAGAGAGAAAGCGAGAGACGGGGTTGTGTGTTGTGGGGGACACCAACCCAAGTATGAATAAATAGAGAGAGAAAGAATAGTCCTTCCTAGAGAGATATAGAGAGAGAGAGAGAGAGAGAGCAACAGCAAACAACAACATCAAAGAGAGCGAGCAGTTCTAGAGAGAGAATCATGAGAAACTTAAGGCACATAATACGGATTCGCTGGGGTCATAGGACGCCCCTCCCTGACATGTCAGCACCACCATTAACCCGGAAGCCGAGGCTCATGGAATCGAAAAAAAAAAATTACTTTCGGACATTCACATCATCTGTGTGGTCGATTTGAAGCTCGAGATTCCGACTTCTTGAAAAGTTTCAGGAAATACGATGACGTGGTGTGCCGAAAACACGCGGGGCGACGACATGAACATGAACATGGACAGGGACAGGGACAGGGCTTGGTTGTTCGGTGCGGATGGAGCCGGGGTGTGTTGTCCAATGCACCTAACCAGTGGGATCTGGACACGTGGCGTCCCCAGGAGCTGCTCCCACTTCTCTCTCCTCTCCCCGATCTTTGTTTCTTACTTTTGGGTTTCTTTATTGGTTCGTTCGTTCGTTCAGTCATTCATACGAAGTCCCCTCTTCACATCATTCCCTCGTCTTCTCCTCCCAAAGCTTCACGTTAGGGAAGGTTTAGAGAGAGAAAGCGGATGAAGGAAGAGAGAGAAAGCGGATGATTCGTGTTCCTCTTTTAGGCTTCTCATCTCATGAGAATGATAATGGCGCTGCTAAGTCAATGGAGGAGTGCTTGCGGGTCCTCGATGGAATGCGTGACCAAGCTCTTATTGCTGTTTGTGCAGCCTTACCCATGTTTTACTAACTTTTCTTCTCGTGTTTATGTTCTTTTTCCTTTAATTTTTTATTTCTCTTTATATTTATTTATTAGTATATATCATTCGTAGGTAAGTAAGCCGAAACTACGGCAGCTCATTTCCTATTAACGGATACATACAAAAAGCATCTCTTTATATAACGAACTGATCGAAACTGTTATAGCATCTGCAATCTTAGTTGCCTGTGCCTTGAATCAATGAATGGATTATTTTTTTTATGTGAACTCTGGTATCCGAAAGCCTACTAATCAATGAATGGATATTAATTCGTATAATTTTCAATCGTGTTTGTATAGTAATAAACTTATTCAATTAGTCTATTAAAGGAAGAGAAAAAGATATTTTTGGTTCTATAAGTTTAGCATTCAATTTTAGTCCTATAAGATCTAAACTATCGAATCAATCATATATGTTTGCTCCGTAAGACTATTTTAGTACTATAAGCTTTGAAAAAGACATTTTTTTGTCTTATAAGTTGGATTTAAATTAAAATGTGATCCTATAAATTTTAAAAAAGAAAGATATTTCTGGTCCTTTAAGTCGCGAAATGGATCAAAATTGCCTGACGAAGCAAATGTATAGGACTAATTCCGTACTTCTAAAATTTGAAGAATCAAAATTGATTGAAGGCTAAGTTTATAGGACCAAAATTGTATTTTTCCCATTAAAGTAATGATTTTCATTAACTAAACTATTCATAATAATTTTCATATTTTCCCGTAATTAATGAAAAATACTTTAACCATGGAGTCAATGGGTTCTTGGCCAATCCCAGAGTACATTGACTAAACCAAATTCATCAACTGATATAACAAAAGTTCCAATTTCATTCAATAATGCTTTTAAGGAGTTACTTGGTTAATTGGGTATAAGTCAAGTATCTATCTCTAAACATGCCTAGCAAGAAGTTTGGATCGATCCTTAACCAAGGCCTTCGTTTGTGAATATTTGGTGAGTTGCGATTTCATCAAACAATGTTGTGGCAAAACATTGTCAAGATTATGTACTCGCAATTAGAGTGACCCCAATTTTATTGTACATGAAAAATCAAACCGGTTTAAGATGGCACACGGCTCGATTATCACATATATTTGGACCTATTACAGATGAACTCTAAACTCTGTAACCACTATAATTGAGACAGAAGGGGGATGGCATTAAGCAATAATATGTTTCCACCATATAAGCTGTAGCCAATTTGCTTTCCACAAACACCCCCCCCCCCCCCCCCCCCCCCCCCTCCCCAAAAAAAAAAAATAGAACAATCGCTCAGCACGTTGAAGTAGCCTATGAAGGATCGACGAGTCAATGAGCAATTTTAGGTCAGCCTAAACTTCAACGTGCTATTAGTTGTATGGAAGCCAATGACTATAATGGAATACTAATCTCGGGTTTGGGAGTTCAAATGCTGTATAAGTTCTCCTAATGCTCTTGCTTCAAAATATATATGAATTACTGACATAAAGTTGATTCAAATAGTTCGGTGCTCGTTCCCCTTAAATCAATGTCTCTAGTTCGAGTGTAGATTAAGAAAATCTACGCTGTGATAAGTTTACCCTCTAAAGAGCCGATCCGACCCAAACTGAATTAATCAGGGCCTTTGGGCTTCCGAATACTAGCGTCGTATAAAATATTTTTGTAGAGAATTCTAACGAGAGATCTTTGAGAGTGTAATATTTATTCGGATCCCTAATTTAACTTATGAAACAAGGGCTCCAACAATTTCTGGATATACAAAACTAATCATAACTAGATTAGTGCGGCCTTGTTGTCACGTGTAAGGATCCAATAATTCTTTGATAAAGCTCATTAATTTCATAAAAATAAATAGCACCATATAGCATATGGTTTTCATAACATGTTAAATTTAGCACATATTTTAAAAATTGCTTACAGTTCTAATTTCTTGCCAAATCTAGCATGCAGTAAAATTCTCATCTAAATTTGACAAAAAAATTCGACATGTCAGGCTCACTTGGGTTAATCTGCACAAATAAGCATAAGTGCACCAAGTTAATATAAATATGTTTTTAATGTAAAATGACTATAGACTATCATAACCTTAATTTAATTGCGCACAAAAATAAAATTTATGAGGTAGGGGTATTTTGGGGAAGTCAAAGTTTTATATAGTGAAAAGACATTTTAATACTCAACCTTTGACATTATTATCATTTTGGTCATAAACCTTTTTCATGTTATTCTCATTCTCAACCTTTCACTATTTTGCCACTTTGGTATGGCTGTACAATTTTTCATTAGGAAACTCATTTTCCATCCAAGAGTATATTTTAAAATGATATATTTTTCAAAATTAAAAAATTACAACAAATTTTTAAAAAATTTAAAAAAATAAAAAGAGAAAGAAAAGGGGAATCGTCATAGGGAAATGGGAGGGGGTAGTAGAGGGCCTTGCTAGCAACAACTGGGTCATGATGACCTCCCTGATGGTCGGCGACCCAAATGAGGCGGTGATGGTCACCGACATGGCCCCACTACCCGAATTTCACAATTTGGGGAAAGAAAAGTAAAAACCAAGGTTGAGGAGAAGGGTGGCAATAGGGGTTTCACAAGCAAACCACCCACCCATAATCGGGGTAGATGATTTTGATGGTTACCTTGGTGTCTTCTCGATTCTTTTGAACCTTGAAGAGCCTTCCTTATCGATGACATTCCCCATCTATTACTCTATAAAAAATGTGAACCTCACGATAATGGATTTTCACACATAGGGATTTGATTGGTACCTTCTCACTTTCTAATGATATAGACCTTTAAAATTATTATATTTTTACGAATAAATGGCACTTTGCAATCCCACCTTTGGGCTTAGTAGCGAAGTACCCCCTATCCTTTAAAATTTTGCATTAGAAAGTGAGAAGGTACCAATCAATTTATTAAATTTATTAAAATATAAAAAACTTGAAAATTAGGTCGAATGAAGACAAAACCTAAGACAGAGAGGGAGAGGTGAGACCTCGGAAGAACAAAACAATGAGCTAAACATAATTTGGAATTTGATCAGACAAGTCCAAAGGTGAGATCTTTTATCGAATCAGAGACTCATATAACCTCCCAACGACGAACAACTCTGAGACCGATCTGATTCAAAGGCAAGACCTTTTTTGTGTCAAAATGTTGGATGGCCATGGAGGAAAAAAGACCTTGATGGAGATTTTACAGGGATGAAGAAGAAAACATTGGGATTGACTTTGTGGTGGAGATCTTTGGAATTCGAGTGGAGAAGGGGACAACTCGTGAGATTATTAGGGGAAGCAGAGAATGAATGTTCTATTGAATGAATAAAAGAACTCAATTCTCTTTTCCTTTGATATTTCCATGTCAAAAAATGAAGATAGGAGAAGATTTTTTAAAAATTTTTGAGATTATGTTTTCAAAATTTGAATCAATAAATTAATATAATTGAAGTTTTGGCCGGAAAAGTGACCAGAAAAGTAATCGGGTTGCACTTTGCTTCTCTTTGTATAGGTAGAGTGGTATAGTATAAAATTCTAAAGGTTGGGTGCTTTACTACTAGACTTAAAAGGTGATTAACTGCATTTTACTCTATTTTTACTGGTTTATTATTGCTTCCCCCGCCCAAAACCAAAAGTTACGACTTTGTCTCTTCGCCACCCCCTAACTCGGCTCTGCTTTCTCCCTCTTCCTATTTCCCTTCCGCCGCACTTTACGCCCTGTCCATATATGCTTCCTTCCTATCCTCCTAACTGTTCTCCTATGCTTCCATTCACCATGAACCTCTCTCTTGACTACACCCTGCACTGTCCTACTAATATGTTTCGCACTATCGATGGCAAATCTATTTCTCATGCTTTCCATTAGCCCTGGGCTTAACTTCGCTTTTGATTGTGGCGCCATTGGCTCCATTTGCATTCAGGTAATTTTCACCTTTTCGCTCTGACAGTACCTCGATTCGTGCTTGGGTGAATGGAATTCACTTTAGATTAGTCGTTGTGCGAACTTCGTCGTTCAGTATTTTGTCATTGGCTCCATTTATGTTTTCTCTGGTATTACACCGATTTTTTTCGATACTACTATTGCTTTTTCTCCTTGATTCTTGGCCGTGGGTTTGTTTGAAAAGCAGTTGCTTATCAATATGCATACTAAATGCTCGATAAAATGTCTGTGTTAAAACTCAGCCATGAGACTCAACCATTCCCATTAAGAGGATACTCCATTAATGGTGGAGACCATTTCTTTGTAAACCATGATTATATGAAATTGAACGTGTCATCAATTAGAGTATACCTTCCTCTTAGTCATGATACATTACTGATCAATTTTTATGATAAGGATTGTCCTCTTAGGGCATCCTTAATTTTCTTTTCATATTAGGGCATGAAAAAGATTTCCAATAAGAGATCTTATTTATTGTTTAAGAAATTATGTAATTTTTGGAATAGACAAAAGAAATTGTATCGTCCTTTTCGCACTTGAAGTAAATTTTCATACCATCAATTGTGTTTTTATATGTATATAATTGATATATAGAAATCTTCTTGCTCTATGATTTTCCGAGATTTTTCTCATGGAAATGAAATCTTGAATTTTGAAAAACAAAGAACAAATTCACAAAATTAATATCAATAACCACACCAACGCATGTTTTTCCTGATATCGCGTGGTGTTTTGGGCTCTTTGACATGGGACAATAAAAAAAGAAAAAAAGAAAACCACAAATGTCTAAAAAGATAGTGAATGTGCCATTTCTTTCTGTGATTAGTTTTCCCATATCAATTTGCCCCTTTTTTCTTTTTTCCGATGCTTATATGTCAAGACTTTCTTGCATTTAATATATTGGCCTTGGCATGCAAAAGCAAATTAATAAACTAATAATTTACATGGTAAATTAATCAAAACTGTATATTCTCATATTGCTGCTTCATGTCAATTTTTTGATTACTCAAATTTCAAAGTTCTATTTTTACTATTCTATATTGAAGAAGCTCATGTATTTAGGAAGCTAACCCAATGTAAGTTTCGAAGCAATAAGAAGTAAGCTGAGCTGAAGGTGATGCAAATGGAGGGTTATAATTCATTTTAAAAAGCCAAAAAATGCAAGTTATTTTTCGAGATCAGTTACAAATACATGGCGGTACATATTTGAAAGGTAAAGTCACTTCCAAATGGATCACCTTTCAAGACTCTCAATTGTAAAGTGTGATTTGCCTTAACTAAACCATTTTACTGGTTCTAATTCAAAATTCTATACTTCTATTATTACAATTGGTAGAGGCATTGAGTAACAGTTTTGTGTTCTTTTGCAACTTGTTGTACTTATGACTAATTCTAAATCACGTATGTAAGTCACTAAACAATACCACTCTGTCCTTTTTTCTTTAGTACAAAGTATCACCACAGCGAAAGGGGGCTTTGGCAACTTTTTTTTTTTTTTTTTTTTTACCTTGGCCGATGCATTAAACATCACGAAAAACACTCTCAACATTTTCAGCAATGTTTTTTTTGTCGCCATTGCCCCCCGTTGGGAGAAGTTTCGCGCTGCTTTTAGAAAATCATCGGGAAAAACCTCCTTAGGCCAACGCTTTGAAGGCGTCGACAAAAACCATGTCTAGGCCAATGTTTACAAATCGTCGGCCAAAACCATGCACATGCTGACGCTTGGAAACGTCGGCCCAAAACATTCCTAAGGCGAAGTTTCCAATGCCTAAGCCGACGCCTTGAGAGGTCGGCCTAAACAAGACTAGGCTAAAGTCTAGGAAGCATCGGGCAAAACCATGCTCGGACCCACACTAAAAGTGTCGCCCCGGATCATTTTTAATTAAAAAAATTGACAATCGATTGTCAACAAATTGACAACCTGTTGTCATTGGTAAACTGTACCATTGGGTATGTTTACCAATAACAACGGGTGGTTAAGTTTTTGACAATCGATTGTCATACCCTAGAAATCAAGAAAATATTTCAAATCATTAAAAGAATCATATTGCAATTTTTGATACTCAACTACAACTTCGAATCATTAAAATCTAGCATAAACTTCTTCTACTAATAATCGCGAGGGAGTGGTTTTTAGGCCTCCGTTGCTGATTTTGAGGTTTTCTGTTAGACACGTGGCCTGAGACCCAATCGGGATTGGAGTCGTTGCTACATCATTTATATGGCTGGTGAGCCACCTAAGTCACCTACGGGGTCACATACTAATCACCTAATGATTTAAAGTTTGACTCAGTTGATAGGCTCACGAACCAGAACTGGGTAAGAAAGAAGGGTGGAGGGTAGAACCAACTAAACTCACTCGATAAGATGACTCGCCACGAGTAAGAAAAGTCGTTTTGATTCGCCACGCTCAATGATGAACGATAAGAATCGGGGTTTTCGCCACTAAACAATGAACTTGTTTTAGATAAGAAAAGATAAGAAACGCTCTAAATAATTTCATTCAAAAATTCATCAAATTCGTCTCCCTTCGCCTCTTACAATAGGTGCATATTTATATAGAGGGAAGACACCCCTCTTGACTCTAGAATAGGAAACTGACATCTAATATTCTCCAGATTACTTTCCTAAAATATAATAAGGAAACAATCTAAAATAGGAAACTTAAGATTACTGACTCAAGCTAATATAAGAAATAATATCTAATTAAGGGAAACTATATCATAGCAATATAAGAAACTTAATATCTAATTAAGCTAAATTCTTGTTCTGAAGTCTTCTAGAATACGCATTTGGACCCGAAAATTCGAATGCATGTTGGGCTGCAATCTGAAGCACATCATCCCCTCTCGATTGGAAAAAGACTCGACCTCGAGTCTTCGTCGATCTTCTCCTGGTCTTGATTTGTTCGTTTCGCCGCTTCTTAGCTTGCCACTTCAATAACATCTTTTCTTTGAGAACTCTTTCCAGTAATTCTTCATAAATTGACTGCTTTGTTTTTCCACGCCAACCAACTCGTTGCCTGAACTGTTGCTTCCTCGGTTGAGTCGTATATGCTTTGGCAAATTTTGCCTCGATTGGATGAAACACCATCGACGAATCTTTAATAGCAATTACTTCTTGAAGTTCCACTTGGCCTGGGTCTAAAAATAGTTCAGCCTGAACTTTCTCTTCAGACTTTGAAATTAGTTCCTCCCGAATAATCTTGCCAATCGCTAAATCCTTCTCGACCAGAACATTATTATCTTGTGACGCTTGAGCTGCTTCATTCTTGGACTCCACTTTTTCTTCTTTAAATTTGTCACCCTTCATAGAAGCTTCTTCAAGTTGTACTTTTTTCTCGACATCAACAATCATCATAGGCAAAGCATTTGTTTTTCCATGCTTAAGAGGATAGGTAGACTTCATGCAACCGTCTTCAGATTCATAGAGGCGTTCTTCGTATCCCAAAGGAAAGAATCTGACCTTCAAGAGTTGCTTCATGTGCCTCCACGTAAATACCAGATTCCTTCCATCTTGAAGACGATTATTTTCCAATTTCTCCCACCAAGTAGATGCTTTGCCTCTTAGTCGATAAACAACTCTAACAACTCGACTTCCATCATCCGGGATGCCGTAGTAGTCGAAGGATCGGTCCACATCCGAAATCCATGCCAAGTATTCCTCGGCGCTCATGCTTCCGTTGAAAGTCGGAATTCCCTTTGGGGGATAATCCTTCTGCACCCATTGGTGTCTTCTTATTCTACCGGAACTCTCGAGGGCTTGGGTCACTCGCTCGAGCCGTGCAATGAACTCTTCTCGCGTCTACTGGAAAGTGAGAGGCAAGTCTTGGTCGAGGTTGCTTTTAGCCATAATCTTCGCATATTTATCAAAAATCCACTCAAAAACACGTGTTTCACTCGGCCAACAAAGATAGAACATTCGCTTTGATACCAAATGATAGGCTCACGAACCAGAACTGGGTAAGAAAGAAGGGTGGATTTGATTCGCTCACTCGATAAGATGACTCGTCAAGAGTAAGAAAAGTCGTTTTAATTCGCCACGCTCAAGGATGAACGATAAGAATCGGGGTTTTCGCCACTAAACAATGAACTTGTTTTAGATAAGAAAAGATAAGAAACGCTCTAAGCAATTTCATTCAAAAATTCATCAAATTCGTCTCCCTTCGCCTCTTACAATAGGTGCATATTTATATAGAGGGAAGACACCCCTCTTGACTCTAGAATAGGAAACTGACATCTAATATTCTCCAGATTACTTTCCTAAAATATAATAAGGAAACAATCTAAAATATGAAACTTAAGATTACTGACTCAAGCTAATATAAGAAATAATATCTAATTAAGGGAAACTATATCATAGCAATATAAGAAACTTAATATCTAATTAAGCTAAATTCTTGTTCTGAAGTCTTCTAGAATATGCATTTGGACCCGAAAATTCGAATGCATGTTGGGCTGCAATCTGAAGCACATCATCAGTCTTTCTAACTAGAAAAATGAGTTCATAAGTTTTTTTACCATATTAGTGGCCCGTAAACTAATAACTCGTCATTTTGGTACCCTCATGGGCTCCTAACAGTTTTAACACTTTTTATTTGTTTAAAGTCGGGTTATTTAATCCTAGGGTCGAGTCTACGTTCAAAGAAATTAAAGAATGAATTACAAACTTCGCACGATACTCGTACTTATACAATTATACAGTCTGACTCTTTGAATAATGAGCCACACATTCGAGTCAGGAAAGATAAAACGGGTCATACTTTCAGGGCAAAGTAAATGAGCCATACATTAATGTCAACATTCACGCAAAGGGCCGAGTGGGCCTAAAAATGAGCCTAAGGCCCAAAAGAGGAAAATGGGTGTAGGGCCCCTAATATAGAAAAGTCTAAGTATATCCCCTATATTTACACATTTTATTCACGGTTTATAAGTTTATCTTATTTGATTAACGTGGTCACATTTATGTGAATTAGCCAATTAATTCCCGAAATTCTACAAAAAGTGATCCAAATAGCTCAAGGTCAATTTAACCTTCAATTTAAATCCTAAGACTCAATTAACGGGTTAATTACCCTTAATCCCTCGCAATGTGTCAAATAAACATGACTATCTATTTTAATCAATTTACACACAAGAAATCGAATTATTAATCCAATTAAGTCAAGTGTTTGACTTTAATCCGGTTTAAGGGACCATGGGTCCTAATGACCCACCCTCAAGGTCACAAAGACCTTCCTAAGAGTCTAAGACACCCTAATTGTATCTAATTACCCTTAGGCCCATGTAATTAAGTCAAATATACATGATTATTACAAGTTTATATGTCAATTTCATTGCTTGATCAATTTTGACTCAATTAGACACACACAAGGCCAACACTCACAAAGGTGGTTATCCACATTAATCAAGCGTAAAGACATTCAGTTAGACTTGATTGGATTCCGATTCTTAAGGTCGAAACACTAATTAAGTCAATTTCACTTAAATTGGTCTAATTACTCATAGTTAGACTTTAATTAAGCGAAATCAAACTCAATAGGACCCTCATCCACTGGCCCTACACATCACTTCATGCATTCATGATCTTCATACATCAATTGAAGCACAAATTAAAAACATGGCCGTAAATAGGCATTATTACACAGGGAGGAATGAATAAACAACATAATCATCACCTAATTAGGTCTAATCGCCCCCTAATTCAATCAATTAGGACTCGAATCAATTCAACAAAAAATTTTCAGCATGCTTAAGAGGTCAATTTTGAGCTAATTAGAGCTAATTAAACTTAATTAAGCAAGATTTTAAACAATGGGAAGCTAATTACACACAATTAGGCCTAATCAAGCAACAAATCATCAAAGTGACTCATCTAAGCCTATTTTACAAAAAAAATCAGAATGTTGCAAAGTCCAATTTCATGCTAATTTTGCCTAATTAAGTTCGTGATTAAGCCGATTACACACAATTTAAGCTTAATTAGACCCAGTTGACCCCAAATTAGACCAAATCATCACATGACTGGCATGATATCATGAGCAATTAAGCACTATTTAACCCGATTAAGACCTAATTGGCACACATACAAGCTAATTTCAGCTAATTACACCTGATTACACAAGAATCAACTCAACTAACACCAAATCAAGTCCATGTATTTTGCAAGTAGTCTTTTTCTAGTACAATCAAGAATAATTAGATAAGTTTGATCTTAATTAAGCAAGTACTACTCAATTAATCCTAATTAAGCTCTACTAACCTAGACATCTAATCTACACATAATTACTCTAACTAAGCAAGCATCCACCAAAATACAAGCTAAATATCTTGATTTCAATTCTGGACAGATGCTTGGAGCCTCACATTACCTTAATCCTAAGAAATATTCGGATCTTCGAGCTCGAATTCGGCGAAATTGGGGGGTTTAAGCTCTTAATTATCCTATTGATTAGGGAACCTAAGCTTAATTAAGGGATTTTGGGTTAGTAATTTGGCAAAACCTCAACACATGAAGTTGGCCAAAAGTCCTTAAATCTGTAAAATGACCCTCTATTTATAGTAAAAGGGGAGTCGGGGGTCATTTTGTAAAATTCGACAATCCATGGACCAAAATGCAATTTGAATTTGAAAATATGAGAGTGCCGGACGGGTCCAGCTGCTCAAATCTATCCGTTGGACAGGGACACAGAAGCTAACCTTGCCCCTGTCCTAAAAATTTCACCTTGGTGAAAGTTGACTTGAACTAGTTGAACTGAACTGGTTTGCTCGGGCAAAAATAACATACTTGCCCTCAAACTTTCAAAAACCTTTCATTTTCACTATTTTCGTGATTTTAAAGCATATTTGAGTGGAGAAAAATTATTAGAAAATATCTTCGAGTACAGAAAAAATTCCCTAACTAGAAAACATTTTGACATGAATATTTTTGTTACATGATAATATCAATTTCTTTGTCTCGAACCCTTATCCTTAGGGGTGGCAATTCGTGTCGTGTCGTGTTTATACGTATCGTGTCTAAATGGATTCGTGTCATCGAAGTCATAACCCGTATACGACACGATTATTAAACGGGTCAGGTTTTGGAAACCCATACACGATACGTTTATATCCGTGTCAACCCGTTTAGACACATTTAAACCCGTTTATCGAAACGTATCATAATAGGTACATGTATACATGACATGATTATAAATGTTATCAGGACACGTTAACCCAACTTGTTTATCCGATCAACTCAGTTACCCGGATATATTAACACGACATGTTTATCCGATTAACTCGTTTACCCGAACACGTTAACACGACATGTGTTGGATTGGGTGAAAGAAAGGAAATTAGATTAGGGACTTCGGAAGTTAGGATTACATGAGGATATTTTGGTAAATCCAAACGAGTTAACGGGTTAAATGATTATAGTAACACGATTAAACATGTTTAAATAAATAGGTTTAATCGTGTATAATCGGGTTATACGGGTTCAACCCGATAAGACACGCTTATTAACCGTGTTTAAACGGGTTGGACCCGTTTAGACCGATTATCAAAAATGTCCAACCCAAACCCGTTTAATTCCGTGTCGTATCCATGTCGTGTTATCGTGTCGTGTGAAATATTGCCAGCCCTACTTATCCTATTGAATAAAATATATGAATCAAAAGGTTTTAATTGGAGAAAATTTATCGTGCCATTCTTCATATAGCATAAGAGCAATTGGGTTTTAAAACAAGGTCTTTGGAGAATGAGCGTCACTTTTCGAAATTCGTTTTACGTGTGCGTCTCCCGATGAAGAAATATTGTCAATTAACTCGTACAAATTTTAAAAATAGGTACAGATAGTCAAAATTAAGTACTCAACACTCAAGGACTTATCTGTTTATTCTCGGTCGTTCGTTTTTATACTTGCAATCCTAATGTGATTTATCAATTCTCTGATTTGGTATGCTCCCCGAATAATGATCATAGCCCGGGTCGAAATGAGGTGCTTATAGTTGCCCCTCTTCGGTTCGCCGTCCGTAAAGCGTTAAGTCGAAGACGAAAAGGACCCCTTCCACGGCTGGGCTCGATCGGTCTTCTATTCACTATTCCCTTGTCTCCTTTTTCCTTGAATAAAGGTTGTAAACACCCCATTTTGGCCCGGGGCATGAACAAGGGATCGTATGAACATAAATGAGGTTAGAGGCAAAATGGTCAAAGTCAATCGCAAAAGTCAACTAGGGCCCGATCAGGAAAATTAGCAAAAAAATGGGCTTGGGAATGCTTAACAGAGCAAAGCACCAAAAACAGAGCAAGAAACATAGGAAAACTGAACAAAAATCGATCCGATCAAACTTGATCAATGAAGGTCAAATGAGAGTCAACGGTCAAACTTAGTTAAAGTCAAAGTCAAACTTGACAATCGGAAGACCCGACTACTATTCATAATTGATCAATGCAAGATTGGTGATATGCACTGTTTCAACAATCGAAAACTGATCGGTTCAATGAAGGACAGTCAAAGGGTCAATTGAAGAAGCCAAAACTTTTGAGGTCAACATTGGTCAATTTGGTCAACCATTGTCCAATGGGTCAACCACATCAAGGCCAATCGGGCAAATTACTCATATGGATTCGCATCTACTGGGAATTTTTATGGTAGATAGAGCACGTCAAGAGATTCATTGTGGAATTTTGCTATGCCCATAACTCATTACGGATACCGAGATATGATTTTTTGAAGTTTTCAGGATTTACATTTAAATTAATTGTACTATGTCTCTTGAAATCAAAGAAAAAAAAGTGTAAAGGTTCTTCTGTTTCATTGGTGCAAAATAGGAAAAAAAAAACCCGAAAAACTGAGTTGTGAATGATAAATTTTTCCTTATTTCTAAAAGATCTTCGAAAACCAAACTGAGATTCTCGGATTTCAAATTGAGGTCGAGATGCCCTCTAGGAAAATAAATAAGGGAGAGATGCAAAAAAAATTTTGGGTCCAATTAGCAGCAAGTTGGAGGACACATTGCAATTGATCAAGAGAAATTGGCGGGAAAGAGAGAGGCGGGCCAGACGAGTAGGCTCGTGGCCAGGGCAAGAGCTTTTCTAGCCATCTTTGGACACCGTGAGCCCCGGAATTATCCCATGGCCACGCAAGATCCACAATGGCGAGATGCAATGACTGAGGAGATTCGATGGAACATGGACGACCGAGGCACTCCAAAAAATAAAGGGCCCATAGATTGCAAACGCAGACCTTCATATGAAAACTCTGTTTCAGTGAACTGTTGTGCGATATAGGTCCCAACAGCGAGCAGTGACATCTTTCGAGTATTGGGAAGGTTTGGGTCGGGGGTTGTAGATTTTCATATGAAGGGGTTCACTTACTGGGACTCTGTGGTCTTGAGCCCAACATGAATATGCTTCTGCTCGGTTAACTGAGCTCGAGCATTCTAGGGTCGCTCTCGAGCGGATCCCGAGCTCTAAGCTCAGTCAAGTAGGACATGACCTCAAGGTCCGAGAGAATTCTAAGTTTGGCCAAATTCGAGCTTACCAGTTCTAGGATTAATTTGGCTCGGGTTGGTTCGAGAGTACCACCCTTAATTAGTTTTGCGATTGATATATCTGACAAGGTCCTGGACGGGGTCGGCCCTCGGGATTAACATGAGCAGGTGAGATTTCGCAAAAGAGCAGAGATCTGCCTGATGATCGAGCTAGTCCGGGAGCTCAATGCTGCTTAATTTGCCCGACTTTTGATCGCATCTAACTGAAAAGCATGCCTTACCTGCATATTCTATATGTATATATATCAGTGACACAATTTCCAATCGCTGTAACTTCTTCGATTTGATGAATTTCTCCGTGCTATGAACTTATAACACTGGAACATCTTGAGAACAGACAGGAAGCAGCAAACAATTGACAAGAAATCTGCGTTTTGTTGCTACCAGTGTTTCGGAAAGAAGCAATTAGAGCAGGTGCTATCTATTCAACTCACTTTACTTATTACATCATTCTCTTCCTTTTTCTCGGTCTTAAATGTTCCACCCGAGCAACTGCAATGAAAGTGATCACACGTAGAAAATCTGCCCGACATTTAAGAGACTCTCATGAGGTACATTGAACATGACACTGTTCTCCCGGCATATCTTCCTAAGAAGTGCGTATATGTAGTTGATCGCTAGCTTCTTCAAGAAATTCGCATCTCTCCTTGCAGTCACCACCGTATTTCCTAGAATGTGCACAACCCCGGCGGCTCTGCAACGGTCCAAATATTCTATCTCCTCGATCTCCGTCCTGCTCGCCCTGGGACCCCCAGCAAAATGGCCGTTGCTATTGTTATTAGCTCGAGGGGATTCAGCAGGCGCAATCGATTCCACTGATGTGACTGTGAAGTCGACGATTGAGGATAGGGTAGTGCTGCCATTTTCATGGGCTTCAAGAGCCTCCCCGGAGCATCTGGTTTCCTGATCATCCAATAAGCTAGGCTCACTCTCCGTGCATTCTTCCATCATGTATTCGACCCGAACATACGTGTAGAGGCTGTCAAAGAGCATCTTCTCGAAATCATCGTCCTTCTTGTGGAGGTCCTTGTAACCATATCTTGCCACACATCGGAACATGTGGAAGTTCTTTGGGCCAATTCGTTTTATGAGGAACCGCTCCTCTTCTGGGACCGTGTACACAGGGAGGTACTTGAGGCACACGAATACTACGACACTGTGGATGGCTGGTAAGTTGGTGATGAAGTGGGAGAACATGAGGGGAACTCCTCTTGCAAGCTCTGTATACACGAGCCCAACCCCTGGAACCCGCACCAGACCTAGACTGGGACCAAGCCCGAGGATCCATGCCATGGACACCTTACTGTGCATCTCGAACTCGTAGCGCTTCTTTGAACCATAATGCCATATGTACATGATGATGAAAAAGGTTGCCGCTATCACTAAAGGGACCCACCCTCCCTGATTGATCTTGAAGAGCACTGAAGTGAAGTAAGTACCCTCCACAATTAGGGACAAGACAGTGAAGATGACAACGAGAATCCAGTGGCATCGCCACACCAAAATCATGATCAGGACCATCAGAAAAGTTGTCACGATCATAACAACCGCAACCGCAGTCCCTGTCATGTCATTAAGTGTTTAAGTAAATTGTTAAACAAAAGCCATGAACCATGAATTTAATAGAGCATAGTGACAAATTTACCGGAGGCATTTCCAATTTGGTTTTGGTTCTGGAATGCTGCAGTGACAGTGACACAAAGGACCATGAGGATCCAGTTGATGTCCGGGATGTATATCTGATGGTGGTAAATTTTGGATGTGTGCACGACTTTAACATTTGGGAAACAGCTGAGAGCAAGTGCTTGCTTGATCAGGGAGAAGGTCGCTGATATTGTGGCTTGACTCGCAACGACAGCTGCTCCAGTTGCAACAAGAAACATGGGCCAGTATATACTCTCTATGGCAACAACACAAAATCGTTAGAGCAGTCTTCTGTACCACAAGTGCTCTCCCGATCATCATATGAAGATAAAATTCCCTGAAAGTTCAACTTCTATCTGAATCTGTAACACCTTCAGCTGCTAGAGCATGTTTAGGAGAGGAGACTGGACAGGTCAGTTGCACCAGTTTGACGAGAAAATGGACCTCGGATTTGGTTCATGAAAAAATGATTTGTGCAAATTATATCAAAGAGCCAGTGCTTTTCACACCAGTTACTTGTGGTACTCGGTAATTCTTGCTGTTGGTCTATTTTACATTGAATTTATCAACCTGATATCCATCGGTTATTCTTTGCAATAACTCTATATAATCCCTCTGATTGAAGCCGTCAATACATACTGATTCCATGTCCGGTCCTCAGCCAAAAAATACTCTGATTGGTGGATTGAGGTTTATATAGGACATTTAGCTGCTTCTTCAATCAGGTTTGAGCAATGGCTACTAGCACTCAAGGTATCAAGTCTGAATTCCGAGCTGCCATTTAGTCAGAAACTAGAATCACTATAATAGTAAATATAGAACAGTAGAAGGGTCACCTGGAATGGAACGATAGAACACATCAAATACATGATCCGGGTTTTCCATGAGGTAAGCAGCTTGTCCGGAGTAGGCTAAGATGAGTGTGGGAAAGACGATCACAGTGAAAGAAATCTGTATGGCCGAAACAGGAAAATGGGATAGATCTGCAAAAACTGCCTCCGTTCCTGTAGAAAAACAAAATGTTCATATATTAAAGTAAAAAAAAAAAAACTATTTTTATGCATTCTCGATGCACCTTTGAAAATTGAACATACCTGTGATACTAAGCATAATACCCCCAAGGGATGTCCACCCATTTTTCCCTCCTCTTTTGAAATACTGAATAATATAAATTGGTGAGAAAGCTTTCAATACACTTGAATCATACTTGCAGATGTTGATTATTCCAATAACTCCAATCAGGATGAACCAGACGAGAACAATTGGGGCGAAGAGCCAAGAGATACGATCAGTTCCATAATGTTGCACGCTGAAGAGGACTACTAATATTGCAACAGAGACAAGCACCACCACCTCTGCACAACACAGACAAATATTTAAATCTTCAAGGTTAAGAAAGAGGTAGCAAGCTGAATGATCTGTTTGGTTCCAGGAGAAGCGAAATACCATCAGACATCTTTGGTTGGTCTAACCTGATCCCGCCAGTTGCTGATAAAACTGTTAAACAGAGCTGCAATAAGCATCTCTCAGCAGAGTAAATAAAAAGCAATGTCCTATTGACTTCATGATACAAAACCACAAGCTGCTATGGGTGAAAATCCATCATGTACATAAGAAAGTCTCTCCATCAGTACCTTTGAGAAAATGGAATACCATGAATTCTCTTCTTAAGCAAATACCAATGCTAGAGAGATTGTGATCACAAAGCTGGACATCATGGCAGAGATGGGAGATGGTTCACAAATATGCTTTATCTTAGAATTCGAGATTGAGCATGTCCCAAGTTTGAGAAAAGAAATCTAATTTCAAGATAAATCAAGTCTCAACTTATTTGTAGTTTAAACATGATAGGGTAAAAGACTCATAAACTTGCATGCCAAAAGGAAAAGACAGGAAACACAAGTATAGAAGAATCCATCTGTGACACAGTATTTAACTTTTGGTGGAAGAACTAGAGATTACAAATCCCCTTTCAGCTCTCATTTTAAGCTATTAAGAAACGAAATTTATTCAGTTTAGGTCCATGTAATGCAACTGCCCGTGCATGGGATGGGCCGTACCTCACACGTGTCTTAGTCTGCAGTATTAGGTTCTATAAGGCATAGTCTGAATCTATTTCATAACTAGTAGTGCATGAAATCCTTGTCAAGGATCTCCAATCAGTGGGCCTCCGCTAAAGGTTTTCTGGGAGGCAATCTATGTATTCTCTCTGCTTTCGTTGGTCAAGATCATGACAATTGACAATCCATCTGGTGGACTGATGTAGAGCTATTTCCTCATCAAGTAAGAATACCTGATATTGCCGGTGTGAGAATGCCATCCCCGATAACCATGCAAGATCCGATGATAACCAGAATAAGGATCGCATGTTGTCTCCATGCACGCCTCTCCAACCATCTTTTTGTTTTTCCAGCAAATGAATGTTCTTCATATGTAGAACGGCTATAGGTTGTCAGCTGCTCATCACTCCGATCTTGATTTGGAATAGACTGTATATTTGCATGACGACAGAGTAACGAGTAGAGAGCAAATGTCCCACCTGCAACACAAGAAGGCAAGGCAGATAAACTCTACAAAAAATTAGGGATGGCTCCGCAAGACATCAGATAATCCTGTGTGAGTGTTAAAGTACCAACGTGACATGCTCTAAGGGACAAATAATTTTCATACAAGCAACTCTTACTTCTATTTACCGGGAAAAACCTTAAAGGGTATAAAGTCTGTACTAGAAGTTGACATATATTTTTGAGTGCGTCACTGGTTACAGTTATGAAACATACAAGTTATAGATTTTTATTAGTGCCCCCACTACTGTTATGGTTAATGGATGTAAATAGAGTTGGCACATTACAATGTGCAGTATCTCTCTCTTTTTTTTAAAGCAAAATTTCGAAAGTCATACACTAACGGATTGGATTGAGACACAATTTTCCGATGATTTTGTTCTTCATTTCAAGTTATTTCTCACATTTTAGAACCTGATTTTTTTTTCTTTATTTCCTTCAATCATATAAACAGAATTGGCAAGACCAGTCCTTTCCTGAGTACAGCATATCTCGTATTATCAACATAAGCCAGGAGATTCAAGACTCGAATGAACATAAAAGAACTGCTCTCGGTAAAAGCAAGAACAATAGCACACCTTGACCACCATCATTTGCTCTGGAGACGATATAGACATACTTAATAAGCGGAATGAGAGTGAGGGAATATATGATCAGCGATAGAGCTCCAATCACGTCTTCTTGATGTTGAATCCCATGAGGAAAGGTGTTGTAGAAGACATACAAGGGAGATGTGCCTAAGTCTCCGAAAACGACACCAAGACTTTGGAAGGAAAGCTGCAGGAGTAATAAGCCTGAAATTTCCTGAGGCAGAAAAAAGGCTAAAAATCAGAACCGCCATCCCATGTTACCGTTCCCTGCTGACCCAATAAGCTTTTTGTTTCCTTTTGGTGTTGGGTTTTATCTGCAAACGGAGAAACCTCACCTCAAGTGTGCACATGGTTCGATATATTCAAGCAGCAGGGAGCAATCACAGAAACTAGTAATGTAAATTTGAATTTGATAGCCGCTAATTAAAAATTAATACCTGATGCCAATATATAACGAGCACATTCAGGACGAGTACTATTTTCTACTAAGATAAATTAGGATACACGGGGTCGATTTGTTTGATACTTTTCAGTTCCAACTTCATGGTTGGTAACTAGTCACGTCTCATCAAATAGCTAGAATTCATGGAATTAAAGCTCAATACCCAATCCGTATATAGGATGAGTGATAAGAAAAGTGAGCAAAACAAATGGAATCATGTTGGAGGGTATGCTGATACTCGATGGGAGACTAAAGCAAAACTTATTTGCCGTAGATCATTTTGAGTTTCCGAATCTTGAATTATTCCTCGAGTGAGTGTTAGCACATGAGAAACAGAGAAGGGAATGTAGAGTTGAACCTTTCGAGGGTATCCACCCCGTAGCTTCTCAGCCTCCTTATCCATAGGATTATCGAGTTTCTGATTCAAAATCAACATCCTTCGTCTTCTGTCTTGACTTGCATCAGTTTCTGAGCTCGCCATTTTCAGAGGCTCGATTCCTCTCTTCCTCCTTCTGCTTCTCCTCCTGCTGCTGCTTCTTCCACCACTTACTGTTGCATCATCCAATAGGCAACCATGAAATCTGCTCCTATTACCGGGATTCAAAACAAACAAGACTGAATACATAAGAAGAATAAACACGGAAAAAGCAAAAAAAATTGCGATACAGTCGGGCTACATTCTGCGAAATCTCGATGGGAAGCTCTCACCTAAAGCTTGTGGATCAAGAAACCAGTCCCTTAACTCCAATCTGTTCAAACATGCTGACGTGATTGCAGGAGCGGTAATATTTCTTCACCTCAGCTCCTTTTTGAATCCCAAATCGAAATATATAATAAAAAAGAAAAAGAAAAAGAATCAGGAAGACGGCATGTTGATCAGAATGAAATCATAAGAGACAAAGCAGAGAGAGCGGGAGAGGGCAGCGGCAATGGGTGGGAAGAAGTGGCAACAGATCAAAATCGATGCCTTCAAGAAAGGAGAAAGAAATGATTATCTACTGGGAGGTGATTCGCCACCCAGCGTCTGGATCATTTCAACCTTCCTCTGCTTAAAAATGTGCAGTTTTCATCACGAGAAAATTAAGGGGAAAAAAAAGAAGAAAAGAAATTGGGGATTTTCTCTAATAAATGCCAAGAAGTAGACGATGAATCAATGTCGGACGAGACGACACCCCAAACGAATCAATGTCGGAACCCCTGAAGAATTTTGCTCTGATTACGGAAAAAAGAAAAAGTTTGAACAAGAAAGCTCGGCAAGGGAAAAAAAAAAAGAAAAAAAGAAAAAAGAAAACAAAGAATCGCAAGACGAGCAGAGCCTGAATGTCTCTCTCGCCTGCTCATTCAATACCATTTTTTCCTTTGTTCCAAAAATAGTATGCAACGAAGGGGCTAATAAAAAGATATTATTTTCGAAATATGGAATAAATATAAGAAATTTTATTAAAATTTGATGAATAATATGTAAATTTTGTTAAGATGTAATTCTAGGGGCGCTACTACCCCTCAGCCCCAGTCCATCCTTAACTACAATGTCGACACATGATAACATATTTCTAGCTCATCAACTTGACAAGACTGGTGGAGGCAGTAGGGGTTTTCGTCGTGCTGATTATAACTTAGGTGCGAAGCTTCGCTTTGTTCTTTGACCTCATGTGGAGCCGACCCCTATGGTTGGGTGCCAGAAGGGCTTGTTCGTGCAGGACATTCTGATACGGGAGATGACCTTTCACGAGTTGATGCTGGTTCTATACGGGTCTTTGGAGGTGTATGTACCACGATGCGCTGACAAAAACGGAGGTAGCATAGGCGGGTTGTTACAATATTCATCTATGAGATCCCTTTCGTCAAGCTCTTAGTATTATATATAAATATTTTAAGTTATTTCACTGCGAGTTATCATTATTATAAAAATAAATGCAAGATTACGAAAATAATAAAATATTATATATGGCAACTTTTTCCTGATGCCTTATAAATTGCTCTGGTTAGAAAAGAAATATTTTAATTGCTGTAATTATCATAGAAATAAAAGCTCATTATGTAATTTTTTTTATAAACTTAGAGAATTAAAATATTTAAGAATTAAATTATATTATCAAAGAAGATGTAGCGTAATGACGCACGCCCTTGTCTGGCAACTAAGAGGTTCCAAGTTCGACACTTTATGTGCATCGAGAAATATAGGCATGGCACATATTTTGGAATATATTTAACTAAAAAGAAAAGTTAAAAGGAGGTCATGTATGATATTTTGGGATTCATAATCAACTAATCATCATATTATGTCAATTAACAAAGTTAATATCCCACATTTAGTAAATTAAACAGTTGAAAAAGGAAGCTGGATGTAATAATTATAAATCGTGAAGTTTTAATATATATACATATTTGAAAAAATATATATGAAATTAATTTTATGATTGTATAAATTTTTATCCATATTAATCGCATGGGAATAAAATTTATATATGTTGACAGACATATATTTATAGATGAAATTTTTAAAAACAACTATATTTCATTTATTTAAATCCTAAAGTTGAATTTTATTTATATTTGCCCATATTAACAATATGAGAGTAAAACTTATATATGTTGATAGATATATAGATATGACAAAAAATTTAAAACAATTGACTATATTTTATTTAGTTAATTCCTAAAATTGAATCTTTTTAACCTATATATTATCATTTATTCAGAATAAAATTATATTAAAATAGTCTTTCATATATTTATTTTCTTTCAATATTCTATTAAAGTTTTGCATTTTCTGCATTATGGACTATAGAATTTATATTTTTCTTACAAATAGTATTTATTAAGGCATTGACATTTCTAACCCTACATTATTTAGAATTTTACTTTTCTAACCCTATTTGTTGTTTTCAAATTTATACATATATAGATTGGCTAAAATAATAGAATTTAAAAAGTAGATCCAATTTTTAAAAATAGAAAATATATTGAAAATGCAATTACAAAAATTAGACAAATAGAAAATGTATTTAAAAAATCAATTATATTAAGAGCATTTAATGCACAACTAAAAGCATTTGTACATCATAGATTATAGACATAATGATATCCTGCTGAGCAACACACGCGCGCGCGCACGCGCACACACACACACATATATATATACCTTTTGTGAGGCCTTCCCTATGAGGTCTCGGTTGGTTTCCTCCATCTCGAGGGTGGTCTTGAATGTTATCGGCACAGAGCTAATTAAGATGTACTAGCTACGTACTACACCAGCACATTGCGCATAATTGTTATTGATCAAGACAAAATATATTTATTATTTAACTCAAACATTAAAATGTATATTCTATTATTGTTATTATTTCTCAACTATAATAATAATAATAATAATAATAATAATAATAATATTATTATTATTATTATTATTATTATTATTATTATTGTTATTATTTTTTTCTCAACTATAGTGGTTGTTATTATTATTATTATTATTATTATTACTCAACTAACTATAGTGGTTATTATTATTATTATTATTACTCAACTATAGTTATTATTATTATTATTATTATTATTATTATTTATTCTTCTCCTCCTCCTCTAAAGATATTATTTGGCAACATCACTTTTGCTAATTTTGTTGTTGTAGTTATTATGAAAATGTGTTGACGGTTTAACATCCGCAAGTGCACGCGGCCGTGCAGGTAATGTAATGATAAGTTAAATATCGTTCCAACAGAGACTCATACTTAGTGTTCGATGTTAAGCAACCTAATTAAAGTCAAACCAATTGAGAATTTGGTTATTAAGAACTAAAATTCAAAAGGAAGAAGTAACACAATAGAAATTCAATCAATGAAGAAACCTTAGTATTATGATTTTCCCCGATACCTCGCTAGACTATCCAATATTCTTCATCCTTAATTCATCAAGGATAAAGAGAAATGCATTTAAAAGGAAGGATAAAGTCAAGCCAATCGAGAATTTGGTTGTTAAGAACTAAAATTTAAAAGCAAGAAGTAACATAACAGAAATTCAATGAATGGAGAACACCTAGTATTACTAAAATTTAAAAGCAAGAAGTAACATAACAAAAATTCAATCAATGGAGAAAACCTAGTATTACGATTTCCCTGATGCCTTGCTAGACTATCCAATACTCTTTATAATTAACTCATCAAGAACATGTTTACTAGCCTCATTTTCACAAGTATTCCCAAAGTATCTTCCGAGTTGCTTAAAAAAATATCTAACTTAACCAATTCCCGTATTCCTTCTCTAGACATGCTTGGGACACACGA
The DNA here is from genome assembly GCF_007655135.1 of Punica granatum. NCBI lineage: Eukaryota > Viridiplantae > Streptophyta > Magnoliopsida > Myrtales > Lythraceae > Punica > Punica granatum. Next base: position 19,441,925 of record NC_045130.1, on the reverse strand, counting down.
AAATTCCAAGAAGAATGAACTCTGGTTGGTTTTGGCTGAATTGGACGGCTGCAGCCCTCTTGTATTGCGGCTGGGGCTGTTCGGATCAGTCAAATCTGACTGCAAGCTAAATTTCATTTGATCATATTTTCCTCATCTGAGCTCCGATTGACGAAACCGTTTGAATCGCAGCGTTTCTAACTCGATAAGCTTTTCTCTTGGTGGATGAAGTCTTTTCGATAGCGTTTTCTCATTTGAGTTTTGAGTGAGTTGAAGTGCATTTATCAGTAAATGGAAGCGAAGTGACTTGATTTTCAGATTGATTTTGAACCTACCCAACACCCGTTCATGATTGGGCATTTAATTCTTAAAGAAACAACGTATTTGTAGACCAGAGGAGAATCTCATAGAGGTGGAACAGGGAGTTTTTACATTCATAGGAATTTTATAGTATTTAGAACGTAAATGCTTAATGGGACATAGCTCTTTAAAAAAAAAAAATAGTGGGATGGAGGACTTAAAAGAAAAACAAGCACGTTCAAGGAAATTGCAATTCCATTCCCTACTCCCTTATGTTTGCAGATATTATTTTGGATGCGTGTCGGTGTAGTTTAAATTTGACGTATAATTTATGCCCTTGTGTTTGCAGAGCACTCGTCCAGAGATCGTTCCTTCTCCCTCGACCTTTGACTTGGAGAACCACCACACCCATGTGGAGGTACATAATGCTTCATCTCATTACACCTTATCTTTTAATCTGACATTTTTAACTCAATCCTAGGACCGGCAGTATTTGACATGACACGATAACACGAAATGGCTATGACACGGAATTAAACAGGTTCGGGTTGAGCAATTTTGATATTCAATCTAAACGGGTCTAGCTCGTTTAGACATGGTTAATAAGTGTGTCTTACCGGATTGAACCCGTGTAACTCGATTACACACGATTAAACCTGTTTATTTAAACGTGTTTAATCGTGTAACCCGTTAACCCATTTATGTAATTAAAATTACCAAAATATCCTTACAGTAACCCCAATTTCCTTCCACCTTCGGCCTTCCCTTCCGCCGATCCGCGTCTATTCTAATTTCTGGGTAACCCTAAAGGCTAATCCAACAGAGGCCTCGGTCAACAAGCGCCATCCTAGCACGAATATTTGCCCGAACCCAATGTCAATGGACTTGACCAAGCCCCCCTGGCCCGCTTGAAATCTTTCTTTGCGTCGTTAACGGCTCCCCCTCCAAGGCAAGACAACATAGAAATTACTCCAAGCACTGGGAGGTCCCAACTAATCATTGGACATAAGCATCAATGATACAGCTTAGAACTCTAGGGGCAGTGAAAATGTGGTGGAGCACAGTGGTGGTGTGGCCGTGCACGGCGACACCAGTTGGAGAGTCGTTCAGGAGAGAAAAATCACGGGGTAATGAGTTAAGACGAGGAGAGAGATTATTCTAAAAGATGGGGTTAGATCCATGTGCCTTTTGTGGCAGAGAGTGTCACTGTGTAAAAGGTTGTCCATTAAGTGAAGTGCTTCACATATATATATAGCCTCCCAAGGTGTAGTTTATAGTCGGTCGGTCCAATAACTTGGTACTCCAGGCGGTCATTTATTAGAGCCCTTGAATATTGTCCATATTAATACTTTCAATTGCTAAAGGCAAAAACTATCTGTAATTGTAACTCTTCATTAGTCTGTATATAGAGGATAAGTATGGCGACTTAAATTATTTATCTTCCTTGGAAACAGAGAAAAATGGAGGGGAGGGGAGGGGAGGGGAGAGGAAGGAATTTCCTTTGCATTCAAACAAGTTCAGTTTTTTTTTTCCTTCTAATTACATGAGGAGATCCATACTAATATAATGAAATAGAAATTTTAATAATTAATAAAAGAATACGGATGGCCCAGGTGAATATCGAATATGAAATTTCTTATTTACTAAGTGAAGATATACAATTGTACACCACCGCACTATATCCTTTTTTTAGTTTGAGTTTTTGTCATTGAAGGAAGAATAAACTGGAGCAAATAATACGTGGATACTCGAGAGGAAGGAAGACATTGCGAAGAGGGGATACCGGATAGAGGTGGGTCCAAAGACGCAGTTTTCCTAATCGGCAGCAATTTTTTTTTCACTCTTGAAGAGAGCAATTTGGTAGAACGAGAACCTTTCGTTGTGGCGTAATTCTTCTTGTGGACACTGCTCCACCCTTTCAAAAATAACTTTATTAATTGTTCTTCAATTTACTTATTTTTGTTTAAATTCATGATCGATTAGTAGCTGAGGGAGGGATTTACCATTTCTGGTAGAGAATATGTAACTCATGGAATACAGAAAAGAAATTTACCAAAACAAGATAAAGAAAAGAAGTAGAAAAGAGTTACAGCCTTACAGGAAAATCTTGAGAGCAAAAGTCAAATATATTTTCGGCGTATTTACATTTTTTAGGGGACAGAATCTTCAATCTTGGTAAGTCTATACAATATATTTTTTATTTATATGAAATTGCAAACCTCAAGGGGGGCAATTTTCTTCCTAGAGCTCGCTCCGTCCCCTGTTCAGACCTTATGTATCCATATTTGGTTCGATTTTTTTTTCCTTCCATTTTCAACTTTGGTAATTGAAATCCAAATCTAATCCAAATATTTCTGAAAAAACCAACCCAAAATCAAACCATATAGGTTTTCGACGTTAAGGATCTGTTTCCAATTGATTTTTGGTTTTTTGATTGTTCGATTTTTCAGCAAACTTACATCGCGTTTGGTAATGGAATTAAGTTTGATTTAATTTGATTTGAGTAGATAATGAAAAAAGCAGTTGGAAAAAAGTATGTGAGAGAATTTGAAGAAGAAGATTAAAAAATAATAATTGTATTTTTGAATTGAGGAATAAATGTTGAAATTCAGAAAAAATATTGAATAGTAGAGAGAATTTAGTATCAAAAAATAATTTAAATGTAATGATTGTGTTGTTAAATATTGATAAGAAAACGTAAGAAAGAAAATTTTAAAAAGGATAAAAATGTAATGATTGTGTTGTTAAATTGAGAGAAAAGTTAAGTTAAGTTAAACTAAGTTATATTTTGTAATCAAACAAAGCATTAAACTAAATAACCCGAGAAAAGACAAAATAATGCGAAAGAGAAGGGTGTAAGGCTTTCTTCGATGGGGGTGTCTCTCTCCTGTCTCTGGACTGGATCCCACACTGCCACATAGAGGCCGCATCAGACAGAGACAAACTCCAAAGAAAAAGAGAGACACCTACTCTATTCGTGTCTCTGATCCGAACCTACATATATATTATATTATTTAAATACAAATAACTGTTATTATATATTATTAATATATATTCTAAATAGTTTGAATAATTAAATTAATTAAAAATAATTAAAAAACACAAAAGAAATAAAATAAGTTATTAAAATTAAAAATAAAATATACGTTAATTAATTAAAATAAAATAATATTACATAATGTTAAAAAAATTAAATTCATTAAATAGAAAATATTTCTATCGGTATACAATTAGATTAATCTAGAAATTTAAAATACAATTCAAACGAAAATTACCACTACATAGCTAATTAGAGGGGTACAACTTCTCCATAAGATCATTATCAGTTGTTCATGAATGGCACATGCTTCCGAAGGCCTCATAGATTTGTTTATAGAAATAGATGCGACAACAATTTCATATCCTCCGAGTGGGCACGCCTATTCTTTATCCCAAGTTCTTCCCTCTTTAGGTCGGCTCCGATCTTTTTGGTCTCTAGCTCCTTTTGTCTCATCTTGAACTCGTCTGCCTTCCTCTTCATGATGTTATCATATCGAGAAGCTCTTGAATCACGTCAGGTAGGGATAACTTCCAATGTCTCATTTGTAGAAAAAGAAGATTTACCTTCACCTTTACCTTTTTTCTTTCTCTTTGTAACGTCTTTGCTTTGTGGACGAGGTACTGGGCATCCATCTTCATCGGGGTTAGACGATGTCGTGTGATCCCCAAAAGCATTTTTCTTGGTTCTCTTCGAACTATCAGTTGGATCAAAAAGTGCTCTTCATTTCGGCTCCTTCCTTAGCATGTTCCAATGCTACATGATGGAGAAATTTGATTTTATATTGTGCTTATCTTTATATAGTTTGTTCACCACCTTCATGACATCATCTTCATTTGCGCCGTTTTGACGACATTGCTCAGTAGTTTGATAGTCCCTTTCAAAGCTCGTGACGTTTTGCTTGATCTTTGCCATCGTTGCTTGCATAAATTTTTTTGTTTTCCTCGATAAGAAGGCAGCACTATTTTGGCGACAATGATCGCAGATTTTGTCCCAAAATTGCCCGTCGGTTTGATCATTGCCGACCACTGTATCTTTCCCATATAATAGTCACCCACTAATTAGCAACTCATCTTGTTCCCATTGCCGTTTAATCGAACTGTGAACTCCCATGTCTTGACCTTCAACAATGTCATCATCATCATCATCGTGGAGGTCGGTACCCTCTACGCTGGTCGTTGGAAGAGGAGTGAACGGTAAATCCCCTAGTGTCGAATGTGGGGTTGATCAAAGCTGATAACAATCCTTGATGCAGATTTGGTGGCACCCATAATTGGGAGGGTGAACTCGCATGTCCATAATACGACGAACGAGCTAGATGATGATAAAATCCGGGATAATGGTATGGATGATGATAATTAGGTTGTGGAAAATTTGGATTCAGAGAGGAAAAATTGGGATTTTAATGGAGAAAATTGGGATTTTAATGGAGAAAATTCGGATTTAGATGGCGAAAATTTGGATTTTGAGGATTTGGATTTTGGGGGAAATTTGATTTGGGATATAGAACTCAGGAGCGTTCAGAAGTTGATTTGGATCAGCCATTTTCTCTTTCATCATAGAAGAAGAAGAAATAAAGAGAATTTGAGGTGGATTTTAAGTGGAATTTATTGAGTATTTATAAGAAAATTTTATGATTTTTTTAAAAATAGCCTAACCAAACGGCCAGAAAATTGGCCATTGGATGCAACGGCCAGATTTCGGGCAGTTTGCATCCAATTAAAAAAAAAAAAAGTGCGGGCCAGGGGCTGCTTGGGCGTCTCTGGGCAGAGGCACTGGCCTGAGACGCCCAGCCTCGTCTCCCCTTGCCACCTGGGGACTCTGGATTCCTATTTGGCTGGACTCTTCTCAATGGACAATAATGGGGGTGAAGGAACAGGAATAAGGGGCTCCGTGAATCATGTTTTAGGTTCTAGGTTTTCATTGATTAGGGCTAAGCTTAGCTTTGTGATGGGCAGGGTAGGGCAGATTGGTAAAAGTTTCATTGCCCAACTCCAAGGGATTTGATTTATTTAATCTAGTAGTTGAGGAAGAGTTCATGTATCAATTCAATTTTGGGTTTGAAAATTCTGAGGGTCATCGGAGCGTCGTTGGAGTGATTAGTTATTTCGCGCATTGCTGGGGTTTGCGCCACGATGGTGTAAATGCTCCTTGGCCTTTCAGTTGGTCAGTTTGTAGGGATTGAAGAGGAGGAGCTTATTGAGCCAATTGCCCATATATGTTGGACCTCTTATTAAATCATCGTACCTTGTGCGGGCACAAACAACCGCAACCAGGGGCGAAGCCAGAATTTTTATTTAGGGGGGGCAAATTGATACTTTTGGGATAAAATTTCAAAAATTTAAAGTTCAGGGGGGCAAAATACAAATTTTACATAGAAAAATTCATACTTTTGGGGTAAAATTGAAAAAACATAAAAGTTCAGGGGGGGCAATTGCCCCCCTGCTAACACATTGGCTTCGCCCCTGACCGCAACGAGTCCCCATAAGTCCCCCGGCACGTTACCACATTACTAATCCACTCTTCGTCCTGCCATTAGCGGAGCTATTTACCTTCTACTTTCATATCCAAACAGGGTATGGGGTGTGAGAAGGGACTGACATGGAAGCAAAAAAGGCCTTAATTTTACTATTAACTTTGACAATTCCAGCAGTCGCTCTCGGTTTTACTAGCCATGAGTTGAATGCAGTGCCGATGAATGCAGGGTTTGGAGCGGCATATTTGGGGTTGGGATTCCGACTCATATGAATGTCTCGTGAGTCATGACCCTGAACTGAAAATCCGAGCATGTCGTGCAAACTATGTATGACTGAGTATCGAATGAAGTTACTGGATAGCAAAAGAAGAACTAGTCAGAGATCATTGGCTTAGAAATGACGATACTGTCCAATAGTTCTTCAAGTAAATTTTACTGCAGATCGAAGGTACTCAGGTCAGGACTGAGACTGTTATCGTGGTGTAAGCTTAAGTATTGAGACTTCAAGGCCCGACGCCTCCATATATAACAAGAAGCAAGCATCCAAAGTCAGCTGACTAAAATACATTTTATACTGAAGCTGGCTTTATCAATTTTAGGTCCAGAGATGGATCTTCAGATGTTATTTCGATATTTTCACTCATCCGAGATACAAACTTTAGCAGCCCTCCAAAATCACGCCTCCTGAACATCGTTAGATTAAGCTGTACTGACGCCAATCTGATCTGTGTTCATTCAATGAAGCCCAGTAGCAACAACAATATATTCTTTGAACCGATTCATCGCTCGGGGGGTCACCATTTAACCTGATGTTACTCACGAAAGCAGTGTCAGTGAAGTCCCATTTGGTATCAAATATTCCATTCCCCATTTCAGGATAGCTGCCTCCGCTCGTCTCTGATAAGTTACCTTCCCCCCCCCCCCCCCCCCCCCCCCCCCCCCCCCCCCCCCCCCCCCCCCCACATCTAACCAGCACCACTCCTGAACCAATGTCCAGTACAATTTCAAATGGCCTGGACTCGACTTCTTATTATGTCCAACGATTAAAGTATACCTTCTGTTTCGATAATGCTGGCATTTTAATGTTAATAAAGATGATCAATAATCCATCAAGAAAGGAAAAGGGCGGACCAATAAAAATCTGCCCCCAAAAAAAAGCATCGATAAATAATAATAGCACATATATGGGTTAAGGCAGTAGAGTAGAGGGAACCGATAGACACACACCAACACACATGCCTCAGAGGGATCTCAATATTCGCTAGAGGCAGAATGCTATCTTTTGAGCGTGTTTGGTCCATCGCAAGTAAAACTGGATATGATTTCTCGAATTCTTATCCGGTATTTGGTGATGGCTAGGAATCTAGGATAGAATATTTGGAGGATTGGACAGGATTGTTAGTTAAGGCCTAAATCCGGCCCAGAGGGTGGGTCAGATCCGGAGTGGGATATTATTTGGACCGAACAGACAATAATGCCCCTGCCCTAGATTCTAATTTTCAAAATCTACAAGGCAATTTTTTTTAAAACTATTGAGATGGAGATCGGAGGAAATGAGGTGGGGCACGATGCCGGTGACCAGACCCCCGATCGAGGTCGCCGGCGCAATCTGCTACTTGAAGAACAAGAATTGGATTCGTTGGGTGTGGCTTGTTGTACTAATAATACTTCTGGTCCATTTTGTTTCTCTCTTTGCTTCGTGAGAGAAGAAGGAATGTTTAGTTTTCGAGTTCTCGGGATAGGAGGAGGAGATTTTGTCAGGGAGTGCTTAACCGAGCCCGACCTCCCTCCTCCGATGTTTTTTTTTTGCTAATTTTTTTTGGCTAATTTTTCAGTTTTCAAAAATATTATAATCAGAAATTATAAACGTAAAGGAAAAAAAAGAAAAAAAAGAAAATTAGTAATTTAGAATATAATTATTTTTTTGGTTGAAAAATTTAGAACAGATTCGGTAAGGTCATGGGGCCTCCGATGGTTTGTGTATTCTTTTCCCCCTCATTTTTTTTTCAGTTTTAATAAAATATTATCAGAAATTAAAAAGAAAATAGGGACATATTCGGTCAGAATCGTGGGGCCGTTACGGCCCATCCCGATTAAGGCAGGTCAGATGGCTTTGGTCGGCATATCGATCCTCGACGGATCCCGAAAATATTTCAATGAGGTCACATTGGTCATTGCATGGCCATATCCTGCATACATGTCCTAGTTGGTTCCAAACATAGGGTTAGGATTAAGAAGTCCTTAGGATTAAAATCCCATCCATTCCTTCTTTTATTTCCAATCCTATCCTAACGACCAAACATGGCCTTTATGAATAATTTTAAAACCCAGCCGGACAATGCGGCCTAAGTTATTAGTAGCTCATGGTTGAATGACTTTTGAAATTCTCACCAATTACAATCCGAAAAATGACGTAGTATTATGGAGCACATTATTCATAAAACTCTCAAGGTTCATTAATTATGGAAGATGAAAAGTCATCTATTATAACCTTAAAAATAAAATTAAAAACAATTATTTTATGTTCTTAGCATCTTCACACAAAAAAAAGCATAAACTTTCAAATCCAATGAACTACAAAACCTATTTTTTTGAAAGCCGATAAATGTTCAGCTAACTATATTGTATCAAACCATGAACCAATATGAGAACCGAAAAGAACTTTAGACGAATAGGATTAATAAGAAATAAACATTAACTGAATATCCGATTACACATTAGAAAAAGAAAAATTATAACAACTTCCTAATAAATACTTATAAAAAAAAAAAAGAACTTCCTTATAGATGAACTCTGCTAATGCAATCATTGCCGAACCTTTGTTATACTGGCGAAGATTTTATATCATCTATAAACTTATTTCGGAATTAGTCAACCATCTTTAATTAGCGCAGCCGTTCATCTATAGTGGTGATGTTGTGGTGATAAAATTAGATGATGCAACATCAATTTGTTTTTTGATGCAAGAGGATTAACAATTCAAAGGAGTAAAAGATCATCAATTTAAGCAAAGATTACCATTACGATCTCGAAGCAGAAATAGTATATATCTCCGCTAGGTTCAGAAATCTCCGAAAATGCATAGTCCAAAGTTATATTTCTTGAAGTTAGCACGAATCCAGGGCAAGCTATGTAGAAGCATGCCGTGGAGACGGAATTATACCCCTAGAACAAACAACATTAAGAAAACTATCAATGAGGATCAGTAAAACAGTAAATGTCGGCTTACTGCTAATTAACAATATTAACTTATGAAAACGTTGTCATGGAAACACTAATGCCTGACTTTTGCGGATGCTTTGTTTGTAAATAACATTGTCCTAAAAGCGTCGACAAAAAGTCTATTTCGCTGTTATTTATGAAAAGATTTAAGTTACACTTGGAAGAGCATATATAACCGCCTCCTTATCCAAGGGTGAACTCCCAGGCTTTTGTTGACCTCGTCTAAGGGGGAGTGGTGGCTGAAGGGAAGAACAGAGAGTGGAGGAGCAGATCCGGCTTCCGGCCACCACTCCCCCTCAAACAAGGTCATTGGAGACCTGTTGGGTCTCTAGCGACCTCGTCGTGGTATGTGGGTGCCCGACCGCCGGAGGGAACCCCCCAGCCATCCCTCCTCCCTCATGTGACTCTTTTCTTTCTTTTTCTTTTTTTTTTTTACTTTTATTTTTTATATTTATTTTTCTTTTTCAAAATAGATTTTAATGTTACGGGTTCTCATCAGCTTAGGGTCCACTTGATGCTGAGTCAACCGCCACATAAATTAAAGTAGGAATGGAAAGTGTCCTATCTTACCTCTAAAGGAGGAAGTGTCGTTGACATTTTACAAACTACAGGGGTGTGCTTGGAATTTACCTGAAAAAATAATATAACCTGATGGGCTAAAAGTGCAAGACAATGAAAAGATGGTGCCCTCAATTAAGAAACCAAAATAGTAAGATACGAATGAGGTTTCTATTTTCTAGGGATTATTATTAAAACAGCTTTCACTTGGTATTTTAGACACCTATTTTTTGAAGCACTTAATTATTAATCTTAAGTTTCAGTACTTATAATCAAGTCAAAACAAACACGCACCTTTACTAACCAAGCAGTGTAAAGTCGAGTGCAGGTATCGCCATACGATCTGGGGTTCACCTGAAATTAGTCAAACGAGAGTCAGCTAAGCCCAAATTTCCGTCGAAATACATCAAAGATTAAAAATGCTGTGTTGATAATCGAACTCCTTAACATAATTCAGCCAAATTTATTATTTTCATAACTTCAACAATATTGATCTAAATTTCAACCGTTCAGGAAACCATCCACATAAGATGCACAGAAGGTCGAAAAATACTTCAGAAGGTATCATGTAGAACAAAGACTCCAGATTAAAGTGAATCTTTTGAGTCCGAGGAGATCATAATGCGACAAAATAGCACATACATTGGTGCAATCTCACTGACAGAACTTCATAAGTCCTTTATGATATTTTCAATGTCCACAAGCCCCTCAATGTTGCTGCAAGAGTAGGTTTAACCCTAGCGATTTTCTTGATTGTGGATCTTTCTCCCAAGGTTTTTATACGAAAAGTGATGGTGGAAGTAGGGCTGTCCAAAAGCCCCTCAAGGTTTTCTTTCTCCCAGTGTCGTGGGCTTCCACCGTGGAGCCGTGGAAGCTCAATTCCGCACGACTTTAATAGTGGTGAGAATATGGATTTGTTTTGTTGATTTTGTTAATATTGCGGATTTCTCCATTATTAATTTAGAGATTATACAAAGCTTTTAGTTTTTTCTTTTCCTGAATTACAAAGCTTTTAGTTGGGAAGAGGTGGCGGTGGTGCTAGGCCTCTCTATGTTATTGTCTCTTTCTTTTCGTTACAAGGAATTAAGTTAATTATATAATCAACAAAATTTCAAAAATTTCACAGCCTGAATTGTTTTTGCGCAGAGCTACTGGTGTAATGGGTTTCGATTTCTGACATCAACTATCTTATTTATTCAAATCTAGTTCATTATTCTCAATAACTTTTGGTCTAGCTTACTCAATTCGGTGCCATTCGAACACTTCGAATATCTGAGAAGAAATAGATAATAGGTATACTAGTCATTTCACCCAAGCAATATTGCAGACCATTGATATTTGAAAAAGTTTGAGATATATTATATTATTTAACATGCTCTCCAAAAATAGTAATTTCTTTATACTTTCCTAATTTACTCTTAATAATTTTTAAGTTACCTATATACATATTAAATTCTTGACTTAGCTCTAGGAAAGTACTTTAGTTACTTAAAATAACACTCTATCTATACCTTTTGTGAGTAAGACTAACAAAATCAAATTAAATAAAATTATTTTGATCAAAATTAACATAATTAATAATATATTTTTAATTTCTCAAAGAACTGCTTAATATTTCACATTGAAATTGTAAAGGACAATCTAATTTTGGAGTTGGAGTTCATAGGAAAATCAAGAATCAACTCAATGACTTAAGCTCAGGAATGATCTAGCCAATTAAACTATTAAATTTTCATTTCTAAAGATTATTATGAAAATTATCTTTTCTGTTAAAACTTCTATCTTCATATAAAATTTGGGTAGTCAGATAAGAAAAAGAAACTGCAAATGATATCCTTATTTTCATATATTTATCCATTTTCATTATATTAGAAAAAGAATTTAATTTATAATTTTTTTGGTTCCAGCTATTAAGTAGACTAGGGTTAAAAATCGATTATTTATAAAGATTCAGTTTTTATTCATTTTTAATTTATTAGCGATAATTTGATTTTTCAGTTGAAGGACTATATATATACATACTAGGTTTTTTTGCCAAAGAATATATATTTTTATTTACACAATTAAGACTTAATTATTTTAGTTACAATTCAAAAATTTTAAGGAAAAATATTCCTTTTTTCTATAGTATATAATACTAATTATATCCAAATATTTATAGGAATTTTGATCAATTCATATATTACAAATATATTGGATAGGCAAAAGAAGCATATTGGTGTAACATTTTCAAAATTATCATCTTTTCAAACTGATAAAAAATTAAGTAACCATCACTTTTCTTTCATTGCACTTGCTTTCTTATTACCTCTTGTTGTCATGAATAACCACTTGTGATCTTGATCTCTTTGTTCTACTCTACAATATTCTCTTAATTGAGATTTTTAATGAGTTATCAAAAAAACGTTTTGAGAATTATTTTATTTTATTTTTAAATTAAATTTCACTATTTATTGTGCTATTCTTACTCAAATCTCATATATTAGATTTCGTGAATTTGAGTAATTTTAGCCAAAATGAATCAATTATTACCTTGAGAAATTTACTTGATTGAGCTTTTATAAGATTTGTAATAGTTTTAAAACATTATTCAATAAAGTTTTATAAGATTCCTTTATTTTTTCTAGGATTATGAATATTTATTCACTACTGAAATAACCATAATGATTCGAATTAATATATTCTTCATTTTCTTATTTTCTACAATTATTTATAATATTATGTATTATTAATAAATTTTTATTTAACATATTAATCTATGAATTACAGTACCCCATTTATTATACAACATTTCTGGTAAAATTTACATTGGATAGGCATTGGAATTGATGGTAAAAAGACTATTATGGGACCATTAGATGCAAACAATTAGTAGACTTTATCTTTTATGGTTGATTTATTAGTGTTGGAAGGTGGAAACTAATATTTTTAACAATTAAAGTTATTGAATATTATTTATTTCTCTCCACACACACACATATATAATATCTCTCCACTAAGACATATTGACCGTAAGTCATATATAGACTCCAATCCACTAATTGTAGTCAAGTTTATGTGTATATATATATATATATATAAAATTAGCTGAAATTTGTATAATTTTAGCTAAAATGATTCAATTATTTTCATGATAGATCAAAGTATTTTTATTTTAATAAAATTTCATACAATTATTTAAGTTTTGAGAATAATTTTTTGAGGCATATATGTGAATTAATTGTATACATATTTACAATTACGTCACTCTTTATTTGTGTGCGCACCCAAATTTCATCTCGTCGGGGCACGCGTGCGCGCGCCTATGCAACGCGGCTTGGGAGTGTCCACCTTCCCGGGGACGCGCGACGGACGCACGTGAGAAGGAGTCGCCACTTGCCATTTTACGACCCGAAAGGTCGAGGGCCGGCAAGTTACCCGGGTCTAGGGGTACAGGGTACACCTAATTGCTAAGGCATATGGTCTGCGGAACCCGAGATTCCGAATTCGGGGGTTCTGTTACATGCGAGCCTATATCTCGCATGCCCTATCGGTACTCTAGCTTGTCTAGGCTTGCCATTTTTATTTAATTACCGCTTAATTAAGTTCCGCTCATCTTACGCGTTTTGACACCGTAAATTCGAAGGAACACTCCGACCGTCCACTCTTCGACCGGAATTTTTACATGAATGAATGCACAATATAAATCCTTACATTGTCCTCTCAAATAAATAAAATACAAGTTACAACAACTGAATCCCGGTCGAATCGCGTTCGGTTATTATTCCACTCGTGCTCACCGTGTGGTTTGAAAAGACTGGAATTGAAATTAAGATGCGCGCTCAGTGTTAGGGGGTTAGACCCCATGATCTACGGTGGGGCGTTGGACCCCATATGGATCGCATCCTAAGGGATCGAGCTCGATCCGCGTAACAAAACAAGTGCAAGAATGTAACAAAACGGGCATAAATAAGCAAACAATGGGGTTTTGTTATTGCCGAATTTACGTGAATTAACCGATTTTTAACCGGGGTATCTTGGCATGCAAATCCTACCCTAAAACAGACAAAATGGGTACAAGGTGCGAATCGATCAGGGATCGCCTCGGGAAGGTATTTCGCATTTGGCATTATTTTCCGAGGGCTTGACGTACGTGACGTCTGTTATCAAGTCTTGTGTTTGTGGGTTATTTTTAGGATTGTTCTATGTCGTGACACTACGGTTGTTACAGGTTATTACCGAACATTGATTCCGCCTGTACATCCTGGAACCTAGTGCCTATCCCGCTATTGCCCATTTTTGTCTTAGCTAAGTACACAATTAGTCCGGTATTTGTATTTTGAGCCAATCCACCCGAACTAACTACCCGAGACTATGCTAGAATAACAAAAACTCATCGATCGGATAGAGCGGGCTATGCAGATGAACCTGTGCCTAGATAGGTAGCCCATCCCTACCCTGATACCATAAGGTTTCTCTTATTCTAACCCTAGGGGTGTCGCTAAGTTGCAAATAGACGATTTTGCCCTTGAGGTAAAAATTATTTTCGGGAAAGTGAGATTACGCGGTGCGGGCCACCTCGGCCTGTGACCGGCGCTAACCGATTCCCTAGACCTTCCAGGGTTGTCAAGAACCCTAAAAGAGCCAAAAGATCGGTTAATCTATCCGGAAGTGATCTAAGAAAAACTTCCACGTCCCGACCTGAGTTTCCTGAAATCAGGTCAGGCCTCGAGTCGAGACGCGCAAATCCTTCCTAGACATCCATGTCACATCGAACCACGTGTCTCAAGTTTTATAAAATTTGCAAGTTTTGAAAAGGGCACCAACGCATGTTTGCAACCTATCGACGCGTGTTATCGATTTATTATCAATTCGTGCAAAATTATCAGGGCCGAGTGAATTAATTAATCGCATGAACATCCCAATTACCCCATTAGTGGAATTATTGGTTAAATTAATTAATGTTTTGCCAAATGCTCTAAATATGCGAGTTTCAGACCGTCGAGCCGATCATTGATAGACCGTCCGATGCGAATCCTAATTCCCGACCGCCTTGGGATTTAAAAGTTAGTATTAGGTCGAGTTTGCATGATTAAGTCGATTCATGTGAGGTTTCAATTAAAAACGAGAAAATAAAGCATTTAAACACGGATCAGGAGCACATTATCACATCAAGCACAACAAACATACAAATTTACACAATCGGTGCCGCTATGATCATGATAAACACATACAAGCATACGCAAACATAATGTTGATAAAATTGATAAAACAGCACCGATTCATGCGAGCAAAAATCATGCAAAGAGCACGCATCATCACGTTGTATACAAATAATTACAGGAACAAATATTTAAAGGGGGCACATACGTTGTCGATCGGGGATCCAAGTAGGTAAGGGTTGGATATCTTAAAAAATGTCCAGGGACTGATTTGAATAATTTTAAAAGAACAGGGACTGGTTTGAAAATTCGGATAAAGTTTCAAGGGACTGATTTAAAAATCCTGAAAAATTGGGGACTGTGAAGAAGTTACTGAAAATATCCCAGGACTTGTTTGAAGCGAATTTGAAAATTCGGCCTGATCTGGAAGTGAAAATGCCCAGGGACTGAACTGAAACGACTCGAAGAGTTCTTTGGGCTGGTTGGAAAATTCAGGAAAATTCAAGGACCGATTGGAAAATGCTATAAATGGCTGAGACTCGGCTGAAACGAATTTTACAATTTTGGGGCAGATCTGAAAGGGCGAAAAATGATCTCGGGACTAAAATGAAACAACTCGAAAAGTTCCTTAGGATGTTTGAAAAATTCTGAAAAATTCAAGAACTGATTGGAAAATGATAAAAATGGCTGGGCCTTGGCTGAAATGAATTTTAAAATTCGGGGCAGATCTGAAAAAAATAAAAATGCATCCTCAGGACTGAAATGAGACAAAGCAGAAAGTTTGTAAAATCGAGTTCGGGACGAATCCGATCAACCACGCAACCCAAGAACGTTCATTTCACATCACATCCATCCAATCAAACATTAATATTCAGAAATGGAGCCCTAAAGATGCTGCTAAGTCGAGAATTTACCTAGTTCGAGAAGTTGAGGGGTGATTCTGTAAATAAAAATAATAATAAAAGACAAAATGCTGGACGAGTTGGGCCGGGCTGTGACGGGCCGAAATCCGGTGGGGTGGACTGGGCCGAATGGGCCGAACGGACCGAGCTGGGCTGGACGCTGGTGGACCGGGCCACTACCGCTGGACTGGGCCGCCGCTGGGGTGGCTGTTGGGCCGCAGGATCTGGACCGGACCGCGTTGGTCTGCTGGGCTGGGCGTATCTGTTCAATGGGGATCTGGACCTGATTACAAAATAAATAAATAAATAGAAATAAAAATGGAGAAGAAGGAGAGGGATCGGGCGATGATGTCGGCGTCGGGGACGAGTCGCGTGCGAGGGGAAGAAGAGAGAGCCGGGGAGTCGAGCGGTGGGAGCTACGAGCTCGACTGGGAGTTGGGCCGGGGAAGCCGAGCTGAGGGCGAAGTCGGCGTGGGAGCCGAGGGCGAGTCGAGGGACTGTCCGAGCTCTGGGGTCTCGGTGCTAAACGAGCTGCCGGTTCCGAGGGAGGGCGTTCGAGCTACGAGTTTTCCGTTTTTTTTTTTAAAATCGAGAGGCCGAGAGAGAGAGAGATCCGAAATAAATCGGGCTCCGGCCGTCTTAAAACTCGAGCTAAGGGTCGTGATTTTTTTGAGAGAAAATATCGGAGCTGCCGGTCAAAAGAATGGCGTCCGAGCTGGGAGTTTTCCGTCCGAATCAACTGGAGATTTTTCGCGTGAGTCCCCCCCGAACTCTGTGAGCTGCGGGCTTTTGTTCCGGAATCGAGAGAGAGAGAGAGATCGTGTGCACGAAATCCGTTCGCGTGTGCAGAGGAAGACGTTAGCGTGTGCAGAGGAGTTGGCGTGTGGCAGGCTCGGGTGCAGCGGCTCAGGAGGCTCGGGTCGAGGAGCAGCTGGAACGGAAAGGGAAAAAAAAAACAAAGGAGTCAAAAGAAGAAGAAAAAGGACGAAGGCTAGGGGGAAACAGGGAGGAAGAAGGGAAAGCCATGGTCAGAAGTCAGCAGTCTGACTTCTGACCGGTTTTTGAATTTTTTTTTTTGAAATTGACGTGCGTACAAATTGAAAATTCCGTCTTCTCAATCGGACGTCGGAAAGATAATTCGAGACCGCCATCACGCTTAGAAAAATTCGATGATCGATATTATGCGACCAAATTATTTTCAATCTTGAATTTTGTCACGAATTTTGAAAATTGACGTCGATGTACGCGAAATTCGAAAACGTCACAAATAGTATTATTTTGAAAAATCATAAAATTGGTACGAGATTTAGGAAAATGTGCTATCTCCGAAAAGTCGTGAATACTCGGGTAAATAATTGAAAATACTTCCCTCACGGGTGGCAAAATGACGAATTTGCCCCTCTAGAGACGGTGGACCAAAATTGGGTGCTGACAATGGAAATACTTAGTTTTCGGCGCTCACATGCGATTAAAGATGCGCCGGGGAAGCCGAGCTGAGGGCGAAGTCGGCGTGGGAGCCGAGGGCGAGTCGAGGGACTGTCCGAGCTCTGGGGTCTCGGTGCCAAACGAGCTGCCGGTTCCGAGGGAGGGCGTTCGAGCTACGAGTTTTCCGGTTTTTTTTTTTAAATCGAGAGGCCGAGAGAGAGAGAGATCCGAAATAAATCGGGCTCCGGCCGTCTTAAAACTCGAGCTAAGGGTCGTGATTTTTTTGAGAGAAAATATCGGAGCTGCCGGTCAAAAGAATGGCGTCCGAGCTGGGAGTTTTCCGTCCGAATCAACTGGAGATTTTTCGCGTGAGTCCCCCCCGAACTCTGTGAGCTGCGGGCTTTTGTTCCGGAATCGAGAGAGAGAGAGAGATCGTGTGCACGAAATCCGTTCGCGTGTGCAGAGGAAGACGTTAGCGTGTGCAGAGGAGTTGGCGTGTGGCAGGCTCGGGTGCAGCGGCTCAGGAGGCTCGGGTCGAGGAGCAGCTGGAACGGAAAGGGAAAAAAAAAAACAAAGGAGTCAAAAGAAGAAGAAAAAGGACGAAGGCTAGGGGGAAACAGGGAGGAAGAAGGGAAAGCCATGGTCAGAAGTCAGCAGTCTGACTTCTGACCGGTTTTTGAATTTTTTTTTTTGAAATTGACGTGCGTACAAATTGAAAATTCCGTCTTCTCAATCGGACGTCGGAAAGATAATTCGAGACCGCCATCACGCTTAGAAAAATTCGATGATCGATATTATGCGACCAAATTATTTTCAATCTTGAATTTTGTCACGAATTTTGAAAATTGACGTCGATGTACGCGAAATTCGAAAACATCACAAATAGTATTATTTTGAAAAATCATAAAATTGGTACGAGATTTAGGAAAATGTGCTATCTCCGAAAAGTCGTGAATACTCGGGTAAATAATTGAAAATACTTCCCTCACGGGTGGCAAAATGACGAATTTGCCCCTCTGGAGACGGTGGACCAAAATTGGGTGCTGACAATGGAAATACTTAGTTTTCGGCGCTCACATGCGATCAAAGATGCGCCGGGGAAGCCGAGCTGAGGGCGAAGTCGGCGTGGGAGCCGAGGGCGAGTCGAGGGACTGTCCGAGCTCTGGGGTCTCGGTGCCAAACGAGCTGCCGGTTCCGAGGGAGGGCGTTCGAGCTACGAGTTTTCCGTTTTTTTTTTTTAAATCGAGAGGCCGAGAGAGAGAGAGATCCGAAATAAATTGGGCTCCGGCCGTCTTAAAACTCGAGCTAAGGGTCGTGATTTTTTTGAGAGAAAATATCGGAGCTGCCGGTCAAAAGAATAGCGGCCGAGCTGGGAGTTTTCCGTCCGAATCAACTGGAGATTTTTCGCGTGAGTCCCCCCCGAACTCTGTGAGCTGCGGGCTATTGTTCCGGAATCGAGAGAGAGAGACAGAGAGATCGTGTGCACGAAATCCGTTCGCGTGTGCAGAGGAAGACGTTGGCGTGTGGCAGGCTCGGGTGCAGCGGCTCAGGAGGCTCGGGTCGAGGAGCAGCTGGAACGGAAAGGGAAAAAAAAAAACAAAGGTGTCAAACGAAGAAGAAAAAGGACGAAGGCTAGGGGAAACAGGGAGGAAGAAGGGAAAGCCATGGTCAGAAGTCAGCAGTCTGACTTCTGACCGGTTTTTGAATTTTTTTTTTTTGAAATTGACGTGCGTACAAATTGAAAATTCCGTCTTCTCAATCGGACGTCGGAAAGATAATTCGAGACCGCCATCACGCTTAGAAAAATTCGATGATCGATATTATGCGACCAAATTATTTTCAATCTTGAATTTTGTCACGAATTTTGAAAATTGACGTCGATGTACGCGAAATTCGAAAACGTCACAAATAGTATTATTTTGAAAGATCATAAAATTGGTACGAGATTTAGGAAAATGTGCTATCTCCGAAAAGTCGTGAATACTCGGGTAAGTAATTGAAAATACTTCCCTCACGGGTGGCAAAATGACGAATTTGCCCCTCTGGAGCCGGTGCACCAAAATTGGGTGCTGACAGCTTGCCCCTCTTTGATTGCGTGCTCGGATAGAGGGTGCAGCCAAAGATTATGAGAAGCACCCCGTTCGGTCCCGGCGACTGTCTTGACTCCCTCCTAGTAGCCACATGTTCTCTTGTTTTGGATGTGCGTGAAGGAATTGTGCAAGTGCATGGACCCTGCAGAATAGTAATGATGGGACTCGGCCCTGTAGAAAAGTGAAGACGGGACTCGGCCCTGCATAAAAATGACGATGGAGCTCGACCCTGCATAAAAGTAAAGATGAGACTCGGAGTCCGAAACGCAGTAAAAATAGACACGAAGTCTTGGACGCGAAGTCCGCACAGCATTAAAGATGGACACGAAGTCCTGGACGCGAAGTCCGGACAGCAGTAAAGGTGGACACGAAGTCCTGGATGCGAAATCCGAAAAACAGTAAATGTGGACACGGAGTCCGAAAAGCAGTAAAGGTGGACACGGAGTCCGAAAAGCGGTAAAGATGGACGCGGAGTCCGAAAAGCGGTAAAGATGGATGCGGAGTCCGAAAAGCGGTAAAGATGGACGCGGAGTCCTGGACACGGAGTCCGAAAAGCGGTAAAGATGGACGCGGAGTCCTGGACACGGAGTCCGAAAAGCTGTAAAGAAGGACGCGGAGTCTTGGACACGGAGTCCGAAAAGTTGTAAAGATGGACGCGGAGTCCTGGACACGGAGTCCGAAAAGCGGTAAAGATGGACGCGGAGTCCTGGACACGGAGTCCGAAAAGCTGTAAAGATGGACGGGGAGTCCTGGACACGGAGTCCGAAAAGCTGTAAAGATGGACGCGGAGTCCTAGACACGGAGTCCGAAAAGCGGTAATGATGGACGCGGAGTCCTGGACACGGAGTCCGAAAAGCTGTAAAGATGGACGTGGAGTCCTGGACAGGGAGTCTGAAAAGCTGTAAAGATGGACGAGGAGTCCTGGACACGGAGTCCGAAAAGCGGTAAAGATGGACGCGGAGTCCTGGACACGGAGTCCGAAAAGCTGTAAAGATGGACGCGGAGTCCTGGACACGGAGTCCGAAAAGCTGTAAAGATGGACGCGGAGTCCTGGACACGGAGTCCGAAAAGCTGTAAATATGGACGCGGAGTCCTGGACACGGAGTCCGAAAAGCTGTAAAGATGGACGCGGAGTCCTGGACACGGAGGCCGAAAAGCTGTAAAGATGGACGCGGAGTCCAGGACACGGAGTCCGAAAAGCTGTAAAGATGGATACGGAGTCCTGGACACGGAGTCCGAAAAGCGGTAAAAATGGACGCGGAGTCCTGGACACGGAGTCCGAAAAGCTGTAAAGATGGACGCGGAGTCCTGCACACGGAGTCCGAAAAGCTGTAAAGATGGACGCGGAGTCCTGGACACGGAGTCCGAAAAGCGGTAATGATGGACGCGGAGTCCTGGACACGGAGTCCGAAAAGCTGTAAAGATGGACGCGGAGTCCTGGACACGGAGTTCGAACAGCTGTAAAGATGGACACGGAGTCCGAAAAGCGGTAAAGATGGACGTGGAGTCCTGGACACGGAGTCTGAAAAGCTGTAAAGATGGACGCGGAGTCCTGGACACGGAGTTCGAAAAGCTGTAAAGATGGACGCGGGGTCCGAAAAGCAGTAAAGATGGACACGGAGTCCTGGACGCGGAGTCCGAAAAGCAGTAAAGATGGACGCGAAGTCCGAAAAGCAGTAAAGATGGACACGGAGTCCTGGACGCGGAGTCCGAAAAGTTGTAAAGGTGGACACGGAGTCCGAAAAGCAGTAAAGATGGACACGGAGTCCGAAAAGCTGTAATGGTGGACACGGAGTCCTGGACGCAGAGTCTGGAAAGCAGTAAATATGGACGCGGAGTCCGAAAAGCAGTAAAGATGGACACGGAGTCCTGGACGCGGAGTCCGAAAAGCTGTAAAGATGGACACGGAGTCCGAAAAGCGGTAAAGATGGACGCGGAGTCCTGGACACGGAGTCCGAAAAGCTGTAAAGATGGACGCGGAGTCCAGGACACGGAGTCCGAAAAGATGTAAAGATGGATGCGGAGTCCTGGACACGGAGTCCGAAAAGCGGTAAAAATGGACGCGGAGTCCTGGACACGGAGTCCGAAAAGCTGTAAAGATGGACGCGGAGTCCTGGACACGGAGTCCGAAAAGCTGTAAAGATGGACGCGGAGTCCTGGACACGGAGTCCGAAAAGCGGTAATGATGGACGCGGAGTCCTGGACACGGAGTCCGAAAAGCTGTAAAGATGGACGCGGAGTCCTGGACACGGAGTTCGAAAAGCTGTAAAGATGGACACGGAGTCCGAAAAGCGGTAAAGATGGACGTGGAGTCCTGGACACGGAGTCCGAAAAGCTGCAAAGATGGACGCGGAGTCCTGGACACGGAGTTCGAAAAGCTGTAAAGATGGACGCGGGGTCCGAAAAGCTGTAAAGATGGACCCGGAGTCCTGGACGCGGAGTCCGAAAAGCAGTAAAGATGGACGCGTAGTCCGAAAAGCAGTAAAGATGGACACGGAGTCCTGGACGCGGAGTCCGAAAAGTTTTAAAGGTGGACACGGAGTCCGAAAAGCAGTAAAGATGGACACGGAGTCCGAAAAGCTGTAATGGTGGACACGGAGTCCTGGACGCAGAGTCTGAAAAGCAGTAAAGATGGACGCGGAGTCCGAAAAGCAGTAAAGATGGACACGGAGTCCTGGACACGGAGTCCTGGACGCGGAGTCCGAAAAGCTGTAAAGATGGACACGGAGTCCTGGACACGGAGTCCGAAAAGCGGTAAAGATGGACGCGGAGTCCTGGACACGGAGTCCGAAAAGCTGTAAAGATGGACGCGGAGTCCGAAAAGCGGTAAAGATGGACGCGGAGTCCTGGACACGGAGTCCGAAAAGCTGTAAAGATGGACGCGGAGTCCTGGACACGGAGTCCGAAAAGCTGTAAAGATGGACACGGAGTCCGAAAAGCTGTAAATATGGACGCGGAGTCCTGGACACGGAGTCCGAAAAGCTGTAAAGATGGACGCGGAGTCCTGGACACGGAGGCCGAAAAGCTGTAAAGATGGACGCGGAGTCCTGGACACGGAGTCCGAAAAGCTGTAAAGATGGAGGCGGAGTCCTGGACAGGGAGTCCGAAAAGCGGTAAAAATGGACGCGGAGTCCTGGACACGGAGTCCGAAAAGCTGTAAAGATGGACGCGGAGTCCTGGACATGGAGTCCGAAAAGCGGTAATGATGGACGCGGAGTCCTGGATACGGAGTCCGAAAAGCTGTAAAGATGGACGCGGAGTCCTGGACACGGAGTCCGAAAAGCTGTAAAGATGGACACGAAGTCCGAAAAGCGGTAAAGATGGACGTGGAGTCCTGGACACGGAGTCCGAAAAGCTGTAAAGATGGACGCGGAGTCCTGGACACGGAGTTCGAAAAGCTGTAAAGATGGACGCGGGGTCCGAAAAGCAGTAAAGATGGACACGGAGTCCTGGACGCGGAGTCCGAAAAGCAGTAAAGATGGACGCGTAGTCCGAAAAGCAGTAAAGATGGACACGGAGTCCTGGACGCGGAGTCCGAAAAGTTGTAAAGGTGGACACGGAGTCCGAAAAGCAGTAAAGATGGACACGGAGTCCGAAAAGCTGTAATGGTGGACACGGAGTCCTGGACGCAGAGTCTGAAAAGCAGTAAAGATGGACGCGGAGTCCGAAAAGCAGTAAAGATGGACACGGAGTCCTGGACACGGAGTCCTGGACGCGGAGTCCGAAAAGCTGTAAAGATGGACACGGAGTCCGAAAAGCGGTAAAGATGGACGCGGAGTCCTGGACACGGAGTCCGAAAAGCGGTAAAGATGGACGCGGAGTCCTGGACACGGAGTCCGAAAAGCTGTAAAGATGGACGCGGAGTCCTGGACACGGAGTCCGAAAAGCTATAAATATGGACGCGGAGTCCTGGACACGGAGTCCGAAAAGCTGTAAAGATGGACGCGGAGTCCTGGACACGGAGTCCGAAAAGCGGTAATGATGGACGCGGAGTCCTGGACACGGAGTCCGAAAAGCTGTAAAGATGGACGCGGAGTCCTGGACACGGAGTCCGAAAAGCGGTAAAGATGGACGCGGAGTCCTGGACACGGAGTCCGAAAAGCTGTAAAGATGGACGCGGAGTCCTGGACACGGAGTCCGAAAAGCTGTAAAGATGGACGCGGAGTCCTGGACACGGAGTCCGAAAAGCGGTAATGATGGACGCGGAGTCCTGGACACGGAGTCCGAAAAGCTGTAAAGATGGACGAGGAGTCCTGGACACGGAGTCCGAAAAGCTGTAAAGATGGACGCGGAGTCATGGACACGGAGTCCGAAAAGCTGTAAAGATGGATACGGAGTCCGAAAAGCGGTAAAGATGGACGCGGTGTCCTGGACACGGAGTCCGAAAAGCTGTAAAGATGGACGCGTAGTTCTGGACACGTAGTCCGAAAAGCTGTAAAGATGGACGCGGAGTCCTGGACACGGAGTTCGAAAAGCTGTAAAGATGGACGCGGGGTCCGAAAAGCAGTAAAGATGGACACGGAGTCTTGAACGCGGAGTCCGAAAAGCAGTAAAGATGGACGCGTAGTCCGAAAAGCAGTAAAGATGGACACGAAGTCTTGGACGCGGAGTCCGAAAAGTTGTAAAGGTGGACACGGAGTCCGAAAAGCAGTAAAGATGGACACGGAGTCCGAAAAGCTGTAAAGGTGGACACGGAGTCCTGGACGCGGAGTCCGAAAAGCAGTAAAGATGGACGCGGAGTCCGAAAAGTAGTAAAGATGGACACGGAGTCCTGGACGCGGAGTCCGAAAAGCAGCAAAGATGGACGCGGAGTCCGAAAAGCAGTAAAGATGGACACGGAGTCCTGGACACGGAGTCCTGGACGCGGAGTCCGAAAAGCTGTAAAGATGGACACGGAGTCCGAAAAGCAGTAAAGATGGACACGGAGTCCTGGACGCGGAGTCCGAAAAGCAGTAAATATGGTCGCGGAGTCCAAAAAGCAGTAAAGATGGACACGGAGTCCGAAAAACAGTAAAGATGGACACGGGGTCCTGGACGCGGAGTCGGAAAAGCTGTAAAGATGGACACGGGGTCCTGGACGCGGAGTCCGAAAAGCAATAAAGATGGACACGGAGTCCTGGACACGAAGTCCGGAAAGCAGTAAAGATGGGCATGATGCGAAAATGCAGGGAATGCAGAAGCAACGACTAGTGTCAAGGAATGGCGCGGGACGCCGAAAAGGGGCGCTTGGCATTGGGTCATGGCTTTGTTGGGATGGTGCAGTTGTAGGTGTGGCTTGCAGTTTGTCACGTGATTGGACGCTTGCTGGGTGACTTGTGTCACGTTCTTGGCAGGAATGGTCTGATCACTGTATTCACCGGGGATGCTGTTGCTTGTGAATGTTGCCATAGTGAAGCAGGGCTGTGGGTTGGACTAACTCTCGGGACCAAGACGCATCTTGTCTCGGTGGAGAGTAAGGATTGCATGTGGCTCTCCCGCAGAGATGAGCACCACTTTCTATTAGTCGTGTGAACGGTGGTGTACGCTGAATGTGCAGGGCTAATGCTACCCCAAATGTGCTGATTTGCCGGAGGCCGGCCTCGCCACTAGGGCGGTTGCTCGTTGCTCTGCCGGGTGCCGGCTCTGTCGCAGGGGCGATTGTAATTTGCTGGGGATGCCCCGGTCTTGCGATGAAGGGCTCAAGTTCTAGACGAAGTGCCCACGTACCTTGAGGGATGGGGAATCAGAGTCCGTCGTGGTTTCCGCATTTGTTTTATCTGTGATCCTGTCATCATTAGTAAGTAATGGGATTACTAGCGATTTGTAAACACAGGTAAAAAGATGTGCTCGCGACGCATGTTCTTTAGTTTCGGGTCGCCTGGGCGACCCGTAGAGAATTTTTGCTTTGGCGATGCGAATGAGATCCCATTTTCGAAGGCATCAATGCGAGGCCTCCAAGGCTCCTGTTGGCCATGCACGAGCATATCGAGACATTCTCAATGATGCCCTAGCGGCTCTGTCTATTATTCGACGCGCCCGTCGGCTTAGGACCCTTCTCGTCAGGGTACCGTAGGGCGGCTGCGTTTGTGACCTGCTTGGGGATTTATGTGCAAATTTGGTTAGACCTCAATCTATTCATTTCCAAAGTGTTTATGACTTGACTCCCGGAGATGAGTGTCTAGGATTTTGGATTCGTGGTAGCCGGTTGTAGGGTGGCTATGACCCGTTTGGAGTTATGCAATGACAAAGAGAAAAGAGAAAGCTTAGGAAGCACGCTGTCCCAAGCCAAAAGGATACATGGGTTCACGCCCTGCAGCGACATGTACCCCCTTTCTCTTCCGTCCTTCGGTTGGTGTTGGCTGTCTTGAACTGCTTGGATTGCGTGCTTGGTCGCCCGCTGTGCTTGAGGAAGAATCCGCCTTTGACACTTGAGTCGTGCTGGAGAGCCGATCGGGGATCATGTTGGAGTAGATAACCTGGTCATTTTCCTTGGGGATCCCTGGTCTGCGCAGTGTGCGAGAGCCTAGGGTGACTGTTTTGTTTATCTCTCATTTTACTCTCCTTTTGCTACGATTACCCACCTCGGGGCCGTACCTCTCAACCTAAAGGGGATTCGCTCTCCTTTTGCCACGACTGCCCGCCTCGGGATTTTCAGCCGCGCCTCTATTTGCCCTAGCTTTTGCCTAGGTCGCCCCGAAGGGTTTTCGACCTAGCGGGCTTGATTATTTTGTCTCTCGAGTTTGCAAGGACGAAAGGTTCGAAGGATTCGACCTCCGAGTGCATTGTGTTATGTCTTCGTCGAGGAGTTACGTCTGCTGCTCCCCTTTTTGTCGGAGTTTGTTGATTTCTTCTTCGAATTGGCAGTGCCGCAGTTTTATATCTCGGCGGTGCTTTGTTTTGTTCATTGGCGGGTTTTTCCCGCGTCTTTTCTCTCTCTCTTCATTGGCGGGTTTTTCCCGCTTCTTTTTGCTCTGTTTTTTTCTTGCAGTTGGGGTTTGTTTTGTGCCCCGTGTATTTGTTGGAAACTCCTCGACTTTACATTGCGTGGTCGCTTTGGTGTGCCTTGCCTTATTTCGTGATGTCTAGCCTTTCATGGAGGTTTGGCTCCTGGATATTCCAAAGCCGAACTATGTGTTGCTCGTCCTTGTAAACTTTACCAATGATTTCCCCTGTCGTCTAAGAAGAAGAATAAGATTTGCCATAGGGTGCAGGTGACCGAGGTTGCCCCGGCGTGAGTGTTGAATGCGGATGCCCTGGTCTTCGTGGTCTGCGTCGGACGTCGTTCCTGACCGTGTCTTGTCGCTCCCGTGAAGGGTGCCTCTAGGCGAATAGGTGCTCTTTAAGTCGGCGTACATGTTTTGCTTCGGGGGCCATGCTTGCTATCGACTGATATGGTTGGGTTGACAGCATGTGGCTCACTCAGTCGTTTTTGTCTTCGACTTCGTTAAAAAGGGGGTACTTCCTCATCAAGCCTCTTTCCTGTCGAAGTATAGGGAGAGAGACCCGATAGGAGTTCTCGTAAAGGTGTAAACCCGTGTATCGCTCTTCGCATGTAACCGGCGTGTCCCTGTGAAGGATGACAAAGATGATGATGTATTAAGTGATTATACGGTGAAATATGTGGTAAGAAATATAAGGTGGACCCATGGGAAATTCCCTCATCCAGCGCGCGACCCATGGGATGCCGCGCGTGGGGGGACACTCAATTTCGGGAGTCCGGTCATCGCCACGCTGGAGTGGTTAGACTGTGACTGGGAACCGCATAGTTGTACTTTCCCCGATTGCGGGTTGGTCTGCGCAGCCGTCCTAGGGAAAGCTCGAGGAGTCGAGTCCCATTGGGACATGCGAGTCGGATAGGTCCGACAGAACCAATAGGGCGTCTTCGAGACTGTTCAAGTCCCCCTGGAATGGTTCGTTCATGCCGAGAGCTTATTTGGAAATGCGAATAAATGTAAAAGGGCATTTGAAGGAGAGTGTGTGTTGCCCCGGTAGTAGGTCGGAGGCCATAGCGGAGGATGGGTTGGGCCCATTCTTCGATTGACAGTGTGATCGTGCTGGAAGCCCCGTGGCGGGTGGGCTGGGACATGCTATGTTCGTTGGAGCTGTCGCCTGTGATCTTTCGTGGAGGGAGGGTCAGTCTTCAGTATTTGAAGTTCAAAGAGGTAGCAGAGAAGCGTTTCCTGTCTCGATTGTGGTCGTTTAGGATTCAGGTTGCCTTCTTGTCTGTTATTTCCTGCAATGGGAAAAGGGGAACGATGAAAGAGCAAACTATGTTCGCAATTTTAACGCAAGGGCGTAGGGGATCGAACTAGCCTGGTAGGCGTCGTGCGAGCACGCCGAGGGTGTGTACATGGGGTAAGGTGGATGCATGCTTGCACGACGCGAAAGGACGCACTCGATTGTGCTGGCGGATGTGCTCATTTGCGCGAAGAGACGTGTGCGATCACGCGATGACGCTTGGTTGCGTGGGGTTAGAGAGAAGCTAGCTTTGCCAAGGAAGGTGCATCGGTCCTCGGGCCATGGCTCGCCTTACCATGGAAGGAGGGTAAAGGTCGCGGTTGGTCTACCTGCAAAGAAGGTTTTCACTCACTCGTGTGGTGGGATGTTAGCTGTTATGCAAAACAGTAAATGAGTGGGATGCATGCGATGCGTGAGTTTTCCAAAACTAATGCCATCATTCACATTGACTCAAAAGGTTCAAAGTACAATGTAAATTTTGTAAAATAAAGCCCTAAGTCAATCTTCCACCACATTCGAAGTTCGAGCGAGCGCGGCATTGAATTTGTGTAGTGGGTCTGAGCGAGCTCCCTCTAAGGTCGTGGTTGGTCGACCAGTTCCTCATCTTTCTCAGCAACTTATCGGCGAAGGTAATCGATCATGTTGTTGGTGAGGTCGACTATGGTGGTTGTGCCTGAAGTGGGGGATGTCCTGGCAAGTGTGCCGGTCTTGGTTTGCGGAGATTCGGTGGGACCCTCGTGTGTTGACGGACTTTGTCGAGGCACGAACAAGAGGCCGAGCAAGGCGTCTCTTACTAAGACGAAAGGAAGACCGACTTAGGACTCGTCCATATGAATGACACCCTAATTTTGTAAAACGGATGATGCATGTGTGCGAAGAAAGTAAATGCCCACGGCTTAGTACAATTACAAGGTACATCACTCTTGAAATAGAAAAGACTCAAGTGGCACGCAGGTCGACATGGTGGAATGTTTGTCGGAGCCGGGTTGGAGTATGGCATGGAGCTTCTGCAGAATGCATGATTTTAGTGCTACGGGGACCGTGCTACGTAGGGATGGGGGCTCCCGACTCAAGGGTGTCAATTCCTTGAAACCGAGCGGGATTCTTTTCAAGGCCTAAGCGGCAGTCGAACTGCGCGCCGTACCCTTACTTCGAACCCCTATCTAACCTATGCTCCTATTATCGGTCGTGGGACGCGACCCATAGGTACCTAGAAGCTAGTATGATATGCAATGCATGTGCGGAAAATAAAAGTGCATCAAGTAGATAAGCGAAAAATTGCGGAAAGCGGTAAATAAACAAGCAAACAAAGCAAGCAGGAACGAGCCCGAACCCTCTAAGTATCCCCAGTGGAGTCGCCAAGCTGTGCGCACCCAAATTTCATCTCGTCGAGGCACGCGTGCGCGCGCCTATGCAACGCGGCTTGGGAGTGTCCACCTTCCCGGGGACGCGCGACGGACGCACGTGAGAAGGAGTCGCCACTTGCCATTTTACGACCCGAAAGGTCGAGGGCCGGCAAGTTACCCGGGTCTAGGGGTACATGGTACACCTAATTGCTAAGGCATATGGTCTGCGGAACCCGAGATTCCGAATTCGGGGGTTCTGTTACATGCGAGCCTATATCTCGCATGCCCTATCGGTACTCTAGCTTGTCTAGGCTTGCCATTTTTATTTAATTACCGCTTAATTAAGTTCCGCTCATCTTACGCGTTTTGACACCGTAAATTCGAAGGAACACTCCGACCGTCCACTCTCCGACCGGAATTCTTACATGAATGAATGCACAATATAAATCCTTACATTGTCCTCTCAAATAAATAAAATACAAGTTACAACAACTGAATCCCGGTCGAATCACGTTCGGTTATTATTCCACTCGTGCTCACCGTGTGGTTTGAAAAGACTGGAATTGAAATTAAGATGCGCGCTCAGTGTTAGGGGGTTAGACCCCGTGATCTACGGTGGGGCGTTGGACCCCATATGGATCGCATCCTAAGGGATCGAGCTCGATCCGCGTAACAAAACAAGTGCAAGAATGTAACAAAACGGGCATAAATAAGCAAACAATGGGGTTTTGTTATTGCCGAATTTACGTGAATTAACCGATTTTTAACCGGGGTATCTTGGCATGCAAATCCTACCCTAAAACAGACAAAATGGGTACAAGGTGCGAATCGATCAGGGATCGCCTCGGGAAGGTATTTCGCATTTGGCATTATTTTCCGAGGGCTTGACGTACGTGACGTCTGTTATCAAGTCTTGTGTTTGTGGGTTATTTTTAGGATTGTTCTATGTCGTGACACTACGGTTGTTACAGGTTATTACCGAACATTGATTCCGCTTGTACATCCTGGAACCTAGTGCCTATCCCGCTATTGCCCATTTTTGTCTTAGCTAAGTACACAATTAGTCCGGTATTTGTATTTTGAGCCAATCCACCCGAACTAACTACCCGAGACTATGCTAGAATAACAAAAACTCATCGATCGGATAGAGCGGGCTATGCAGATGAACCTGCGCCTAGATAGGTAGCCCATCCCTACCCTGATACCATAATGTTTCTCTTATTCTAACCCTAGGGGTGTCGCTAAGTTGCAAATAGACGATTTTGCCCTTGAGGTAAAAATTATTTTCGGGAAAGTGAGATTACGCGGTGCGGGCCACCTCGGCCTGTGACCGGCGCTAACCGATTCCCTAGACCTTCCAGGGTTGTCAAGAACCCTAAAAGAGCCAAAAGATCGGTTAATCTATCCGGAAGTGATCTAAGAAAAACTTCCACGTCCCGACCTGAGTTTCCTGAAATCAGGTGAGGCCTCGAGTCGAGACGCGCAAATCCTTCCTAGACATCCATGTCACATCGAACCACGTGTCTCAAGTTTTATAAAATTTGCAAGTTTTGAAAAGGGCACCAACGCATGTTTGCAACCTATCGACGCGTGTTACCGATTTATTATCAATTCGTGCAAAATTATCAGGGCCGAGTGAATTAATTAATCGCATGAACATCCCAATTACCCCGTTAGTGGAATTATTGGTTAAATTAATTAATGTTTTGCCAAATGCTCTAAATATGCGAGTTTCAGACCGTCGAGCCGATCATTGATAGACCGTCCGATGCGAATCCTAATTCCCGACCGCCTTGGGATTTAAAAGTTAGTTTTAGGTCGAGTTTGCATGATTAAGTCGATTCATGTGAGGTTTCGATTAAAAACGAGAAAATAAAGCATTTAAACACGGATCAGGAGCACATTATCACATCAAGCACAACAAACATACAATTTACACAATCGGTGCCGCTATGATCATGATAAACACATACAAGCATACGCAAACATAATGTTGATAAAATTGATAAAACAACACCGATTCATGCGAGCAAAAATCATGCAAAGAGTACGCATCATCACGTTGTATACAAATAATTACAGGAACAAATATTTAAAGGGGGCACATACGTTGTCGATCGGGGATCCAAGTAGGTAAGGGTTGGATATCTTAAAAAATGTCCAGGGACTGATTTGAATAATTTTAAAAGAACAGGGACTGGTTTGAAAATTCGGATAAAGTTTCAAGGGACTGATTTAAAAATCCTGAAAAAATTGGGGACTGTGAAGAAGTTACTGAAAATATCCCAGGACTTGTTTGAAGCGAATTTGAAAATTCGGCCTGATCTGGAAGTGAAAATGCCCAGGGACTGAACTGAAACGACTCGAAGAGTTCTTTGGGCTGGTTGGAAAATTCAGGAAAATTCAAGGACCGATTGGAAAATGCTATAAATGGCTGAGACTCGGCTGAAACGAATTTTACAATTTTGGGGCAGATCTGAAAGGGCGAAAAATGATCCCGGGACTAAAATGAAACAACTCGAAAAGTTCCTTAGGATGTTTGAAAAATTATGAAAAATTCAAGAACTGATTGGAAAATGATAAAACTGGCTGGGCCTTGACTGAAATGAATTTTAAAATTCGGGGCAGATCTGAAAAAAATAAAAATGCATCCTCAGGACTGAAATGAGACAAAGCAGAAAGTTTGTAAAATCGAGTTCGGGACGAATCCGATCAACCACGCAACCCAAGAACGTTCATTTCACATCACATCCATCCAATCAAACAATAATATTCAGAAATGGAGCCCTAAAGATGCTGCTAAGTCGAGAATTTACCTAGTTCGAGAAGTTGAGGGGTGATTCTGTAAATAAAAATAATAATAAAAGACAAAATGCTGGACGAGTTGGGCCGGGCTGTGACGGGCCGAAATCCGGTGGGGTGGACTGGGCCGAATGGGCCGAACGGACCGAGCTGGGCTGGACGCTGGTGGACCGGGCCACTACCGCTAGACTGGGCCGCCGCTGGGGTTGCTGTTGGGCCGCAGGATCTGGACCGGACCGCGTTGGTCTGCTGGGCTGGGCGTATCTGTTCAATGGGGATCTGGACCCGATTACAAAATAAATAAATAAATAAATAGAAATAAAAATGGAGAAGAAGGAGAGGGATCGGGCGATGATGTCGGCGTCGGGGACGAGTCGCGTGCGAGGGGAAGAAGAGAGAGCCGGGGAGTCGAGCGGTGGGAGCTACGAGCTCGACTGGGAGTTGGGCCGGGGAAGCCGAGCTGAGGGCGAAGTCGGCGTGGGAGCCGAGGGCGAGTCGAGGGACTGTCCGAGCTCTGGGGTCTCGGTGCTAAACGAGCTGCCGGTTCCGAGGGAGGGCGTTTGAGCTACGAGTTTTCCGTTTTTTTTTTAAAAATCGAGAGGCCGAGAGAGAGAGAGATCCGAAATAAATCGGGCACCGGCCGTCTTAAAACTCGAGCTAAGGGTCGTGATTTTTTTGAGAGAAAATATCGGAGCTGCCGGTCAAAAGAATGGCGTCCGAGCTGGGAGTTTTCCGTCCGAATCAACTGGAGATTTTTCGCGTGAGTCCCCCCCGAACTCTGTGAGCTGCGGGCTTTTGTTCCGGAATCGAGAGAGAGAGAGAGATCGTGTGCACGAAATCCGTTCGCGTGTGCAGAGGAAGACGTTGGCGTGTGCAGAGGAGTTGGCGTGTGGCAGGCTCGGGTGCAGCGGCTCAGGAGGCTCGGGTCGAGGAGCAGCTGGAACGGAAAGGGAAAAAAAAAAACAAAGGAGTCAAAAGAAGAAGAAAAAGGACGAAGGCTAGGGGGAAACAGGGAGGAAGAAGGGAAAGCCATGGTCAGAAGTCAGCAGTCTGACTTATGACCGGTTTTTGAGTTTTTTTTTTTTTGAAATTGACGTGCGTACAAATTGAAAATTCCGTCTTCTCAATCGGACGTCGGAAAGATAATTCGAGACCGCCATCACGCTTAGAAAAATTCGATGATCGATATTATGGGACCAAATTATTTTCAATCTTGAATTTTGTCACGAATTTTGAAAATTGACGTCGATGTACGCGAAATTCGAAAATGTCACAAATAGTATTATTTTGAAAAATCATAAAATTGGTACGAGATTTAGGAAAATGTGCTATCTCCGAAAAGTCGTGAATACTCGGGTAAATAATTGAAAATACTTCCCTCACGGGTGGCAAAATGACGAATTTGCCCCTCTGGAGCCGGTGGACCAAAATTGGGTGCTGACAATTTGCATTTATTTCATGTAAATATATTATTAATATAGTATTTATTTTCTTTCGAATAGTATTTTTTAATCCTGAATATTATTTGTACATTTATCTTTATGACTTTATAATATTTTAAAATTACTTTTCTAATCCTACTTAATGTGTGTGATACTATATATATATATATATATATATGCTTAGTATATTGTTTCATAACAGTGGTAAGAGAAAAGTTATTTCATAGAAACCGATTTAGGTTGATTTAAGTAGTTTGGCGCTTGTCCTCCTTAAGTAGGATCTCAGGTTCGAGTCTCGCTAGTGGAAAACGTTGAGAGAGTTTTATCACTTAGCGTGCCAATCCAGCTTGAACTAAATTAATCAAGACCCATTGTTCTTTTGAATACTAGAGTGTACACCAAAAAAAATGTTTCATACGAAGTGTTGTAACTTCAATAAACTAATTTGTCTCCCTATGAACATGAAATTTCATTTTATGCTTTCAAATATTTAAATTAGCATGAAAGTAATTGATTTTTCACTCTATTCCAATACCTTTGTTTTTGAACTAATTCAAACATTTTAATTAGAGCTTTTGGCAACTGAAAGGTCAATGTAAATGAACCAAGAGTTTATGCTATAAGCATACGTTGCAGATTCTACTACATACTTCGGTCATTGAATGATATTTCGATTATGAGATGATAATATTAATGCATTGCTCCGATGTTAATTAATATTAAGTCACTTATTTCCCACTTTCTTTCAAAGAGGGTATAACAAAGTGATGCACGCTTTCACTTGTCAATCAAGAGATTGTAGGTAACTAGTGATGTCCATCTATTAGATATTAAGATTTTTATTTTATTTTACATCTACTAAATTCATGGGCCTCCCTTAATATGCATGTATATACATACTTAATATGTATATTGTGACAAAAATATTAAATTACACTAAATAAAGTCTCATGATGCATATACTTAATATGTATGTAAATACATATATATTTATATATATACACATATCTTCAAGATTGTGTGAGCGTCACAAATCAAATATTCCCATAATAAGTAACATATATGTATATATATTTTTTCTTATATTGTGACACATATTATATAATGTTTTCATCGCGAAAATAAATTTATGACTATAAGTAATAAGATATTATGACTAAATGTTATTTTATCACGATATATTTATTAGGACGAGCTTATTTTGATAAGACCTGTAACGAAGTATCCTCTATTTTCGTGGCAAGAAATTTTATATGTTATTGTGCCAGTGGCTTTATGGTAAGAAGCTTGAGGATAGATTTATGGAGATACTCAAGAAATGCGTGCACATAGTTTTTATGCATGTCCAAAATTGGCTTATCAACCACACAAAATCGCCCAAACCTTTCATCATCCCCACATACAAGACCAATCAAGTCATTTTGAAATTCAAGCACATTGACCTGCCTTCTGTTTGGTCTGATTTGTATTGTTTGACTCCAAAATTTGTCGGACAGGCCAATGAAGTTGAGCTGAAGTTGAAATTCTATTATGCAGTTGAACATGGTGTGTTACGTTCTATGCATGCTTTTTTTCTTTTTATTGCATGGCATACTCTTATTTCCTGCGAGATGTACAAACTAACTGATTGTTTTGCCTGATAAATTCTTCTTTATGATACTGTGAAATGGCTGTAGTAGGATCAACTTTTTGGATATTTTTGATTTGATATTGAATTGAGTTCTTGGATGTAACGGAGAATATTTCACTAGGATTCTAACGTCAATGAACCTCGATAAACGTTGATGTTATAAATTAAGATTTCATAAAATTCTCATTCTCTTAACAACAAAAAGTTTATCAGAAATGTTTTTATTATAGTTTGTAGGCGTTTTCTTTTTAACTGTGAAATTTAATAATAGATATTTCCTCTATAAATTAGTGTAGAATTGAGTAGGGTGGCAATTCATGTCGTGTCGTGTCTAAACGAGTTTGTGTCATCGAAGTCATACCCCGTACACGACACGATTATTAAACGGATCAGATTTTGAAAACATGAACATGACCTGTTTATATCTGTGTCAACCCGAACACGACATGTTTAAACCTGTTTAGCTAAACATGTCATAATAGGTAAACGTATCCATACACGACACGATTATTACCTGGGTCAAATTTTGAACACGACATGTTTATCCATGTCAATCCGGTTATCCGGACACGTTAACACGACTTGTTTATCCGTTCAACCTGGTTACCCAGACACGTTAACACAACATGCTTATCCGTTCAACCCGGTTACCCGAACACGTTAACACGACCTGCTTAGCAGCAAGCAACTCCAAACGTCCCAAAACAAGCAACTGTAAGGAACAATAGAAACCCCTTTCTCCTCAATCAATCAGACACAGATGAATCAAAAGATGAAAAACAGCTCTTGCCCACGAGGATCAACCTCACAAAAATGAACTTTTGAGCTCGAATTGGCAGCCGAGGAGATTAAAAGTTAAAACAAACCATTACACAATGGTCTCAAGCATTTTCTGAGCAACCAGACAAGCTACAAACAAAACCATAGGTCGAATGAAATAGCCATATATTCAAAGACCACATAGGCGCTCACACACGGGAAGTGCCTCATGTACCCTCTGCTTATTTTCGAAGTTACGTACACTGTTATAGGTGCTGTTATTGTAACCACTAACAATATGCTTCAAAGCTTTCGACGTCCCTGCCTGAGTTCCTGTTGCAATGTCTTTGATCTCGTCTCCATCGAGCTCCACTACATCATCATCTTCCTTTATCATGACCATGGGTTTTTCCTTCCAAGAAGATTCCAACTTCACCTCCAAATTATTTTCTGAACTCATTTATCTCTAAATAAAACAGACAATGAGAAACTGGTTAAAGGCTAGTTTACCTCAACACATGAAGGGCGCTAACCAACATACACATAACATAACTATTAAACAAGACCAAGAAATTTAACAAATAGACATCATGAGCTGCCACACACAGAACACAAATCAAGAAATTACCGTATAGTTGGTAACTTATCCATTGAAATTGCAATAATATGTATGTATAGGGCAAAAATGTTTGAACATATACTACCGAAAAAATTGATCGAACTTGAACATATACATACAGCCGAAAACCATCATGGAGATCACATGGAGTACATCAATAAGAAGAAGAAGATCAGAATCATTGAGGCGAGCATAAGCGGCCTGCTTGCTTGCAAGTACGCCTTCTCGAAAAGCTACACCCCGCTCATGTTCGAGTCCTAGAGCACTAACAAAAATCGACTAACCTCACATGAAAATCGAAAACCCCAACTTCACAATCCGCTAACCCTAACTTTAAAATCGACTCAATTCAACTGAAATTCAACTAACCTAACATGTAATTCGACTATGTCAACTGAAATTCGAAACCCTTAATTCAAAATTGAATAACCTTGAGTTGTGAAGGGTGGCCGACAAGCATGAGAGAGAGGAGATGAGGCGGTTGCCACTGTGAGAGAAGGGAGATTGAGGCGGCTGCGAGCATGAGAAAGAGGAGACTGAGGCGGCTTCGAAAGGCAGAGAACTGAGAGAGGAGAGAGCGGAGGGCTTGAGGGTAGCGGGCTCGAGGTCGATGGTTCGAGGTCGCGATCGCGATTGAGGGTT
Source organism: Punica granatum (assembly GCF_007655135.1). Taxonomy (NCBI): domain Eukaryota; kingdom Viridiplantae; phylum Streptophyta; class Magnoliopsida; order Myrtales; family Lythraceae; genus Punica; species Punica granatum. Next base: position 19,405,338 of record NC_045130.1, on the reverse strand, counting down.
GTAGGCTTTGGTTGAGGACTTTGGTCGCGAGTTCCTCTACACTAAGAGTCTGAGTATTGAGAAAGTGCAAATTAAAGAATTAGTCTGGGGATCCATAACCATCGACCATCATGGAATCGATAGCTTTGGGCTTGGGTTGAGGTCTAACATCCCTTGTTGTTTTAGTTTCTTGGGCTGGACCAACAGTTCTAGAAGAAGCCCCTTAATTATTCCCAGCGGCTAACTATGCTAGATTAAGGCGGCCTCGAAGGGCAGAGAGCAGAGGGCTCGAGGGTCGCAGGCTCGAGGTCGACGGCTTGAGGGTCGTGGGCTCTGGTCGAGGGCTCTAGTCGCGGGTTTATTTACACTAAGAGTCTAAGTGTTGAGAAAGTGTCGATTGAAGAATTAGTCTGAGGATCCATAACCATCAACCATCATGGAATTGACAGCTTTGGGCTTGGGTTGAGGTCTAACATCCCTTGTTGTTTTGGTTTCTTGGGCTGGACCAACAGTCTTAGAAGAAACCCCTTTAATTATTCTTAACAGCTAACTATGCTAGGCTGAGGCGGCTTCGAAGGGCAGAAAGCTGAGAGAAAGGAGAGCGGGGGGCTCGAGGGTCGCGGGCTTGAGGTCGACGACTTGAGGGTCGAGGACTCGAGGTCGCCGTAGAGGGGTCAAGGGTCGCGGGCTCTGGTTGAGGGCTCTGGTCGTGGGTTCCTCTACACTAAGAGTTCGAGTGTCGAGAAAGTGCAGATTGAAGAATTAGTCTGGGGATCCATCACCATCAACCATCACGGAATCGACAACTTTGGGCTTGGGTTGACGCCTAACATCTCTTGTTGTTTTAGTTTCTTGGGCTGGACCAATAGTCTTAGAAGAAGCCCCATTAATTATTCCCAACTGCTAACTACGCTAGGCTGAGGCGACTTCGAAGGGTAGAGAGTTGAGAGAGGAAAGAGCGGAGGGCTTGAGGGCTGCGGGCTCGAGGTCGATGGCTCGAGGGTCGAGGGCTCTAGTCGATGGTTCCTTTACACTGAGAGTTTGAGTGTTGAGAAAGTGTAGATCGAAGAATTAGTCTGGGGATCCATAACCATAAACCATCATGGAATCGATAACTTTGGGCTTGGGCTAAGGTCTAACATCCGTTGTTGTTTTTGTTTCATGGGTTGGACCAACAGTCCTAGAAGAAGCCCCCTTAATTATTTCCAACGGCTAACTATGTTAGGCTGAGGCGGCATCGAAGGGCAGAAAGCTGAGAGGGAGAGAGTGGAAGGCTCGAGGGTCGCGGGCTCGAGGTCGATGGCTCAAGGGTCGAGGGCTCGAGGTCGCAGTCAAGGGATCGATGGTTGCGGGCGCTGGTCGAGGGCTCTGGTTGCGAGTTCCTCTACACTGAGAGTCTAAGTGTTGAGAAAGTGCAGATTGAAGAATTAGTCTGAGAATCCATAATCATCGACAGCTTTAGATTTGGGCTGAGGCCTAACTTCTCTTGTTGTTTTAGTTTCTTGGGTTGGACCAATAGTCCTAGAAAAAGCCCCTTTAATTATTCCCAACGGTTAACTATGCTAGGCTGAGGAGGCTTCGAAAGGCAGAAAGCTGAGAGAGGAGAGAGTGGAGGGCTCGAGGGTCGCGGACAAGAGGTCGATGGCTCGAGGTCTTGGTCGAGGGCTCAAGGGTCGTGGGCTCTGGTCGCGGCTTCCTCTACACTTAGAGTCTGAGTGTTGAGAAAGTGCAGATTGAAGAATTAGTCTGGGGATCCATAACCATCAAACATCATGGAATCGACAGCTTTGGGCTTGGGCTGAGGTCTAACATCCCTTGTCGTTTTAGTTTCTTGAGTACCAACAATTATAGAAGAAGCCCCCTTAATTATTCCCAACGGCTAACTATGCTAGTTGTTGGGCGTAAACGATCAGCTTGGCACTAAAAAGGATCCCAGATATCTTTTGGCCGGGTTTTCAAGTGTGAAAACCCGCCCAAGAATCAAATAATATATACAAAAAATCGCTCGTTAATAAAGTTGTTATTATGTGATCTGACTTGTAGGGGTTCTTGGGTTAACTCGACTTTTCAAGCACGAGGGACTCCCTAATATGTAAGGCAACAGTTCAATACAATAACATCTTTATTCATTCCAAGTTCCACAATATTGAACACCACAATGATTAAAAGTACTTTAAAATGTCCAAATTTAATACAACAAAATCTCAAATCGATTTAATAATTGTCACAAGACAGAGTCATAGTTCATATTAATTGTCATCAAAGTGAAAATAAATCAAGGGTAAATTAGATAAACAATAAAATTTTTTTGACCTAATAATTTGTAAAAAATTTTAAAAATTTAACTGTCACTTATATTCAATTTATAAGTGTTGGGTATCCCTCCAATTTGGAGGAAGTTGGGCTCAAATTGTATTGGGCTTTTATCGGGCTTTAATAGGCCCAAGAACCCACTTTTGTTAGGGTTAATTTTCAGCTAAATTAGCTGGGTAAGAGGCGGCAGAATTGAGACAGCAGAACAGTACAGAGAAGCAGTAGAATACAGAGAACAAAGAGCTGTTTTTCTGTGCGACCAGAGCTAGATGAACCCTCGATCGGGACGTCAAACGAACTCCGATTGGGACGAAATTTTGACAGCAGCTTCACAACACGTGGGGCTAAGTTCTGAACGGTTAGAATTCCTATTAGAGCTCTGTAGGTGCTGTTTCAGCTGACTTTGTGAACCACCCGGTGTGGGTGACGAATTTAGTGTTTGGGTGATCCAAGAGAGTGTTTCTCTTGAGTTTGGTGATCCAAGGGTTTACCCTTGATGAAAGACATTGTATAACCTTCATTCATAGTGGATTGTTGATTCGGAGTTGTTCTCGTGGTTTTTCCCCACATCGGGGTTTTCCACGTAAAATTATTGGTGTTCTTTTACTTTACTGCTTGTTGGTTGATTTGATTAGTTCCTATCTCGATTACACTAGTAGGGGAGGAAGATTAATTGCTGCGTTATTGTTTGGTTGAGTACATCCCTTCCCAACAAGTGGTATCGAGCCTCGGGTTAGAGAAGTTTGAGTTTTTTGGTGTTTTCGAGATGGAGGAGTCTACAGGATCTATGTTCAAGTTGAATGCAACCAACTACTCTATATGGAAGTCTCGGATGGAGGATCTTCTATTTTGCAGGGATTTGTACGATCCCATTGAAGGGGATTCCGCGAAACCCAAAGATAAGGATGACAAGGCTTGGGAACGCACAAATCGGAAGACTATTGGTTTGATTCGGCAGTGGATAGACAATAGTATTTATCATCATGTTGCTCAGGAGACAAATGCGAAAGTTTTGTGGGATAAATTAACAATCTCTATGCGAGGAAGACACCGCAAAATAAGGCATTCCTCGTGAAGAAGCTGGTTCATCTTCGTTACCATGATGGATGTGATATGACTGTGCACATGAGTAATTTCTAGGATATTATTAACCAGTTGACGAACCTGGAGATAATATTACCCGATGAGTTGCAGGCTTGTCTACTTTTAGGGACTCTACCGGATAATTGGGACACACTTGTGGTTGCATTAAGCAATTCTGCACCAAACGGGAAGCTATCTTTGGCTACGGTGACAGACAGTTTATTTAATGAGAAGACTAGAAGGAAAGGCTCGGGGATTTCCATTCAGTCTGAAGCTTTGGTTACTGAATAACGGGGGAGAAGTCAAAGCAGAAATTTCTCTTCCAAGCATAGTAACTCACGTGGCAAATCGAGGGGTAGATCAAAGTCGAAGACGAGGAAAGTGGTCACTTGCTATCACTGTGAAAAAGAGGGATATTACAAAAGGGAGTGTAGAGCTTTGAAGAAAAATCAGAATGGCAACGGTGAGAGCAAGAAGGAAGAAGACACTACAGCAGTGGCATCTGATGGAGAGACTTACATCATTTGTGATGAAGCCTATGTGAATTTCACTTGTCAGGACTCTACCTGGGTTGCAGATACATGTGCCTCGTTTCATGTCACTCCTCATCGGGATTTCTTCTTATCTTATACTACCGGGGATTATGGTTATGTGAGAATGGAGAATGGACAGTCATGCAAGATTGTCGGTATTGGTGATGTCTGTCTAGAGACCGAGCTTGGCTGCAAGTTGCTTTTAAAAAAGGTGAGGCATGTTCTAGAAATTCGCCTTAACCTAATCTCGACGGGTCAGCTTGATGATGAAGGCTACAGTAACGAATTTAGCAATGGGAGATGGAAGCTCTCCAAGGGTTCGTTGATTGTGGCACGGGGTCAGAAGACCGACACTCTCTACAGGTTGCGTGCCAGACATAACTTCGATCAAATTAATGTTGTTGAGGATTATCCTATCGAGCTATGGCACAGGAGACTTGGGCATATCAGCGAGAAAGGTATTCAAATTCTTGCTAGAAAGCAATCTTTGCCCGTTAAAGGTATGCACTTGAGCACTTGTGATCACTGTTTAGCTGGTAAGTAGAGGAGAGTTTCTTTTGTTAGAAGTCGTCCCTCTAGATGCGATCATATACTTGATCTTGTGCATACTGATGTTTGTTTCATGTCGGATAGATCTCTTGGTGGTGCTCTCTATTTTGTGACTTTTATAGATGATCATTCCAGGAAGGTTTGGGCTTACCCTATGAGAACTAAAGATCAAGTGACTGAGATTTTCAAGAACTTCCATGTAGCAGTGGAAAGAGAAACGGGCATGAAGCTGAAATGTGTCAAAGCTGATAATGGTGGTGAGTATAGGGGTCCTTTCGATAACTATTGCAAGACTCACGGTATCAAACTTGAGAAGACGGTACCGAAGACACCACAGCAGAACGGGCTTGCAGAGAGGATGAACCGCACAATTGTTGAGAGAGTTCGTTGTATGCTTTCTCAGGCGAAACTGTCTAAGTCTTTCTGGGGCAAGGCAATGAGGTCAGCGATTGATCTTATTAATCTTACACCGTCAGTTGCACTTGATGGAGATGTACCCCAGCAGGTGTGGACCGGCAAGAAAGTATCGTACAAGCATCTCAAAGTCTTCGGGTGCAGGGCATTTGTTCACATTCCTCGAGATGAAAGATCAAAACTCGATGCCAAGGCAAAACAGTGCATCTTCTTGGGTTATGCACATGAAGAGTTCGGGTACAGGTTTTGGGACCCTGATAGCAAGAAGATCATCAGGAGCAGGGATGTTGTGTTCTTTGAGGACCAAACAATCGAGGATTTGCAAAAGTTAAAGAAGGCCAGAGTAGGCAATCCTCACGAGATCTCTATTCCTGTATCGGTTGATGTAGAGCATCCAATGGAAGAGGTACCTGGTGAGTATGAAGAAACCACGACTAGGGGTGAGATTCCTCAGGTAGATGATGATGTGACTACGGATGATACAGGCTCGCAGTTACAGTTAGAGCCTGCAGATCTACCTAGACGATCTGATAGAATAAGACGACCATCTACAAAATATCCGCCTCATGAGTATGTGCTACTGACTGACGGGGGAGAACCTGAGTGCTATGGTGAAGCTGTGGCACATGAGCACAAGGAGCACTGGTTGAAGGCGATGAATGAGGAGATGAACTCCTTGTTTGAAAATCACACGTATGACCTAGTGAAGCTACCGCAAGGTAAGAGAGCATTGAAGAACAAATGGGTCTACAGGTTGAAGACAGAGAACTCGCGACCTCGATACAAAGCTCGACTGGTAGTGAAAGGTTTCAACTAGAAGAAAGGAGTTGACTTCGAGGAGATATTCTCGCCCGTTGTCAAGATGTCATCGATCAGAGTTGTTCTCGCACTGGCAGCTAGTCTGAATTTGGAGATCGAGCAGCTCGATGTAAAAACAGCTTTCCTGCATGGTGACTTGGAGGAAGAAATATATATGGAGCAGCCTGAAGGATTCCAAGTTAAAGGTAAGGAGCATTTGGTGTGCAAGCTGAGGAATAGCTTGTATGGGCTTAAGCAAGCACCTCGACAGTGGTACAAAAAGTTTGACTCTTTCAGTTGAGCCATGGCTACACACGGATAACTGCAGATCATTGTGTGTTCGTGAAACAATTCTCGGATGGTGATTTTATCATTTTACTGTTATATGTGGATGATATGTTACTTGTTGGTCATGATATGAGCAAGATTGCAGAGTTGAAGAAAGAGCTCAGTAAGTCCTTTGCCATGAAGGATTTGGGACCGGCAAAGCAGATCCTTGGGATGCATATTTCTCGTGACAGATCAAGTGGAAAAATTTGGCTTTCTCAAGAGAAGTATATCTAGAAGATTTTGGATCGGTTCAACATGGGTAATGCTAAACCAGTTTCATCACCACTTGCTTCTCATTTCAAGCTTAGCTCGAAGCAATGTCCTACAAGTGAGAAGGAGAAAGAAGAGATGAAGAAAGTCCCTTACTCATCAGCTGTAGGGAGTTTGATGTATGCCATGGTCTGTACAAGACCAGATATCGCTCATTCTGTTGGTGTGGTTAGTCGTTTTCTCTCCAATCCGGGGAAAGAGCATTGGAATGCAGTTAAGTGGATTCTGAGGTATCTCAGAGGAACATCCAAGGTGTGTTTACACTTTGGCACTGGTAAGCCGGATTTAGTGGGCTACACGGATGCGGATATGGCAGGAGATATCGATTCCCGGAAATCCACTTCGGGATACTTGATGACTTTTGCAGGGGGAGCTATCTCATGGCAATCAAGGCTTCAAAAGTGCATCGCTTTGTCTACAACGGAAGCCGAATACATTGCGGTGACCGAAGGTTGCAAGGAGATGTTGTGGTTGCAAAAGTTTTTGCAGGAGTTGAGCTTGAAGCAAGAAAGGTATGTTCTACACTGTGACAGTCAAAGCGCCATTCATCTTTGCAAGAATCCCACTTTCCATTCGAGGTCGAAGCATATCGATATTAAGTTTCATTGGATTAGAGATGTGTTGGAGTCCAAGCTGGTGAAGCTAGACAAAGTGCACACCGATGAGAATGGAGCTGATATGATGACTAAACCTCTCGCTAGGGAGAAACTTCATGTTTGCCGAAGTATAGCTGGTATGCTTGAAGCCTCCAAATAGTCGGGAGGGGGAGTTTGTTGGGTATCCCTCCAATTTGGAGGAAGTTGGGCTCAAATTGTATTGGGTTTTTATCGGGCTTTAATAGGCCCAAGAACCCACTTTTGTTAGGGTTAATTTTCAGCTAAATTAGCTGGGTAAGAGGCGGCAGAATTGAGACAGCAGAACAGTATAGAGAAGCAGTAGAATACAGAGAACAAAGAGCTGTTTTTCTGTGCGACCAGAGCTAGATCAACCCTCGATCGGGACGTCAAACGAACTCCGATTGGGACGAAATTTTGACAGCAGCTTCACAACACGTGGGGCTAAGTTCTGAACGGTCAGAATTCCTATTAGAGCTCTGTAGGTGCTGTTTCAGCTGACTTTGTGAACCACCCGGTGTGGGTGACGAATTTAGTGTTTGGGTGATCCAAGAGAGTGTTTCTCTTGAGTTTGGTGATCCAAGGGTTTACCCTTGATGAAAGACATTGTATAACCTTCATTCATAGTGGATCGTTGATTCGGAGTTGGTCCCGTGGTTTTTCCCCACATCGGGGTTTTTCACGTAAAATTATTGGTGTTCTTTTACTTTACTGCTTGTTGGTTGATTTGATTAGTTCCTATCTCGATTACACTAGTAGGGGAGGAAGATTAATCGCTGCGTTATTGTTTGGTTGAGTACATCCCTTCCCAACAATAAGAATATCATGCATTCCGTCAATTTTCAAATTTACATGTGTGTCACATGTCATGTCCATCAGGTTCAGCATCTTTTCTTCAACTTGTCTTTCACCACCTCTTTGTTCTCATATGCTTCTTTCTCCCAGCGCTCAAGTGCAGGGATGCTTACCCGCACGAGTCTCTCTTTAGATCCACTTAAGCATTTCTAGATCCTTATACTTCCTTGGTGTTTGATAAGTAGCTTTACGGTAAGTAGCTTGAGGACAGATTTATGGAGATACTCAAGAAAATGTGCGCACATAGTTTTTATGCATGTCCAAAATTGGCTTATCAACCAGACAAAATCACCCAAACCTTCCATCATCCCCACAGACAAGACCAATGAAGTCGAAATTCGGGCACACTGTCCTGCCTTCTGTTTGGTCCTGTTTGTATTGTTTGACTACAAAATTTGTCGGACAGGTCAATGAAGCTGAGCTGAAGTTGAAATTCTGTTCTGCAGCTTTGTTGCTTATTTTTGCAGATCACTGACGGCAATGAGCTGCAGAAAAAATCCAGAATGAGCAGCCAAGCAGCTGCAAATAACAGTAGCAGAGCTGTGAGTTCAGCTCAGTTCTGTAGCTCCATTCAATAACCAAATAGAGTCATACTAGAGCTGAAATTCCAGTTTTCTCTGCTCCTAATTAGGCTAAAAATTAGAATTTCCGTGTCCTCAGTGTTTGTATTTTGTTTGCTACTGAACATGGTGTATTACGTTCTTTGCATGTTTTTTTCTTTTTATTGCATGGCATACTCTTATTTCCGGCGAGATGTACAAACTAACTGACTGTTTTGCCTGATAAATTCTTCTTTATGATACTGTGAAATGGCTATAGTAGGATCAACTTTTTGGAGATTTTTTATTTGATATTGAATTGAGTGCTTGGATGTAGCTGAGAGCATGACCCATCTGAATAAAATGCCCCAGAAGAATTCAGTGCTTGGATGCAGTTGAGCGCAATAAGTAGATCACACACCTCTGTTCTGTGGGGTTAAAGATAGAAGTAGCTCGATTAGTTTAGAAGATATAATATGTTGCAAAATATGTTGGAGCTTCAGTGCTGTGGTACATTCATCTTTAGCGAGCCAAGCCCTTCTTGTTATCATATGCAAGTAGTTCTGCAGGATTCGTTGATACTCTCTAGTGAATGCTAAGTTGGTTCCAAATTGGCTTTTGTTCTTATGACTTCATATGATGGTGGTGCTTGCTCGTGCTTTGCCTTTGATGCCCTGTCCTTCGTCTGTCTTTTATCATAGCCGCTGTATAAGCTTTTTGGCTTGATAAGTCCTTCTTCACTAACTTTTAGGAAAATAAATGATAAAATATAAAATTATGTTTGATTCAGCATGTACAATAAGATTTTGTTCCTATTTTCTATTGGATTGATGCTCCTCCTCTTACCTGGAGATCGAGAATCTACTATTAGAGTAGAAGCTGAAGGCTTTTACCATTTCTTGTGATTCTTAGAGAAGTTCAAGAGCAATAACGTGAAGCTTTTTAGTTCCAGAGAAGTCTATAGAGCCAAAAAAATAAAAAAAGATTGCATTTCATAACAAAATACTGAAATAAAACTTCTCAGGCCTTGAATATTTGAAAGAAAAAGATCACTTTTATGCCCCCCTTCTACGTCTGGCATGTTTAACCCATGCCATTAGAAAGATCTTTTGTATAAAATGATGGAATTGGAGAAGAAATATACAAATACGTATAATATATAGATGGAGAAACTCAATTCCATGGATAACCAAATAAAGCTTAGGTTGCTAGTGACTTTGGTTTTATACTCGTATTTCTTGCAATAGGGCTTCCTACCCTTTTATTAATATTGATATATCCTGCAATAGTGAAATCCTGATATTCTTATTAATATCATTCATTATTAGTGTTGATATATCTTGTAAGCTGCAGAAGCTAATCACATTGAATTCGTTCAAGCCGGTGGGCTCGACTCCATAATCAAGCTTCTTAGGAGCTCGAGCAATGAGAGCTTGCGTTGGGCTGCAACTACTGCAATTGCCAATCTTGCATCGAGCGGTACAGTGTAGTTCTGTTTTTTACAAAGATTTTCTTTTTCTTTGTTCTGCTTTTTTTCCCTGATAAAGTAGTTTTTCTAACCTTTATCAGAAATCAACCAAGAGATCATAGCAGCTCAAGGGGGAATATTTTTGTTGTCCAAGATAGCAAGCGACACCAAGGACCCGGAAACATTACGAATGGTTGCTGGAGCCATCGCAAACCTCTGTTCCAATGGTAAGAGAGACTTGAGTTCTGATTTATTGGGTTCAATTAGGATTTGAATTGGCTAACCACAACCATGTTTCATGGCTCAGAGAACTTGCATGAAAGATTAAGAAGCGAGAGCGGTTTCAAGGCACTATTTGCGATGGTTTCAAGCGAATATCTTGATGTAGACGCACAAGTGGCTCGGGGGATATTGAACATCGCCAGAAGTGAGTCCAGAGTATATGTTCAAGGTAAAAAAACAATAAAAGGCTTTTGCCTACATTAGACACGTAATTGTTTTTTTTGAGTAATAAATTATACTAGTAATTTTGAAAATCATGTCATTATCGATGTGCTGCTGGTAATAGGGACTAAGAGAGGAAGGTCCATTTTGATTAAAGAAGGGATTCTCCCATGGATTGTGCAGAATGCCAATAATGGAGCCTTCCTAACCAGGAAACATATTGAGCTCACTCTTTGCTACTTGTCACAGCATGGTAATTCTCTTCCGCTTCTACTTTTAGGTTTCGAACCATCATTTATCCCTCATTTAATCAGGCAATGCTAATGGTTTAAAATTTTGATATTATTTCAGAAGTGAATGTTAAAGACATGGTCAGTGCAGGGGCCTTGATAGAACTGATTCGTATCTCGTGGGGGAAGTCTGAGGAACATATAAGAAAACTCGCTCTCCAATCAATATCCTCCAGCCCAACTTTCCAAGAACAACTGAAGCAATTGGGATTCCGCAGTGAGGACAGAAATGTTTTGCAGTGTAGCTTCTGCTCAGTTTAGTTGCAGGACTTGCTTTCACAGTAGTCCTTGAGTGTACATATTGAGTCTGAACTCTACGATATATATAAAATCCTGAATATCTCGGGCTCCTACACTTCACACCCCCTATTGCCCTATTCAGGCCAGATCTGACTTAAGCATCTGTGAAAATCAAGGAACGCCCTCGATCTCCCTTCTTGCAGGTTTGGTACGGCGATTAAGCCCGAATCAAAATGGATCGTGGAGCGTGAAGATCTATTAGGGTTTGAGATATGAAATCGGACTCCATCAGTTGGCTTCCTCGAAAATCTAGTATATTCTTGAGATCTAGTGCTTCTAATGCTTAGGAGGGAAGGTGTTGTTTCCCTTGGTGTAAAGCTATATGGTTCTCTAACGGCATACCTCGAGTATCTTTCATTGCTTGGTTGTGTGTGCTAGATAGATTGAAACCAAAACAGAGAATGGCAGCGTGGGGAGTCCAATTAGATGTAAGACTGAATGGTTGAGGAAACTAGGGATCAGTTGTTTTTTTCATGTCATGTTACTGGTGCTTTGGGGCTTAGTGTATTGAGAAGAGTTGGACTCCACAAGATGGCAGCCAACTGGGGATCAGAACTCAGATGGGTTTGTTCTTTAAATGGCAGAAGGCTGGATATTATTGTCTTCAAATTGCTGTGGGCAATTTATGATTATCAATTCTGGAGAGAGGAAAATGAGCTTTTGCTCGTTAGTAGTTATCAGATCTAGCGATCCCAGTGTATCCTGCTTCAGGATTTTGCGATATATATATATATATATATATATATATATTCGGTCACTTCGTGAAGCCTTACAATGGAGTTCACTGACACTTTGATCCTCTAATTTTTTAATTGTCAACACTCGACTACATGAATTTTCAAATTTTCAAATTTGGTCCCTGAATTTTCAAAAAATATAACAAAAACGTCCTTTTAGCCTTTTTTTTTGCCAACAGTTTTGGCCCCTGAAAGGACCATTTTGCCATGGTTTTTGAAAATTCAAGGATCAAATTCTCAAATTCTCAAATTGATGTTGCCAAGTGCTGGTAATTGAAAAATTGGAAGATCAAAGTGTTAGGGAACTCACAAACCAACCCATTAATCAGACATGCAATCCTTTGTCTACTCCTCGAACTTGGAACGACGCTGTTTGGATAACAGCAGTGTCAAACTTACACAAAGTACCCAACACACTACAGAGCAATTAAACAACACAATTGGCGAACAAACTCCTGAACAAACACCAAAAACTACTCCAGAACACAGATGCACTAAATAAAACAGTCTTGTACTTCAAATTACCACCAACAGTTTGACTAACAACTAGATGACTCGATATCAAGCGGACATGTTCGCATTTTGAGGTGACGCATCCCATTTCCTCCAATAGTGATATGCTAAGCCCATTAGGAGAAACAACATCAATGTGTAAATTACCGTGAATCCGACTACTAGTATCTTTTTCTTCGTCGAGGGCCAGTCATTAGCCACCATGGGGTGTTCCTCCACGGACAAGCTCCATTTAGTGAGTACATCTCAATTGCATCGCTGCCACTGGAAGCAGCAAATCCAAAGAACGATTTTTGGCTCACTGTATCACTAAGATTGAGCCTGGTAGATAATACTGGAAATAGTGGGTGGGCTGGTGGATCCTGAGCATGGACTGGAGAAGCTACAACCCATATTTTAAGGATCTCAGCGTTTCCATCGTATTGTAGCCAAACCGTCCCGCTTGTGAAGAGAGGGATAGTGAGAAGCCTGGTAACTCTAGACCGGACACTATTTATGTCGAGCCCCACATGCCACTTGCTATTGTCTTGGGGGTCGATGTCGTCCTGCTGTGAGTGTTGAGCTCGATTGCAAGAAGGTGGTTGGAAGTGGATCCATCGATGGAGGCATTGGTGATGCCGAGATACTGACCATCACTGCTATGGGGAGCTCAAGATCGGGCGTGACAATAAATGCCAATCCTTCTCCAGAGGTAATCCCATCTATTTGAGAAACTACAACCTCGAAGGAGGTGTTGAAAGAAGCCACCCATTTGCCAGCCTTGGTGGTGAGGTTGCTGCTTTCTTCAAGCGGCTTGTCCCACAGCATGAAACTTGTCCTCAGCATTGCACGGGCAGACTGGTTATTTGCGAAGGTAGGGATCAGCTTCAGGACTCCATCAGCAACCGTGGCAGGAGGGAAGAGTGCAAATTCGTATCTTGCAGCACGGTCGAATGGACCAAACGAGAACATTTCTTGAGAAAATGTGGTGACAGGGCAACAAACGAGCAATATCACCCAGAGCGCACAGACCTGCCACCCGACCCCACCATACAAGCCCACCCCTCTGCGATATTCTGCTGAAAATCCACCATGGATGTTCATCCAACTCTTGTGAAAGTCAACCATATTGTTATCCATTTAGAGCTACCTGTAGAAGATTCAAAGTCCACTAATTAATAACAAGGCTTACGAAATCTCAATAAAGTCGTGAGATTTTAATGGCAAATGTACATCTGCCAAGAAATAAGAGCATGCCATGCAATGAAAGAGGAGGGGGGGTTGGTGTTGTTGAAGAGAAAAGAAGCATACAAAACAAAGAACGTAATAGGTAGCAAACACAATACTAAAGCTGAAGTCAAGGAAATTATATTCTAACTAGGAGCAAACAGAACTGGATTTTCAACTCTAGGATGACTCATTATTTGGTTATTGAATGGAGTTACGAAACTGAGATGAACTCACATTGCAACTGTTATTTGCAGCTGCTCAGCAGCTAATTCTGGAGCTGTTCTGCAGCTCATTCTGCCGCTAGTGAGTTGTGAAAATGAGCAGCAAAAGCTGCAGAACAGATTTTCGACTTCAGCTCAGCTTCATTGGCCTGTCCGAAAAATTTTGGAGTCCAACAATATAAACAGGACCAAACTGAAGTCAGGATAGGGTGCCCTAAATTTGAAAGAACTTGATTGGTCTTGTCTGTGGGGATGACAGAAAGTTTGCACAATTTTGTGTGGTTGCTAAGCCCATTCTTTGGATGCATAAAACCTATGAGTCGACATTTTCTTGAGTAACTTCATAACTCTGTCTCAAGCGTCTTTCCATAAAGCTACTGATCGAACAGCAAGGAAGTATAAGGATCCAGGAATGCATAAGTAGATCTAAAGTGAGGCTCGTGCAGGTAAGCATGCCTACGGTTGAACGCTGGGAGAAAGAAGCATATGAGAACAAAGAGGTGGTCAAAGACGAGTTGATGAAGACAAGATGCTAAACTTGACGGACATGGATTTTTAAATTTTGATCAGTGAGAAACAAGTAAGCAAATTAATCACAATGTAGTGCAGCCCTTGTTGCTTGTCAATTCAAGATCTATAAGCTCCACATTGATCCCACTGTGTCTACCTTCTGAGACTAAAATCCTGAACGTCGAATGATGATGGGACATATTATCTAAACGTAGTTTCCCGATCTCTAGGTAAGAGGAAGAACATCAATCCAATAGAAAACAGGGACAAATTTTATATGCTGAATCAAACAAGATTTTATATTTTATTATTTATTTTCCTAAAAGTTAAGGAAGAAGGACTTGTCAAACCAAAAAGCTTGTCCAGCGGTTATGATAAAAGACAGATACAAAGGGCAGGGCATCAAAGGCAAATGGAGAGTTGAGCAGACTGAGCAAAAGCAAGCACCACCATCATATCATATGAAGTCATAAGAACAAAAAACCAATTCGGAAACAACTCAGCATTCACTAGAGTGTATGAAGAAACAAACCCCACCGAACAACTTGGATTATGAAGTACAAGACTAAAGACATATTTCACAAACTGAACGAGCTTAATTGTATTGTATCTTTAACCCCAACAGGACAGAGGTGTGCGATCTACTACTTATCGTGCGCAACTGCATCCCAGTACTCAATTATTCCTGTAAATGACAGTCTAAAATAGTAGAGTTCTGGGCATTTTATTCAGATAGGCCGTGCTTTCAAGTTTCAACCCCACCCAAAGCACTCAACCCAATAATCAATAATCTCCAAAGTTTGCAGCCATCCATTTCAAAGTAAGGCACAACATTGTAAACAAGTGTTGATCAGGCCAAAACAAGATCATCCCAGTGGCATGGATTTAAACATGCAGAGGCGGCCCTAAAATGATCTCTTTTTTCCAAATATATATTCAAAGCCAGAAAGGAAGATATTCTATAGTATTTTGCTAAAACGAAATACAATCTGACTATTCTGACTATTGCTCTGTAAAACTTCTCCGGAATCAAAAGGTTTCACATTACTGCTCTTGAACTCTTCTAAGAATCACAAGAAATGGTAAAAGGCTTCAACTTTTTAGATCCATTTTACATTCTACCATGAGATACCCACAAAACAAAAGCAGTGAACGAAAATATTGAAATTTGAAGAGAAAGCAACACACTATAGCTCATAAAGGGTCGAAAAAATTTCAAAAAGGCGCTTGCTTTAGTCGGAAAGTTTGTTGTTTGCTTGCACCTGATAGAATCAGAACCAAAGATAATGATGTGCGGGAAAGATGAGTTGATCCTGCATTTCGGGGTATAGCCGGGTGATGGGATGCGGAAGACAGAGTGATCATTTGTAGTAACGAGGAAGGATAAAAAATGTGGTCGAAATGAAAGAGAAAAACTCAAGAGAGGGTTGATGGAGTCTCTCTATGTGAAGTGCAACAACCATAACACACGCCATGCCATGTTCGCTACATTGGTTTGCAAATGCAACTGACCGGAACAGAGGAGGTGAGAATGGCACCAACGGAGCTTTAGGTCGCCGGCCACCGGAGACATTGAGTCGGTTGATGGCGCCGAGGAGGTTCGTGCTCCTCAGGCCCTCATATAGAGAGCTTCACTTCATGGCGCAAAGAGTTGCAGAAAAAGAGTGAGTATTGACATTTTTCTCTGTTTCCTCATGATGGGAAGTGCAGAGGACTCCTCGATCAATTTGACTTTGAGTTTGAGAGCAAAGAGAGAATAAATAAAACAGTTTCATGTCACTATGGACTTGGCCGTCAATTCAATTATTTTTCTTTTTCGGTCAAAATTTTCAATTATTTTTGTTTTTCTCGTTAAAAACTTACAATAGCTGGTTTTGATTGCGTGCTTGATACTCATTCATTCCACGGTCGAAACGAGTGATTATAATTTTACTACCTAAACCTGCCTCTACATGTGGATTGGCTGCGTAAAATCCAGGCCCAAACATGTCCAATTGTACATATATAATTTTTTTTTGGTCGAAGTCCGATTGTATATTTGATAATATATTATGCGCGGTTTTGATTGACTTATATATACTGGCTTAAAACTTCAATTGTATTGTGTAGGATTTACCTTTAAATAGTTTAACACGAAAATTTTTGCATGCATGGGAACACCGGTTTATTTGTTTGTATGGGAGGACTTCCGTCGATCGGTGACAATTCGAGAGAATATTCAAATGGCGCGGTAATACCAAAGCGTATAAGACTTTCTATTTATTATTTTAGTTTTTTTTTTCAAGGGCCTAAGAACATGCTTCCCAGCTGGTATAATAACTCCTCTCTTTAATTAGTGTGATCACCTAAACTAGACCTTCTTCGGCACCACCCT
Source organism: Punica granatum (assembly GCF_007655135.1). Classification (NCBI taxonomy): domain Eukaryota; kingdom Viridiplantae; phylum Streptophyta; class Magnoliopsida; order Myrtales; family Lythraceae; genus Punica; species Punica granatum. Next base: position 19,388,995 of record NC_045130.1, on the reverse strand, counting down.
CCCAAGGCAAGATAGCTATCCTTAAGTCACACATGTTTCTTTTGGTGATATTAACGAGGAAATTGGTCCAAGAACTCATTTTTGAGATGGAATCTATATGCTTTGTTGCTTATAAGCTCCGGGTTCACTTTTCCCCCAGAGCACTTGGGGCACTCTGCCCATCTTCCATTTCACACATGAATCGATAGGGCATGACTCGAATGATAAATCAATTTATTTTCAACATATAGCAGGGAAAATGATAAAAGCAAAAAAAAAGAGGAATAAAAAAGGTTCGAAAAAGAAAAAAAAATTGAGCAATGAGAATATTGAATTGTGAATTTCTTAGTTCTAGATTTAGTTTAAATTAAGGGCGAGGACTATTGCACTATGTTACATTTTTCTTAGTAGATTAAATTTTGCTCTTCGTTCTTTCGTCAACTCAATATAGTCAACAAGTTCACTGTTTCTATGTTTTATTTCTTTTCGCTCCTGCGGATTTAGATTGAGCCATAAAACATTGGATGCAATTTGAAGGAACCATATGAAGTCCATATGTGGTCTTTTATGATGCCTGACTTTCATTTCGATCACCTATCACTAAACGAGATCAATATCTCGAAGCCATCGCTATGTTTGCGATCCCCTCGTCATAGGAAACAGTAGATATGCAGCACTTGATAGACGATGACAAACATGGATAGCACGAATTGTGCATTGCCTTACCATGGTTCGCTCTTAAACATGGATATGATGCCTGACTTTCATTTCTGACGCAGCGTACAACGCGAGTAACCGTCACAGACCCGTTGATTCGCGCACGAATACCGGAACTACGATCTTCTATACCTGTTGATTCTATGAATACCAGGAAATATGCATCAAACTCGAATCGATCCGAGATTGGACAAAGCACGAAAGCTCTGAATTTTATTGATAATCCAAAAGACAACTCCTTCTGCCCTAGGGCTTACAACATTTAAATAGAGAAAACGAGAATAAATCAAAAGAAACAAAATATCCTTAAAGATAAACTATCTCCTAAAATATCGAAATATTCTTAAAGATAAACTAACAAAATATCCTTAAAGATAAACTATCTACTAAAATATCGAAATATTCTTGAAGATAAACTATTTCCTAAAATAGTAAAAAATGACCTAATTAATATAAATTGCCCGTTTGAGGCCCTAAACGATGAAATTCGGCCTAAATCTCGTCTTTTCACGGCCAAAGGCCATGAGTTTTGCTCCTAAGGCCATTTCCTTCGAAATAGGGTCGTCATAACCTATTTTTCTACAGGTACCGACTTGCCAAGTCGTCTGCCGCATCATTCTCCTATGGGTGGAGAGAATTCGCCCTCGAATTCGCCCTAGGAGTCTAGAGATAAAATTATCCACACAAATATACACATCTTCTATACTTGACCGAAAATCGATGTTAGCATAATCTGAGTACTTTCCAACACTCTCAATGTCGAGAGCACATACAATTGTATCACCAATCTCGAACTTTTCACCATAATACGAAAATTTTCAAGCGGTTAAGAATTTTCCTATGCTCTCGAAACCAAAGCTGCGTTGGGTTTCTCCGAGGTTCTCTACAGGTTCCTCCACTCTAGAGATACCAATCGAGCAAAGATGCTGATCTTCGGGAGGAGTGTCAGACATGTCAACTGGCTGCACTGAAACAATCTTGTCACTAAAACAATCCCTTCCTCCAGTGATTCCGACGGTCGCACGGGCCGCAGACCAGCAGTCGTCAAAAGCGCCCTTATGGAAGCCTGATCCTTGAAGACCACTATCATTGATGTTGAAATCTGTCACAATCTCTTCCTCCTCGTCGAACTCGGGATCTCCACCGCCTCTCGCTACAAAAAATGCTTCATCAGATGGATTCTCCTCGGAAAACAAAGTCGCGCCCCCCTTCAGAATTGGAATCATACTCGATTTCCTCTCGATCAGGGTCAGAATTCGGATTAGGGTTTCTCCGATTTTGATTCTCCAAAAGTGTAGCCATCTGCTGTGTTAGCTGGTTCATCATACGATACATCATCTGATCCCTCTGATCTAGCCTCTGCTTCAGATGTCGCAGATTTTCACGGTCATAAATATCTTTCACACGATCCCTCATCCTGGGCGGCATCATTGATCCAAGAACGAATGCAGCTTTGATACCAATTGACGCAGCGTACAACGTGAGTAACCATCACAGACCCGTTGATTCGCGCACGAATACCGGAACTACGACCTTCTATACCTGTTGATTCTACGAATACCAGGAAATCGACATCAAACTCGAATCGATCCAAGATTGGACAAAGCACGAAAACTCTGAATTTTATTGATAATCCAAAAGACGACTCCTTCTGCCCTAGGGCTTACAACGTTTAAATAGAGAAAACGAGAATAAATCGAAAGAAACAAAATATCCTTAAAGATAAACTATCTCCTAAAATATCGAAATATTCTTAAAGATAAATTATTTCCTAAAATAGCAAAAAACACCCTAATTAACATAAATTGTCCGTTTGAGGCGCTAAACGATGAAATTCGGCCTAAATCTCGTCTTTTCACGGCCAAAGGCCGTGAGTTTTGCTCCTGAGGCCATTTCCTTCGAAATAAGGTCGTTAGAACCTATTTTTCTATAGATACCGACTTGCCAAGTCGTCTGCCGCATCAATTTCGATCACCTATCACTAAACGAGATCAATATCTCGAAGCCATCGCCATGTTTGCGATCCCCTCGTTGTAGGAAACAGTAGATACGCAGCACTTGATAGACGATGACAAACATGGAAAGCACGAATCGTGCATTGCCTTACCATGGTTCGCTCTTAAACTATTGAAAAAGAGGATTATTTTCCACAATATCTATATGTTATAAGCACGTTATTATTGGTTCGAGTCAATATATGGTTAAAATGTGTAACTTTACAATAGCACATTGGTCAAACCAATCAAAGACACCGTAATTAGCTATTAGAGTTTATATTTTATTGCACTAAAATCCACGGGCCTCTCTTATAATCGAAAAAACAAGACATTGTAAGTACTTGATGGGATTTACTAGTTAGTGCCATTGCAGCTCTCAGAGTGCCCATCTCTAGCTATGTTCAAGTGAATCTTGACAAAGCTTTTGCCTAAATTAGTAGCGTGATTTGGGGACTGAAAACAAACTATAATTCAGCCCACATTGATTAATTTTAAACTTTTGTACTTTGTTTTTTATTTATTTTACATGATATTAACGAAAACCACTTATTTATTTTGGTACAACCAATATTATCAGCAACTCCACTATTAAATATTTATTATGCTCCTAAAACTAGTGCGTTTGGTACATTTCCATTCAAGATTATCATGAATTTGATTTCCCCACACATAAATTCTCACCTTTTAAATTACTGGGAATGTTTCTTGTCAGCAATCCACATCACCTTGTTTTGTATAAAAAGAAGATTACCGGGAAACTAGTTTCTTTTTACCAAAATACCCTCACAAGATCTCTCTCAACAATCCCACAGGAAACCTCCCACTAAGGGACATGTTTCAAAATTTTGGAATCGGATCCTACCCTATTGAATCCTGGAACCGGAACCTACCCGGAACCTGTACTATACCACAGGTTCCAAGTATCCTGTTGGAACCTGTAATTTTTTTTGTTTCGCTAAATAAAACCGAAAATGTCATATATATAATCAGTAATCACGCCAAATAGAATATCAATATTGATTTAGATTAATCCACAACAAAAAATATATATATGTCTCATCAATTCATCAACAAAATTAAACATCCATAATACGATCCCACACAACAAAGTGCCTCTGTTCTGATTCATTAGAGGAGACGGTAAATTTACTCTTTCATCTTTTTTATTTTAATAAATAACCAATTCCAGGTACCCTGTAAGCAGGAACCGGAACCGGAACCGATTTTCACCAGTTCCTAATTTTAATACCCGGAATCTACTCTATTTTCAATACGAGTTACCCGAGCCCTACCCTAACGGGTAGGTTCCGACCGGTTCCGGGCATACCCGGTACCCGTGCACACCCCTACCTCTCACGTCCAAACACGTTCGAGCGCCACTTGGTGACGAGCATGTCCAGAAATTGGAGGGTAGGGGGGAGAGAGAAAGCTGTAGGTGCCTGGACAAGGCGGGAGTGAAGATCGGAGGGAGAAAGGGGGAATTGGAGAGCTACTCCCCTTTTTTTTTTTTTCTCTCTCTCTCTCTCTGGGTTTGTCTTTGCTCTTTCTCATTGCAGGAAAGTTTGGGGAATTAACTGAACGAGTAGAATCTTAAGAAATGGGGGGCAAAGTGAAGAAGAAGGATTCTTGAGGAGGAGAGAGATAGAGAGAAAGAGACAGTGTTCTTTTGTATCATCTTCATTTCTCTTCTTCTTCATCTTCAACAGAGGGATTTTGATTCTCTCTGAAGAGAGTCCCCAGTGACGGACTGTTATGAAAGTGTCTTATCTCTACTAATGAATTATTTTGGGAATATATCTCTGACAAAACACAAACTCCTTGCCTGATGACATTCTCACTCTCATATTTCTCTTCTTCTCCGTTTCACCACAAGACATGGAGTACCAGTCACAAATATCATATTTTCTCCACCATCTCAATTATCATCTCCTAATGAAAAAAGAGAAATGATAATCCGTAACATACCATTCCAATTGTTCCAAAATATCATCAAAATAAACCCAACGAAAGGAATTCGACCAACAGATAAACCACCAAATAGTCATTCATAGTCATCCCAACTAAGTCAAACAAACTACTACCATCATCATGAGCAAATAGAAGTGCGTGTTGCTAATATTAGCCGAGCTTCTTCCACACAAAAGCTTTTTTCATACTCATAGGTAGTTGAAAGAAGTACCTCGCGGTAGAAGGGGTCGATGCAATAATCTCTCCGGCTTCCATAATTTGTAACTCAGTTAACTCCACATCCTCAATAGCAAGTAAACCTTCAATAACTTTTGTCTTGACACTCGTTCTCCTTAGAGAGATTCTTGAAGTAACTTGCCATATCCCAAATGTCTTGGTTCGATCTCTTATATTGTGAAGCAATGTTGTTTGCTAACTGAACCAAAGAACTTAAAAGAGTGTCGTCCGACTTAGCTTTCCTCTTTCTAGAGGTGGAGTTACTCTTGAGGGAAGAGTTGCTTTGATCTTGAATGTTGTTCGATGGTGGTTGAGGGACTAGGCTATTTTTCTCGAAAGGTTGATGATTTCCAAAGTACACATCCTCATCGAGATCGATGATACTATTGAGAATATCAGCAGCAGCATCAGCAGGATCTTCAGCCCTTTGACCTGTTACCCGATCTTTTCCAAATATGATGGACAAGTGACGCAGCGCGGATCACGGTTTCTCGCCCCTAAATCTGAATTTAGACTCGAAGGGAATAGAACACGGCCAAACCCTAACGATATGCTGGAAAAGAAAGAGTTATGGCAAGTATCATTCCTCAATAGGTGTTTCTGATGTATCTTCTTACAATGAGGTGAATAGCCTATATATAGAGGGAATACACCTCCATTGACTTTAGAATAGGAAACTGACATCTATACTCCTCTAGATTACTTTCCTAAAATGAAAAAAAGAAATAATCTGAAACAGGAAACTTCAGACTCTGGACTCAAGCTAATATAGGAGACAATATCTAATTAAGAGAAATTGTACTATGGCAATATTCTTCTCTAGTAGCAGCCGGAGTCTTCTAGAATATGGACTGTCACTTTAGGCGGGACTCCTCGTCAACAAGTTATCCAAAGGAGGAAAAGGTTTGTGTCGAAGGCCAGCTGTAGTCGGATGACTCTGTTCGAATACAAATAAATAAATAAATGAGGGTAAGCGGTGAAACTAGGATATGAATACTAATAAATGGTAGCCACAGATCAAATTGGTCTCAGTAACTAATTAAAAATAGATTTACATACCTTAAGCCATGAGTCCCATACGTCTAGGTCGTAAGTGACACAAGATCTAGCAGGATCCAGCCAAATCCAAATGCTTCAAGCATTTCGCCAATATCATTTTATTGTTTTTTCAAATGCTTATATCTTGCAGCAATGTGCAGTTGAGACTTGTTACCGCATCCAGGTGATTTTAACTCAATCATTTTCTCAAGTTGACTTAGGAATCCAGGTTTGAAATTATTTCCTTCCACAACACTCCAATAAGGGTCATTCTTCCAGTCAAGCATGCAATCGATCAACAAATTATCTTGGTCCAATGTCCATTGATGCTTCTTCGTCTTGGTCCGGTTCTGAGTTTCCCTTTAGCCTTCACCAACATCCCTATTGGTCTCTATACAATTATAAAAAAATTATAATCCAAAAGCAAACAATATTTATTTTCATATTATTCAAATGGAAGTTCCATAATGAGAAACAATCGTGTTCGTTACAAGCAAATAATGTAAATATTTCAAATGAAAGTTCAACGCATATTTCAACACTCAGATCCATAAACTATTAAATTAAATGGACTAAAAGCACATATATTAAACTCTAGAGTCATTCCAAGCATTTGATAAGCTAAGTTGTCCCTAAACTCATTCCAAGCATTTGAAGTCGAAGCATGATCAATAAAATCTTCTTGAACTCCATTGTCTTGGGGTAGAGTAACCTCCGGCACCTCATTCTCAAATGGATCAATGGACATCTCTCTCCTAATATGATTATGAAGTAGAGCGCAAGCAGAAACGATTCTTTCTTGAGTTTTTAAAGGATAAAAAGATCTCTCTCTGAGAATGGCCCATCTCATTTTAAGAAATCCAAAGCATCTCTCAATAACATTTCTAGCCGAGGAATGTTTATAATTGTAGAACTCTTGCGGTGTTCTAGGTTGATGGTTTTGTCTCCAATCATTCAAATGATATCGTTGACTTTTATATGGAGTTAAAAATCCCTCTCCGTTGGTATATCCAGCATCACATAAGTAATAGAAACCTACCATAAATTAAACTATGTTAGTGAAATAAACCCGATATCTATATAAGTTTAATATGTTTGTTTGAGAAATGTCTAAAACTATTACCTTGGGGCACTTTTAGACCTCTTGGTTTGGATATTGTATCTCTTAGTACTCCACCATCAGCTGCTGACCCTTCCCACCCAGGTAAGATATGGATGAATTGCATATCTTGACTGCAACCTCCTAAAACATTTATAGCTATTTCACCTTTTCTTGTTCTGTACCTAGGCTTCTCAATTTCAGGAACAGCGCATCTAATATAAGTTCCATTCAAGGCACCTAAACAATTCTTAAGAAAAAAATCATAAATTAATATAGTTTTTTTTTCCATATTATAACATAATTAAAAATTTTGTCAATGCTAAAAAGGTACCTTAAACCACTTTCATCTGTAATCATTTGAATTTTCTGGTACAGGCTCTGGTTTCTTTAGTAAAATCTCTTGACAAAGAAGGATCAAATTTAATACCGCACTGAAGTGCCTACTAATAGTCTCACCACTTCGCATGAATTGTCTTTTGATTACTCTATTCTTTGCATGATGAGCACAAATATGTAAAAACATTGCAACCATTTCTTCCACGCACATATTCTTCGTATTCGATAACCTCCCAACAGTTTTCAGCATATCACACAGTCTATAAAAGCTTCTCTGATCCTTACGGGTATTCTCTATGCATGCTAGATCAGAATCAAAGATAATTCTTCTCAAACTAATTTCTCGGATAACTTGTCGATCATTCTCGCCTGCTTATTCTTTCTAATGATCAAAGAACCAATACACGCTTCCAACAAACCATGCAATGCAACAAGTGCCCTTTGGTGGTGTATGAGCATCATAATAAAAGCTCCCAATCGTACTTGCAAGTCTCTTGACGATTCATCCATTTCACTAACAAGATTAAAACAAAATTCGATGCATTACAAAAAACTCTGGACAAGCAAGCATACTGATTTAATGTGAAAGCAAATTAAAAACCAAAAAAAAAAAAAAGGTAATCACCCACTATGTTAAACAATTGGCAGAGCCGGCCATGTAAAGAAAAGCCGTAAGAGTTTCAGCTTCACAAAATCTCACTGGACTTTGGCTCTTCTTTGGATTTCTTTAAGCTTTTAATTGATTAATAATTAATTTTGACCATTTTCTCATGAATCTTTCAATCACATTGATCATTCTCAACTCAGAAAACAATAATACAGAACAGGATGAATCAACTAACCCTATAATGAATGTTTCCTAACTTATTAACACCAAAATCTGCAGGCCCCTCAACAATGAAGCAGCAGGAAAGAATGAAGAAGATAGAAAAAGGAGCTCTATACAAGAATCGAGCTCCAAGTTCTGATTTTTCTATGAGTTCATCGTTCATGCAATGTTCATGCAAACTGTAAAAAAAAGGAAAACTCTCAACTGTTAGAATTATTAATGTCTTAAAATATTCGATCCGGAAGACATGCAGATCATGATGGATGAAATATTTGGACCGGTTATATCTCTCATGAAGTTCAGTTAACAATGCCATTCAGTTCAGAACATCAATGGTGAGAAGGGACCCAAGCGAATCGAGGACAACCTCAGAACCTCAAAACCTCAGATGCAACAATGGGCACCCAAGCGAATTGGGCAAAAAAACTTGGAAACAAATCAGACGGAGATAGCAAAAGAGATTAGAACTCTTACCTAGTGGGAGTCAGAGCAGTGCAGGAGACGGCGGTTGGTGGAGACAGCGATGGGCGAAGCCGGCGACAGGGAAGAGCAGGTGATGGAGAGTAGTGCTCAGTTGAGAGAGAAGCAACGGCAGGGAGGCTGTCTTCTGATACGATGGAGAGAGCTATGGTACTTTTGGTCAAAAGTTTTTTTGTCAGAAAAAAAGTATATTGTAATGAAAATGTTAAATAATACTAAATGAAGTTTTTGAATGCAAATACGGTGCATATATAAGTAATACATATATGTATCTACATACATATATGAATGTATATACATATATCTTCATTGTTACATGAGCACCACAGATCAAGGTTCCCATAATTACTAACATATATGCATATACATATTTTCAGTATCGTGACACGATGAATGTTGTAACTAACATTGTATAATGCGATAATTATATTTGATCAAATATATAAGTTTGTCATTATAAGTTATAAGATATTATGACCATACGTTCTATTGTTACAATATACTTATTTGATTTTGTTCAATTCGTTGGTTCGTTTGAATAATTTTCCCCCGACCACTAATATGAGGGTTAGGATAGCAGAGGCTGACAGCACGTAAGAATAAAGTATGGGATGTAGGAAAAATTGCCACTATTTCTTAGAAATGGCCAAGTGAAGAGCGAATGCTTTTCTATCTTCACTTTAATGTATACATCTAATATTCTTGCTCAAACCGAGATTAATCTGACATAGTGGACTTTCAAATATCAAGCAGTACAAGTCGACGTTTATTATTCTTAGATAAGATAAGGAGTGCAAGTCTTGTGAATGGAGAATATGTAGGCCGCCAAACAATTCCAGTAGACACTACTGGGAAATACTCAGAAATGAGTGGGACGTGCTTTCAACGCAATGTTGCCGTTTGGAACGGTCATAGCTAATGTCATAAATCTATGTTTGGTCATCAACAAGGTTCATGACTCCTGGAGATATTGCCTAGCAGCTACCGACGTCCTTTCTTTAATCCTCGTCTTTGGTTCTGGCTTCATGGACGTAGATATGAGGGTTGTTGTTGATTGAGAAGAATCGCGCAAGTCGCTCTCGGATTTGGCAAAGAAGACCCATTGGCCATAGCTTATCATCGCAGGCACAAGGTTGGTGGTCGTCAAGACGACCCAGTATTTCGTGCTACTGATGTTTTTTGGAGCCACCGCCAAGACGACCCAGTATTTCTTTCTCACAATCAGTGGATGGGATTTCATCATGAAATCCATCTCACTCTGTCTGATGAAGCATCGTAGTACGGGGCTTCTCTCTAGGTCTTGTGCCATCATGAAATTGACTAAGGTAAATTAATCTTAAATTGGATATTTATCCCAATTACCCTTATCTGGATTTAGATTTCTGTCTTAGAATATGTAAAAATTGATTGAGTGATCCTATTTTTGCAGGTTGTCATCAGTTGCTTATCAGTCTTGGTCCAAACGCCACACTGGAAGTAAGGCCGGGACGTAGGGATGTCGGTGATAGCCCTATAGGTACTCTTCACCCGGAGTTTGATTTCATCTCCCCTCGGATGGTAGAAATTTTCGCATGGAGATGAAGTCAAACTCACTGCCTCCGCACTAGTGGCACTTGGAGATATGGCTATCCAGGCTATGGCTGCTTGGTTCGCTCCTTTGGTGCTATGCCAGCTTGGAGGATGGACCTTCCATTTCTTGGTGGGAGTTGCATCTGTCGATGCTATATTTATCACACTCCCAGTCCCCATAATTGCGCATCTGCAGATTGAGGAGGAGCAGCATGACCTTCTCCAGAGACATAGGTTTTGGAAGTGTTTGTTTAGGGAGCATGCTTTTATCATCACTTTTGGAGATTAAAAATATGCTTATTCAATATTAGAGATTTATATGTATATACATATATGTTAGTTAATATGGGAATACTTGGTTTGTGGCGCTAACACAATATTAAAGATATGTATATACATATAAATATATATGTATCTACGTACATATTAAGTATGTATATTATGAGACTTTATTTAGTGTAGTTTAACATTCTTATCATAATATATAGATTAAGTATGTATATACATGCATATTAAGTATGTATATACATATATCTTAGTTATTGTGGGATTACGTAAATATAGTTAAATTTGAATGAAAATATTCTCAGTTACCTAAAATGGTAGTTCGCAGGACCATTCGATGGGAAGAACGGTGGAAGGTTAGTCTGGAACTTTTGATTTTAGTCCTCCATGCATCAGTCACTAATTAATTAATAAGACTAAATGAAACACATTCAGCCAAAGGATATGAAAAAACAAAAAAAAAAAGACTCAACAAAACATAGGTCAATATAATTTTCATGTATATATGTAATTAGTTAAAATCTAATTCGGCCCTTTTGAGCTTGTAGATCACCGGTCCCAAGATCATTCATTCCCCTCGACTTTCGACATTGAGGGCCACCACGATCATGAGGAGGTACCCTTCTTTCATATTTTAGTCAAGCGTGTTCAATTCTTAGTAGTATTATAATTAATTTCGGACATCCTCTTCTAGTAGCATAGAAGGCCACCACAACCATGAGAAGGTACACTGCACAATTCTTTCTTTTATAGTTTCATATGAACATATTAAGTTCATAGTCTTTGAACTTACAATTGATTTTGGAGATTCTTTTGGTTCTAGATCTCTTTGTTGAGTGGTTTGTCGGATGGGAGACTATGGACTCGTGCCCCAGGAGACCTTGCACGCACTCTACTAGTACTTTCCATCGCTGTGCTAGTGGGGCTTCTGTCTGCTATCGACGTGAGCGTCATGAGTAATTTATTGTTTACATTTCTTTTCCGATCATATCACCTCAATGAATAAAATTATGAGGGTAAACAAGATCGTGAATTTTCATCCTAATTTGGATTCTCTCGTGGTTTAGGTACGGTGGTTTCCTTCGATGAGCTTTTGGAGTGCTTTTCCTCGGTCATCTTCATGAACAAAAAATTGGCTGCTCAAGCCAATTTCTGCAAGAACTGGTGAGCGGAATTGAAGGGTTTTACTGTGATCGTGCAAGTAGCAGCATTTATTGGGATAGCTTGCACTATTCTTGGCTCACTGACTTTCAGAAGATTCAGCTCGTAGATGCTACTCTTCATTGGATCGCTCATCAACGTTGTCGGAATGTCAAACATTGATTCTCGGTTGAGCACTCCAGAGCCAGGGGTATGGAGCTCTATTACAGGTACAACCCCAAACTTTTTTTAGGGAAGGAAATTATTCTATAAGTTAGTGATTAAGTGGATTGTAACTGTAGGAAATAATATGAAGTAGGGTTGGCATGGTTCGATTTGGCTCAGAAAACTGTTCTCAAATTAGGGCTAAGAAGTGAAAATTGAGCCATAAATCTAAGAATTAAGTTGTATTTGTTTGGATTTAAAATTTCAGCATTTGTCTTAAGTACTGAAATTTTAAGCACTTAATAGAATAAGCGCTTAGATGGTTAAATCAAAATTGTTTGATAAAATAAGTAGGCAAAAGTTGAAGTTCTTGTATAATATCTTTACTAGGTAGCCCAATATTTGTACTTATTTGCAGTTTGGCCTAGTATTTTATAATTCATAATTTCTATAAAAATAAAAAATTAAAATTAAAAAAGGATCAAATAGAATTTGATCAAAAAGGAAGGGAGGGGCGATGGTGGCTCATCGGCCAGTCACCACCAACCCAGAAGAGCTTCATCCTCTCTAGCAACCTCTTTTGTGGCAGTGGTGGCCGGCCGAGAGCCACCACCACCCGTATCTCTCCTCTCTCCCTCTATTTGAAGAGAGAGAGAGGGTGGAGTTTTGGAACACCAGATCTCGGCGGTGGTGGCTCGTCTTTGGTCACATCGCCACAGACGAGGTCGCCGGCGGGCTTAGTGCGTGCCGACGATCTCGTCTGTAGCAGCAGTGGTCGGCAACGAGCCACCAATCAACAACGTGGTGTCAAGTCGCCGCTCCTTCCCCTTTCTCTCTCTCGAGTGTAGGTGTGGGTGTGGTGAACTGATTTGCAAACAAAGAAAAATTTTGAGGGCGCCGATTTAATAAAGGAAGAAAAGCCCTCCAACTAAGTGAATAAGTCAAAAGCTGCTGAATGATTAAGGAAATCCCCACCTTACTTAATGATTAAATGCTTGTTTGGCTTAAGTCTATTAAGTTAAGTTAATTTTTCATGTGTTTATCAAATCATCTAAAACCCATTATGTGCTGACCATTTTATTTCAGCACTCAATTTGAGTAATCAAACACCACCTTAGTATAAAATCCCTTTCTTTTTTTCTTTTTCTTTTTTTTTTTTAATTTAAAATCCTGATTCAGCTTTGATAATGCAGTTTTTTTTTATGTAACGACAAATGCAGTTTAACCGAACAAAACATGTAAGTAGCTGATCCAACTCTTTTTTTAACAAAAGATTTGCACTTTTAAAGAAATGCTTTTGAGTTTCGGTTTTGTTTTTGTTCAGTTTGTTGGTTCAGTTTGAATAATTTTCCCCTCGCCACTAATATGAGGGTTAGGATAGCAGAAGCTGACAGCACGTAAGAAGAAAGTACGGAATGTAGGAAAAATTGCCATAATTTCTTAGAAATGACCAAGTGAAGTGCAAATGCTTTTCTATCTTCACTTTAACGTCTACGTCTATTCTTGTGAATGTGCAGGCCACCGAACGATTCCAGCACACACTATTGGGAGATACTGAGAAATGGGTGGGAAGTGCTTTCAATGCAATATTGCCGCTCGAACTGGTCGTAGCTAATGTCATGGACTTATGTTTGATCATCAGCAAGGTTCGTGACTCCTGGAGATATTGCCTAGCAGCTACTAGGAAGAATCGCGCAAGTCGCTCTCGTATTTGGCAAAGAAGACCCATTGGTCACAGCTTATCATCGCGGGCACAAGTCTGGTGGTCGTCAACATGACTGAGCTGGGTCTTTACGATTATGTGCTACTGATGTTTTTTTAAGCCATTGCCAAGACGACCCATTATTTCTTGCTCACGATCAGCGGATGGGATTTCATTGTGAAATCCATCTCACTCTGTCTGATGAAGCATCGTGGTACACGGCTTCTCTCTGGGTCTAGTGCCATCATGACGTTGACTCAGGTAAATTAATCTTAAATCGAATACTTATCCCAATTACCCTTATGTGAATTTAGATTTCTTTCTTAGAATATGTAAAATTGATTGGGTGCTCTTGTTTTTACAGGTTGTCATCGGTTGCTTATTAGTCTTGGTCTAGATGCCACACCGAAAGTTAGGTCGGGATGTAGGGATGTCAGTGATAGCCTTGGAGGTACTCTTCCTGGCGACCCAGAGTTTGATTTCATCTCCACTCGGATGGTTGAAAACTTGAAATTTTCGCATGGAGATGAAGTCAAACTCACTGCCTCCGCACTAGTGGCACTTGGAGACATGGCTATCCAGGCTGTGGTCGACTGGTTCGCACCTTTGGTGCTATGCCAGCTAGAAGGATGGACCTTCCATTTCTTGGCGGAAGTTGCATCTGTTGGTGCTATATTTATCACACTCCTAGTCCCCATTATTGGGCATCAGCAGACTGTGGAGGAGGAGCGTGACCTTCTCCAGGGACATAGGTTTTGGAAGTGTTTGTTTTGGCAGCATGCTTTTATCATCACTTTTGGAGATTAAAAATATGCTTATTCACTATTAAAGATTTATATGTATATACATATATGTTAGTTATTAGGCAGTACTTGATTTGTGACGATCACACAATATTAAAGATATGTGTATACATATAAATATATATGTATCTACATACATATTAAGTATGTATATACATATATGTTTATTATTATAGGAATACTTAAATAATGTTAAAATCCAATGAAAATATTCTCAGTTACCTAAAATGGTAGTTTGGAGGACCTGGGAAGAACGGTGGAAGTTTAGTCTGGAACTTTTGATTTTAGCCCTCCATGCGTTAGTCACTAATTAATTAATAAGACTAAACGAAACACATTCAGCCAAAGGATATGAAAAAACAAAACAAAAAAGACTAAACATACGTCAATAGAATTTTCATGTATATATGTAATTAATTAAAGTCTAATTCCGCCCTTTTGTTCTTGTAGATCACCGGTCCCGAGATCATTCCTTCCCCTCGACTTTCGACATTGAGGGCCACCACGATCATGAGGAGGTACCCTTCTTTCTTATTTTAGTCGAGCGTGTTCAATTCATAGTAGCATTGGAATTAATTTCGGACATTCTCTTGGTTCCAGCTCTCCTTCTTGAGTGGTTCTCGGTCTCTTTTCTTCCTTCTCAATTAATATTTCTCTCTGCCTTGCTACTCCTTGCTAGACTGTTCTCAAATTAAATTAACCAAAACAACAACAGCTTTGGAGTATGTGTGGATTTTTGGGGTAACAAGGTGATAAGGGAGATTTCAAATTCATAGGCTTTTTATAGTATTTAGAACGTTAATGCTTAATGGGGAATAGCTCTTTAAAAAAAAAAAACTAGTGGGATGGAGGATTTAAAAGAAAAACAAGCACGTTGAAGGAAATTGCAATTCCATTCCCTACTCCTTTATGTTTGCAGATATTATTTTGGATACGAGTCGCTACAGTTTAAATTTGACGTATAATTTATGCCCTTGTGTTTGTAGAGCACTTGTCCAGAGATCATTTCTTCTCCCTCGACCTTTGACTTGGAGGACCACCACACCCATGGGGAGGTACATAATGTTCATCACGTTACCCCTATCTTATCTAATATTTTTCTTATTAATTTGTTTAACTCAATCCTACACTAATTAATGGAGGAAATATCTATAACTAAATTTCACAGATAAGAAAAAGCCTACAAACTATAATAAATCATTTCTAATAAACCTTTTGCCGTTAAGAGAATGAAAATTTTATGAAATCTAACGTTTATCGAGATTCATTGAAGTTAAATTCCCAGTGAAATATTCTCGCTTACTTGAAAGGTAGTTTGGAGGACCTTTTTTAGGGGAAGAAAGATATATAGAAGGTAGTTTGAACCTTTTGATTTTACCTTATTCAGTCATTAATAACATAAAATGAAAAATACACATGCCAGATGTATTTGTAATGTATATGTGAAAGTCTAAGTCGGCCCTTTTGCGCCTTTAGATCACCGGTCCTGTGATCATTCCTTCTCCCTCGACTTTTGACATAGAAGGCCACCACAACCATGAGAAGGTACACTGCAAAATTCTTTCTTTCATAGTTTCATATGAACATATTAAGTTCATAGTCTTCGAACTTGGAGTTGATTCTGGACATTCTTTTGGTTCTAGATCTCTTTGTTGAGTGGTTTGTCGGATGGGAGACCACGGACTCGTGCCCCACGAGACCTTCAACGCACTCTACTAGTGCTTTCCATCATTGTGCTAGTGGGGCTTCTGTTTGCTATCGATGTGAGCGTCGCAGGTAATTTATTGTTTACATTTCTTTTCTAATCATATCACCTCAATGAATAAAATTATGAGGGTAAACAAGATCATGAATTTTCATCCTAATTTGGATTCTCTCGTGGTTTAGGTACGGTGGTTTCCTCCAATGAGCTTTTGGAGTGGTTTTCCTCGATCATCTTCACGAACAAGAAATTGGCTGCTCATACCAATTTCTGCAAGTACTAGCGAGCAGAATTGAAGGGTTTTACTGTGATCGTGCAAGTAGCAGCATTTATTGGAATAGCTTGCACTATTCTTGGCACACAGACTTTCAAAAGATTCAACTTGCGGAGGCTACTCTTTATTGGATCGCTCATCAACGTTGTTGAAGTGCACTGCAAGTGTGCTTCCACAGTGTTGCCACAGTGATTCTCGATCAAGCACTCCAAAGCCTGGGAGATGGAGCTCTATTACAGGTACAACCCCAAACTTTTTTTAGGAAAAGAAGTTATTCTATAAGTTAGTGATTAAGTGGATTGCAACTGTAAGAAATAATATGAGGCGGGGTTGGCATGGTTCGATTTGGCCCAGAAAACCGTTCTCAAATTAGGTTGTATTTGTTTGGACTTAAAATTTCAGCATTTCTCTTAAGTGCTGAAATTTTAAGAACTTAATAGAATAAGCACTTAAATGGTTAAATCAAAATTGTTTGGTAAAATAAGTCGGCAAAAGTTGAAGTTCATGTATAATATCTTTATTAGGTAGCCCAATATTTGTACTTATTTGCAGTTTGGCCCAGTATTTTATAATTCATAATTTCTAAAAAAATAAAAATAAATAAAAAAGGATCAAATAGAATCTGATCGCAAAGGTAGGGAGGGGCGATGGTGGCTCGTCGGCCAATCAACACCAACCCCGAAGAGCTTCGTCTCCTCTAGGAACCTCTTTTGTGGCGGTGGTGGAGCCGAGAGCCTCCACCACCAGTATCTCCTCTCTCCCTCTATTTTGAAGAGAGAGAGAGGGAGGACATTTGAAACACCAGATCTCGGCAGTGGTGGTTCATCTCTGTTCACATCGCCACAGACGAGGTCGTCGGCGAGCTTAGTGCTCGTCGACGATCTCATCTATAGCAGAAGTGGTCGGCGACGAGCCACCAATCAATGATGTGGTGCCAAGCCACCGCTTCTTCTCCTTTCTCTTTCTCTCTCTCGAGTGTGGATGTGGGTGGGGTGGGCTAATTAGCAACCAAGAAAAATTTTGTTGGCACTGGTGTAATAAAGGAAGAAAAGCCCTCCAACTAAGTGAATAAGTCAAAAACTGCTGAATGATTAAGGAAATCCCCACCTACTTAATGATTAAATTCTTCTTTGACTTAAGTCTATTAAGTTAAGTTAATTTTTCATGTGTTTATCAAATCAACTGAACCCATTATGGGCTGAACATTTTATTTCAGCACTCAATTTGAGTAATCAAACACCGCCTTAGGATAAGATACCTTTCTTGTTTTCTTTTTTTATTTTATTTAAAATCCTGATTCAGCTTTGATAATGCAGTTTTTTTTTTTTGATGCAACGAAAAATACAGTATAACCGAACAAAACATGTAAATAGCTAATCCAACTCTTTTTGTTTTTTAACAAAAGATTTGCACTTTTAAAGAAATGCTTTTGAGTTTCGGTTTTGTTTTTGTTCAGTTCGTTGGTTCGGTTTGAGTAATTTTTCCCCCCACCACTTATATGAAGGTTAGGATAGCAGAGGCTGACTGCACGTAAGAAGAAACTATGGAATGTAGGAAAAATTGCCATAATTACTCAGAAATGACCAAGTGGAGTGCAATTGCTTTTCTATCTTCACTTTAACGTCTACGTCTAATATTTCTTGTGAATGTGCAGGCCGCGGAACGATTCCAGCACACGCTACCGGGAGATAATAAGAAATGGATGGGACGTGCTTTCAACGCAATATTGTTGCTCGAACCGGTCGTAGCTAATGTCATGAACCTATGTTTGATCATCAACAAGGTTCATTACTCCTGGAGATATTGCCTAGCAGCTACCAGGAAGAATTGTGCAAGTCGCTCTCGTATTTGGCAAAGAAGATCCATTGGCCACAGCTTATCATCGCGGGCACGAGTCTGGTGGTCGTCAACGTGACTGATCTGGGTCTTTACAATGATGTGCTGCTGATGTTTTTTGGAGCCACCGCCAAGGCAACCTAGTATTGTTCGCGATCAGCGGATGGGATTTCATCGTGAAATCCATCTCCCTCTATCTGATGAAGCATCGTAGTACATGGCTTCTCTCTGGGTCCGGTGCCATCATGACATTGACTCAGGTAAATTAATCTTAAATCGGATATTTATCCCAATTACCCTTATGTGGATTTAGATTTCTTTCTTAGAATATGTAAAAATTGATTGGGTGCTCTTGTTTTTGTAGGTTGTCATCGGTTGCTTATTAGTCTTGGTCCAGATGCCACACCAGAAGTTAGGCCGGGATGTAGGGATGTCGGTGATAGCCTTGGAGGTACTCTTCATGGCGACCCGGAGTTTGATTTCATCTCCACTCGGATGGTTGAAATTTTCGCATGGAGATGAAGTCAAACTCACTGCCTCCGCACTAGTGGCACTTGGAGACATGGCTATCCATTCGCATCTAGAAGGATGGACTTTCCATTTCTTGGCGGGAGTTGCATCTGCCGGTGCTATATTTATCACACTCCTAGTCCCCGTTACTGGGCATCTGCAGATTGAGGAGGAGCAGCGTGACCTTCTCCAGGGACATAGGTTTTGGAAGTGTTTGTTTAGGGAGCATGCTTTTATCATCACTTTTGGAGATTAAAAATATGCCTATTCACTATTAGAGATTTATATCTAATTTTAGCCGTGGAAGTATGTAATTTCCATATTATGTTATTATATGCCTACTAAGATATATTATTCACTAGCTTTTTTACCCACGCGATGCATGGGTTATTAGTTAGAACTGTTATTTTAGATGGATATTTAGATGATGATATATAATGTGACACATTGTAATAAAATATTAATCACAAAATTTATATGCTAACTCTAGCATCATTACCTAAAATGAAAATAGAAAGATGTTATATCGACTCTTAACTTTCTTAAAATAGTTAATGCATTGTTAATACAGTTTGGTAATGCAAAAAACAAAATGGAATATATATCATCTATATATAATTCTCTTTTATATGTATCATGTACTACATAAAATTGAATACGAAAGAAAAAATATACTTGCTTCTTAATGAATATATAACGAAAATAATATTGTTCTCAGAGTAGTTGTCATCCTTCAACTTATCTTCAATTCAACATCACAATCATTACTTTTTTTCATTTTTTAAATTTTTTTAACCATTCAATTCAATTTTTAATATTAAATTATCTCAACTATTCATTACTTTTTCACAATTCAACAACACAATCATTACTTAATCATTACTTTCTCTCAATTATTTATTACTTTTTCACACTTTTTTTTCATAATTCAACAATACAATTATTACAAACCAATTAAAATCAAAATTCAACTCAACTCAACTCTAAATCCAAGCGCACTCCTAATGTTCTCTTTGCAATTGGCCTTCAAGATTTCAACTTGGCGTATTCCTGTAAAACGTAATGCAAAAAAAATCTTTATAAAAAATAGTACACACAACAAAGTAATGTGAGCAGATAACAACATAACAAAAATATTACAGAGCAAATTAAACTTACATGATGAGAAAAAAGTTTATCATTGAAAGGATGATATTATAGATCAAGCTTGTCATGCATCAACAATTCAAATCCAAGGAGATTCCAGGGTGATTCATCTTTATTTGTTCAGATCCTGACTTCTCTATGAATCCTCGTGGTTCAATAAAATTGAAAGCACGTGTTCGGAGGTATATATGTGACTATAAATTGCTAGAGTAAAGGTGGGAATTCAATAAAATGCTTACTTTACAAATTGCCCAATGTATTAGGATTAATAGCGGAATGAAACATCTCTAAGATTTTTTTTGGGTGAGGAATTAATGCGTAATGTGCAAATGCTCCAACAATTACGTAAAGTAATAAATCCAATTGCAATAATTTTGGCGAAATTGCTCCTGCTCCAATTGAATTTGGTCGGAAACTGGCCATTAAAAGCGGATTACAAAGCGAGGCCAATCTTTGTGGGTTAGGTTACATTATTGTCGTCGTATTACTATCGTGAGCTCTAACGAGATGTTTAGAAAAATGTCAGTGGTTGTGTTAGGGCTTTGTCTGAGCCTGTGTTTCTTTGGTATCAATGTCGACGCTGTCAGCGATTATGGGACCGCACTGACGAAGTCATTGTTATTCTTTGAGGCTCAGAGATCAGGGAAGCTGCCTACTAATCAGAGGGTTCAATGGCGGGGAGATTCTGCTCTTAAGGATGGCAGTGACGCCGGTGTAAGATGATCTAACTCCGTCTCCTGGAAAAACTCATAATTTATAATTACTAATATATAAGAACATATGGTGGCAATGGTACCACGCATATATATATAAGATTCTATTTCTACCATCAATTTTTTTTGCCTAATGACAAAGTCAAAGTAGATCCATTATAACACTTTGTTCCTTTTTTTTTTCCTTTACGCAAAATAAGTAATTAAAATTGATAATGTACGTTGAACGAAGGTATTAATTATTGGATTTCCAAAGAATTTCGCATGATGAATTTCACCAAGCATTTTTATACTAATACCATAATCTCTTTTCTTCCAAAACTGTTGGCTTCTGTTGATTTTTTACTGATGATTTTCCCCTTTTTGGATAATGAAAAGCGTGTAGTGTTCGTCCAGGAAATTTCCATGATCCACGTAATACTCAATTTAGCCATGCAAGCGATCCCATAAAAAGTATTCTCTTATATAAATTCATAAAGGCTCGAACTTGACCCTATTAAGTTAGTTTAAGAGCTAACCCAATTAATTGCTCTACCCAGAAAAGAGAGCTGCCCCAAATACCGTATATGATAATTTATTATCCTGTTTTTCAAATATATTGGATGTTCATGAGCTGGGATATGAATCAAAATGGAATAAAGAAGCATATAAGTTCCACAAAATTGAACCTAAATCTTTTCGATTTTAAGTTCTCACCTTGTGCCATTGCACTAAAATTCCTTCCTCATAATTTCCTATATTCTAATAAGAACTAAAATTTGTTAAAATATATTTGCATATGCCATGTATATATTATTGTGTAAAAATCGTGACCGACTTGGAACTAAGATATGGCCAACCTTCGTGCGGTTAGACTAACTTGGAGAGGTGATCGTACCGTTGGATGCTCTGGCTTAATAATTTGCAGTACCATCTCTTAATTTTTACATGAATAATCTCGTACATCTGTCATCACACAGGTTGATCTCTCGGGAGGGTACTACGATGCCGGTGACAACGTAAAATTCGGGTTCCCAATGGCCTACACGATAACGCTTCTGGCATGGGGCGTGGTGGATTTTGAGGGTAAGCTGAAACAAAATAACGAGTTATCTAATGCCCTCGCAGCCATCAGGTGGGGCACCGATTACCTTATCAAGGCCCACCCCAAGCCCAACGTTTTCTTTGGTGGGGTTGGGGACGGACAGGCCGACCACTCCTGCTGGCAGCGTCCTGAGGAGATGACCACCCCTCGGACCACCTACAAGATCACCCACCAGAGTCCGGGTGCCGACCTTGCTGCTGAAAGCGCAGCTGCTTTAGCTGCTGCATCCATCACCTTTAAATCGACTGACCGCAGTTACTCCAAACAGCTCCTTACCCACGCTAGACAGGTAAAATATTTCTGCCCCTCACATGAAATGAATTGCGTTATGAAAGTCAGACTAACTTGCTAGGATTAATGTGCAATTGGGCCAGCTCTTCGACTTTGCTCGGAACCACCCGGGACAGTATCAGTCCAGCATTCCCAATGCCGGATCATTCTACTCCAGCAGTGGATATCAGGTACATATCACTGAGTTATACGGCATCGAAAAGTGACATAATAATGAAACTTTTGAAAAAGGGTGCAGATGATTGAACACTATGTACACGTACTTATGTTTAAAGATGTTTGATTCAGATTTCGATGTCTGCTAGGATGAATTGTTGTGGGCAGCAGCTTGGCTTCAGAGGGCTACCGATGAAAAAACATACCTAGATTTCCTCGGACAGGCAAGTGGGACGGGCGGTGCTCGACAACAGTTCTCCTGGGACGACAAGTATCTTGGTGCCCAATTGCTCGTTGCAAAGGTTCAGTTTGGTTGGATTCTATTTGTGTACTCCTCAACAAATGAACCTGTTCGTACTAATCTACGAAGTTTTCTTCTACAGCTGGTGCTGGAAGGGAAGGCGGGGAGCTCGGGAATATTTGGACAGTACAAGTCTGATGCTGAAACGTTCCTCTGCAACTATGCCCAAAAGGGCAGCGGCAACTTTAAGATGACGGCGGGAGGGATGCTGTGGTTCCTCCCCTGGGGAAACCTCCAGTATGTTGGCGCAGCTTCCCTTGCAGCCGTTTCGTATGCGTCTTACCTCTCTGCCAAAAAGGCCACCATCCAGTGTCCTGGTGGCTTTGTCTCAGTTTCCGATCTCTATGCGATCGCCCAATCCCAGGTACCCTACCTTAATTATATATCTATCAAACTTCAGTTATAGCATAGAGATACATTCTAATGATTACTTTTTTATTCAAATTATTATTAGGCGGATTACGTGCTGGGGAATAACCCTAAGGGACTGAGCTACATGGTCGGATTCGGGTCGAGCTACCCAACCCAGCCCCACCATAGGGGGGCTTCTATCGTATCAATCAAGAAGGACCCAACCTCCATAACATGCCAAGGTGGGTTTGATTTGTGGTTTAATAGGATCGCTCCCAACCCGAACGTGCTAGATGGCGCAATTGTTGGTGGCCCTGATGAGCAGGATGGGTACACCGACTCAAGGAGCAACTACCAGCAGGCTGAGCCCGCCACAGCAACCGTCGCCCCTTACGTTGGGCTTTTTGCAAGTCTTGCTTAGTTAAGATTTTTAGTTTTAAATTTCGCTTAGGAAAATAGTTGGACATTGAATAAATAGTTCAATACATGTCTTCCTATTGACTTAAAGTATATTACAATAAAATTTTAGAATTTTCAGCAAGGAAATATTAATAAATTATACCCATCAAAATTAATTTTCTTTACAATAGAAGATGAACTACACAAGGAATGGCATTTAGTGCTATGGCATAAGTCACGATCGAATTACCAAGTGGTTCGGATTCAATTATCGTCAGTACCTATAGTGCCTTTCATCTGCTTTTCTCTATTTTTTGGTCCCATGAACCTCTCTCATCTATAATAATAATAATAATAAGGTAAATTCTACAATGGAACGTCAAATTATATTTTATGGCGAAAAACTAGTAAAACTAGTCCTTTTAATATTAAAGACAATGTTTTGACCCATATATTTTTTAATGGCGTCACAAATTCATTCGGTCACATGCAAAATATAATAAAATTAGAGTGTCGTTTACGTGTCTTTAACTTTTATATATTGATGACATGTTGCTAACGTATCCGGGTCATATTAGACTAATTTTCTTTAAAAATTGATTTTATGGTCCAGTTTGGTAATGTGGCGATGATGAGTAACGTGGCAGAATGTGATTGATACATGTGGCGGGAGGATTCGATAACAGTGATATTGTATTGTAGGCGAAAATTGTGAAATGAAAATATAAAGGGCAAGAAATGTCATGGTAAAATATGTAAATAATGGATTAATGAGATCAAAAGTTGATAAGATCTAATGATTGAAATTAATAATTTATCATGGAACACAATTTGAGATCCAATTGTAGAATCTACCTAATAATAATGACAAGTATAGAAGTATATAGAGAGCTGCACAAATTGTTTCTCCACATTTTACTTCCTAAAATGCCCTCTCAATTTTATATAATTTCAAATATACCCCCAAACCCCCAGTAGAAGGTTTCCTCCATGTGGTTATTCCAAACGACATATTGTCCCTCATTAGTATCGCTTAGATAAAACAGTTTCTCCTCTCTACCTTCCATTGACCACTCAATACTAATTAACTCATTTCTCCTCCCAGCCTTCCATCCATCGCTCAGGCATGATTTCGGAGTGTTGTTGCTGAAATAAAAGTGCTAAAATAATAAATCCACTTGCAATTAATTTTGGCGAAATTGCTTCTGTTCCAATTTAATTTGGTCGGAAATGGCCAATTAATAGCGGATTAATTGTGGGAAGGAAATCCTATTCCAATTTAGTTTGGCTGGCAATTGTCATTGGCCGGAAATTGCCTATTGATAGCGGATTAATTGTGGAAAGGAAATAAAATGATGTTTCTAACCCTATTTATTGATTGGGGTTCATATATACTAACTTTCTTTTTTTAAACTAAATTTGATATAAATTAGGCATAAATTATTCTTAATTCATAAAATTCGTTTTCTTTTATAAAATTTGTATATTTATATAATATACATATATTAATCAAATGCATATATTAATTAAATGGGAATCGATTAACAATTACAAATTAATCAAAACTACTTAGATGTGAATTTGCCTATTAGAATATATTTCGATATCTCGAAAATATTCTTGCCTTGTATAGCTCACAATGTATCGGAACACCGTTGTTGTATTTTATTTTATTTTTGTGAAATATATTCTAATATTATAAATTTATCTTTATGACTCTATTTATTAGTCGGGTTACAACTATATATATATATATATAGATGTGTGCGTGTGTGATGTCAGGAAAACCTGACAATTTCGAATTTTAATGTTGTGGTCCTCCCGAAGGAGCTTGTTCTTGCTAACGTGAGCCTTGCAAGGCAAACAGGATTTCCGCATAAGCACTAGATTACCCCACGAGATTTTCTATCTGCCTTGAAATATATATATATAGTAGACGTGTACTGCACCATGTGCGGAAGTTTTTTAATACATTAATCGTATAAATTTAATTATTGATTTATTTTAAGTTGAATTTAATAACTATCAACAAAAGAAAATGTATAATACCCTTTTTTTGGTAAAAAGAAAGAAGTATAATAAGTGACCTTTTCACAATATAATTAAAATAAATAAATAGTAAAAATAGTAAAATAAATAATTAAATAGCAAAAGTATGAAGGAAGTGACGTTACTAAGAGAGAGAAAGGGGTGAGAGTGGAGAGAAAATAAATGAGGCGAGATAGATAGAAAGGGAGTTGCGGGATTTTGTAATTTTAAAAACTATTGGGGTCAAAATGGAGATATTTTCTAAAAATTGGTGTCCGGGAGCATACCAGTTGGCCATCTGCATAAGAAGGATTAGCTGGCTGCCCTGCGCGAGTGGTGCGGGTAGTATTCGCACGGGCCCTGCTTAATTTTTCCAAAAAGAGGAACTGTCTTCCGTTGGTTCGAATTGAACTAGTTCGGTCTGATTTAATCACGCTTCAGTCTCTAAACTTCACAAAAACTACATTTTCACCCCTTTATAAAGATATTAAACATATTTTATGGAAAAATATTTATCGAAAAATATTTTTCATGATCGGAAAATAATCATTTGATTGAAAATACCTAGAAATGAATATTTCTTGCTACGTGAGAAAATCGATTTCTCCGTCTCGAACCTTTCTTCTTTTGGATTGAAATGTGATAATCAAAGAATTCGAGTTTTTATTGGTAAAAAAATAATTAAGGTGTCGATATTTAAGAAATGTATGAATAGTCTGGTTTTTAAAATAAAAAATCTCTAGCAATTACACGTTATTTTGAGAAATTGTTTTTTCATACGTCCAAACCTTGAGAAAAATATTACCGACCTTCGTATTATTTTAAATATTGCACCGAAAATAAAGAAATGCTTAAGGCGAGCACTCGCGGACTTATCCTGTATTTTTCGAAATTCAGCTTCTCGAAGTTTCTTTCTACAAATCTTTCTACTTAATTCAGCTTCTTGACTGATGATATGTCTGGGGTGTTTTCTGATCATTGACCAAGCCAAATCCAAAACGAGGCGCTTACACCCTTATTTGACTGAAAATACCCCAAAATGAATTTTTTTTGCTACTACAAGGGATTCTCTCATTGTAGATTTTCTCCATTCACATTATTCGAACCCAAAATCTTGTTAAGAGAACAAGCGTCGAACCACTTGAATCCACGTTAATTGTCGATCACTACTTAGGATAGCTACCACATATATGAGTGTATATTAGGAACCTCGTACCACGTTACAATGCGTGTATTGGGTTCTTATATTAGGACGAGAGGTATTAACTAATGTTAGCTGCGAGCTGAAGAATAAAAAGAACATGGAATTGATTATACAAAGCCTTGGCATAACCTTATTGTAATTAGAGTTGAAAGTAAACGCAATTAATTCTTGAAAGGGGTAAAAGAGTATATAATAGATAGATACTAGATTTCTATCCCGTTGCATTGTACGGGTTGTTTCAAATAATAATTAAAACGAGATATTATTAAAATGAATTAATAAATATTATCAAATGAAAGGATAATGATAAGATTCTCAAATTTTCATAGTTTATACAATCATACATCTTTATTAGTATCATTATTTTCTTTGAAATTAAAAATACATATAGTGGTTTCTCTAAAACACGAGCGATTGAAAGACCTCTATTTCGTGTATTGTGGTTCATATTTTACTTTAGAATTTTCAATTCCCGTGCAATCCATTCTAATTTCATCACATTTTTAATATCTATGGAAATAATTCTATAAATCCAACTTTCTTTACATTTAATTTTCAAGTATATTCCGTAACTCTTTTTTGAAAATTATATTTTTAATCATGATTTTAAAACATTTATATATCATTTTTATTACAATTATTCTGAATTTTGGAAAATATTTTAGCTACTTAGCATTATAATATAATTATAATAATTAATTTCAAGTTTGATACTGTAATTAAATAATAAAATTAGACTAATTTGCATGATTCAATATATATTTTACAACAAATAGTCCCACTTAGTAAGTATTCTATTATATATTTATTTAATAGTAAGTGTGTTAGATAATATTGTAAATGACATCCGTATGATAAGTACATATATATCTACTTCATTACCCATTTTTTTAGCTATGCAAATTTTCTGATGTTTAATTTGTTTTATTGTCATAAGTTCATAAATAATAATAATTTTAATCTTATAACAAAAATTAGGTTAATATCCAATTAAATATATGTCACATGATTAAATCAACTCTCTATTTTTTTATATGATCATAAGTTCATAGAATTTGTGATTTTTTTTTTTTGAAAACTTTTCTATGAGAGAATAATAATTTTCATATATAATTTTTTAAAAAATTAACTCACTTCTAAATAATCATAAAAATATCAAAAAATAGTTTAAAAATCTCACATATTAATCTCTAAATAATAACCTTCGATTAAGTTAGACTAATTATCTTATTCAATATTTTTTTGAAGCTCTCTTACAAATTTGATTTACATTTTCAATTTCATAAATTTTAATTTTTTTCAAATACCAATAGTTTATGGTTTAGTCCTATTCCTATGTATGATCAATTAATTGCTTGCCAATATTATTAAATTATATAGTTCGTTGTTATGTATATATAAATTGATGATTTTGACCCTACTAACTATTACCCTATTTAAAGCAAAATGAAGTCAATTTCACTATATATATATATATATGGATATTGTAATAGATTAATAATTTCTGACTTATAAAAACAGGCTTGTTAAGTCCATCACTCAAAGCTCGTTTATGAAATTAAAATATTGTGTAGTGCAGTCGTATACGTTCTCGCTTGATACCTAAAATGTTTCATGCTCAATATTTTGTGCAACTATACATGTGTCTCTTTATTAGTTATTGAGATTTCTATTTCATTGTACGAGACTCATGAGCTTCTCTTTTAACAAAATAAAAAACCACATTAATGAATAACAAAATTATAACTCCACGAATGATAAAAAATTAAGTAATTAACTTAGATGTTCTGATCTAAGAAGTAAGAATCAATTATAATATATAGTAAAAGTTGAGCAGCGCTTATGAGATGTGGTCTTCTTAAAACCCTTAACCCCTTGTTACTTGTCTTTTGAACTACTCGGAAATTTAATTCTTAATTGAAAGATTCGTGTATTTGACTTTTCAATTCCGATTTAATGAATTTTTTCTATATTTTTTTTGGGTACCATATTCAACGAATTTTGGATATATGTACATATTATTTATACTTATTGACACTACTAAAAACTGTTTGATTACGGAGGCCGTAATCCGTCGGAAATCTGTCAGAACCGTACGAGTTACAATGGAATTCCGGCGAATTATCAAGGAAAATATTTCCTCGGTAAAAAGGCCCTTGAAATTTTTTTGCTATGGAAAAATCTCTCGATACTGATTTTCCCTCGAAAATCCCACGGTACTGTCTATCGAGAAAAACTCCCTCGAAAATGTCAGATCTTTTTCTCAAAAATATATAGAGAAAACTATCACTGTCATCCCTCTGCTTTCACACTGCCACCAATTTAGTCCCTCAACTAATTTTGCCACCATTTTAACACAAACGTTTGCCTTCCGCCTATCAATATGGTCCTTGATGTCAGTGAATATAACGGAAGTCTGACGTGGGTGCATTGCTGGACTAAACGGCATCAGTGGATGGACTCTTCCAACTCCTCTTCCTCCTCCTCTGTTGCCGCTGCCGTTGCCTCGCCACCAAATCTCCTCATCCACGCCCAGCTCTCCCCGTTTGCCTCCTCCTATCACAACTAAGGGTGATCGGTTCCGGGTACCCTGTATTTTTCATAATACCCGGACCCTACCCTGTTGAATCATGGAACCGAAACCTACCCGAAACCTGTATTATACCACAGGTTCCGGGTACCTTGTTGGAACCTGTAAATTTTTTCTTCTCGCTAAATAAAATCGAAAATATCACATACATAATCAGTAATCATGCCAAATAGAATATCAACAAAATTTAGATTAATTCACAACAATGAAATAATAATATGTCTCATTAATTCATCGATAAAGTTGAACATCCATAATACGATTTCACACAACAAAGTGCCTATATTCTGATTCATTAGAGGAGATAGTAACTTTACTCTTTCCTCTTTTTTCTGTTCATAAATAACCGGTTCCGGGTACCCTGTAGGCAGGAACCGAAACCGGAACCGATTTTCACAGGTTCCTAATTTTAATACCCGGAACCTACCCTATTTTCAATACGAGCTACCCGGACCCTACCCGTTAGGGTAGGTTTCAACCGGTTCCGGGTATACCTGGTACCCGTGCACACCCCTAACCACAACCACCCCGAACTCCTCCACCAGTACATGAACTACACCCACTTCTCCCTCTGCCCCTACGACCCCAATCTCTCTGAGACACTCATCCTCCACAGTTCTCCCTGATCGCCTCCTCCTGCCACAACCACCCCAACTAAAGGAACAACAATATCCGCAACAATCAACATCTTAGAACACAAGAACTGATCTGGCCCCTTCTCAGGCCACAGGAATGCAAGTTGATCCAAGCAGCAGCGTAGCAGGTGGAGATAACTCGATCAACATCGCATCCACGTCCGCCTCTTCTAGCACAATTATAGGCCTTCTGCACCAAAATTCTATGAACTCCAGGCAGCAAAGTTCGATGGGTAACACAGGCAGTCCATATGGAGCAGTTAGTAGTGTTCAGATTGCATTCGGATTGCATCTTTGGGTACCTCTACTACAACCATCCCAAAGACCCAACCCAATGCATCTCCATTTCAGTCACCGACACCATCCTCATCTAATAACCCAAGTCGAAGTTCTGTGGACATCTTGAATTATGTGAATTCACCTGCAAATGCATCCTTTCAACGGTAAGGAATCTTGAGCAAAACATATCAGAGCGAGAATCAGAGCTCGATCCAGAAAATATTGCAGGAAATGATGTCTACCCCACTCAGGCTCGGCATCGACATCGGTGGCGGCACCGGCTCCTTTGCCGCCGCGATGAAGTCCCACAACGTCACTGTCCTCACCGCCACCATGAACTTCAGCACCCCCTACAGTGAGGCCACCGCACTCCGCGGCCTCGTCCTCCTTCGCTAAAATGATGGCGTTTGAAGGTCAAGAGCTTCTCCTACCTCAACCAGTACAACCCCTCCCTTGGCTTCAACCCCTCCGCCACGACTCCTCCCGCTTCTCCTCCTAGCTCGACCTCCCCGTCCTCTAGCTCCTCCAGATCGCCAAATCCTCCGGCTCCGCCCTCAGGCTTTGCATCGACATCGACGGCGGCACCGGCTCCTTCGCCGCCACGATGAAGTCCCACAACGTCACTGTATGGTCCACGGTCAAGCTCCGATTTGCTTAGAAACGGTGCCGTTTCAAGCTTGGCACATGTTTCTGATTAAAAAACCAATTTTATTGACGTCGTTTGGTCCAATAATGCACCCACGTCAGACTTCCGTTATGTCTACTGATGTTGAGGACCATATTGATAGGCGGAAGGCAAACGCTTGTGTTAAAATGGTGGCAAAATTAATAGAGGGACTAAATTGGTGACAGTGTGAAAGTAGAGGGATGATAGTGATAGTTTTCTCAAATATATATATTCGATCTTGGAGGCGTGGGGCCCACTCTTCCACCATGTGCGAGCTCCCAACCAGCCCATTGTGTGCTCCCGCCGCATGCGCGCCCATGATTCAGCCTAATTTGACCCCTAAATCACCCAACTGACTATCAGATCAACTAAGCAGAAAATTTCCGGGATGCTTAGGAGACCAACTTTGAGCTATACAAGGCTTAATTAAGCCATATCTCAAGCAATAGGAAGTTAATTGAACCTAATTAAGCCATATCTTAAGCAATAGGAAGTTAATTACACCTAAGTAAGCCTAATCGAGCCACAAATCATCATATTGGCTCATATAAGCCTAATTCACCAAAAATTACAGAATGTACACAAATTCAATTTGATGCCCATTTCGATTAATCAAGCAAATTCAAGCCTAATTACTCTTAGCCAATTTCGTAATTAGTCCAATTAAACACGATTTGAGCCAAATTAAACCCAATTGACCTCAAATTGATCTAAATTACTATGATCAGAATGTTACAGTAATTAAGCAAAATCAAGCCCAACTAGAACCTAATTAGACAAGCCAATTACAACTAATTACACCTAATTATACACAAATTGACTCGATTAACATCAAATCAAGTCCGATTAACATACAATTAGTCTTTTCCCATGGATAATCAAGTTTGATTTAACCGAGTCATATCCTAATTATGCATGGTACTTGATTAATTCTAATTAGTATCTAATTCACACAAATTAACAACCTATTAGTCCAATCTACATATAAACACATCAATCAAGCACATGTCAACCGAAATACTAGCTAGCAAGTTTGATTTCGGGTCTGACCAGATGTGTATAATCTCAGTTGTTTACCTTAGTCCGGGAAGGTTTCGGATCTTCGAGCTCGGATTTGATGAAATCGAGACTCAAGCTCTCCAAAATCCTACTAATTATGATAACTATAGGCATAATTAGAAGGATTTAGGGTTATTTTGGTAGAACCTCAACATATGAAGTTGGACAAAAGTTCTCTCTTCGGAAAATAACCATCTATTTATAGGCAAAGGGGAGTCAGGAGATATTTTGCAATTTTATAAATTGTAGAGGCGAAACTAAGAAGATTTTTCAAATTTCAATGATCTAGAGGACGCCAGCTATCCATTCTAGATAAGAAAGAACAGCTGGCTTTGGGCGGGGTTAGTAACCCCGCCCACCGCCACAAGCGTGGTGGCTACCAACGCCTCCATCCGGAGGCGCGAGCAGTACCTGCGCCAGCCCTCCTTAATTTATATAAAAGACGAAACAGAATTTAACGTCTGAAATAAACTAGTTTAGTCTAATTTAATTAAGCAGCCACCCCTAAACTTCTCAAAACTTCATTTTCGCCCTTTTTGGGATTTTAAAGCATATTTGAGCTGAGAAAAATTATCGAAAAATATTTTCAGGTCTAAAAAATAATTTTTAACTGGAAAACTCCCCAAGATGAGTATTTCTCGCTACGTGAGAATATCGATTTCTTCATCTCGAACCCTTCCCCTATTGAATAAATATGAGAATCAAAGTGTTTTAATTAAAGAAAATTAATGTGCCTTTTTTATTAAAATACGAGCAGATGGGGTTTAAAATAAGGTCTCTAGATAGTGGGCGCTACATTTCAAAATTCGTTTTACAAGCGCTTCCTTACAAAATAAAATTTTACAAATTATCACGTATCATTTTAAAAATATGCACTGAATGTATAAATTAAATACTTAAAACTTGAGAACTTATCTGTTTGATCATGAAGATCTGTCTTTCGATGAGCGATCCCCGTGCGCTTTTATCTGCTCTCTAATTCGATGGGCTCCTTGGATGGTTGACCTAGTCAGGGTCAGAACGAGGTGCTTACAGTCACAAACTTTGAAGTTGAACCGTTGAGGGAATCAACCTTGTCGTTACAGGCCTGGAATATATAAGTTACACCTACTCCTAAGGATAGATAACTTGAAGAAGCTATGAAAATCTACAAAGATTTTGTTTGCTGAGTTGATCGAGAGGTGCTTTCATCAGCGGAATCTTCTAGTATTTATAGATTTCCTCCACCTCTTAGCGGTTATAAGCTTTTACTCTGCAACCTTGAGAATTTGGACTTAAAAGTTACCGTCTTTAACTATAAATCTTATCCCCACATGATAATTATTCACATGATTGACTCGTTCTTCTGGATAATCCTTATCCTTTTCTCACACTTAACTACTTCTGCTCTTAAATGATGTCGCTCATAGCCTCATTACCCATCTTCTAGAATCTACATGGCTCAGAGTTCGCACCGTGCAACCTCATGGAACGTGCACTTCTAGATTCTATCCTGGCTTTTTATCAGAATGTGAATGCTTCCTGAGCTCGCCAACTGGATCTCCTTACGACGACGTTTCATAAGACCATGTTTATTGGTCCTGAAGAATATTACGCCATTGTCCCCCAGCTTTGTATATTTACAAAAGTATCCACAAATACGTGTCTCGCTTTCATATGGCCACATGTATGATCCTGAAAAATATTTTATGCTGGTAATAATAACTGAGTACGGCAGCGACCAAGTATCTTTCCAGAGCGAGACCTTGTCTCGATACTTATCTCATAGCTTGTCCGTTAGAATTTCAAATTTAGAAGATTGCATTCATCAAAAGAGGAGAAATAAAAACACTAGAATATTGCAGTCACATATGTCAGATATAAATGAGTATATATCGATCCTTTATGCTCGAGAATAAGTCATTCATTGCATGTCGCATCCTCAATTTTTGGATAGAAACTTCATTTTTGCCCAGGGATCTAATGGTCTAGAAACCAAGAAGGTCCGAGTTTGAATCTCAGCCTTTGGTCTTTTTGTCATGTTCGTTCTAAAGCTTTATTTCTTGTCATTCTCGTTCCCCTAATTAATAACGCCATCAAGGTTTCTATCTTTTATTCTCTCCGTTGCTATTTGACAATATCTTATGGTCCAGAATACTCCCTATTTATTTTTGTTTTCTAATAAGTCTCATTCTTCATCATATGACTAGCACACCCACAAGAAAACATTATAAAATTATGTAATAAATGAATTTTTCGTTAAATTAAACTTATATGAATTCAATAATGAATAACACATGAATTTTTCAGACAATTCAAGTAATTTTATGAGCAATTAATATTATTATAGAGTGTGGAAGTTCATGAGTGTTAAATAAATTAATATTGCTTAAATTAAAAGATTTGGTAGTCTTTCTTTTTTTTTTTGGCCAATAAAGATTTGGAAGTGAAATGAAAAATAAAAAGTTTGAATTGGAAGCATTATCATAGGGACACAAATATGTAAGTCCATTATTAACATAAACCCAACCCAAATCTAGGATGGCTTTATTAAAAAAATAGTTAAAAATGAATTACGGTGGACATATATATAACAGAAAAATAATAGCAAATGAGTTTCCAGACCGCTATCCCACGAACTTCCATATAGTCCAGTCACAAGTTTCAAACATTTATGAGTTTGAAAGGACTGTAGAAAAACTTATGACGCAATTCGATGATCAAGCAAACTTATTGCATAAAAGAGAAACCAATGCAAAGATTTTTAACATTTTTTATTGATCATAATATCTTCTCCAAGCACTTCAATCATGTTTGTCTCCACAGTTGATCCAACATTTTCGGCTCTAATTGAGCCATGTTAGACTATCATTATTACTAGATTGTTGAACCGTGTGTTAAACGGATTTTGTTCAAAAATTTTCATAAGAAGAAATTAAGTATGATATGGATTAGAGAGTTTGTATTACATTACAATTCTTTTTTTTTCCTTATCCTACGAATTTAAATATGGTAAATTTTATATTACAATGATAAATATTTAATTCCAGAAGTAACTATGAGAACAATAATTGATAACGATTAGAGAGTTTGTGTTATGTTACTATTACTTTTTTTTCCTATGAATTTGAATATGGTAAATTTTATATCACAATGATAAATATTTAATTTGAGAATTGTAAGTAAAGATTCATGTACATATTTATTGTTTCAATTCTCAATGAAATTTTTAATAAAATAATTCAAAAAAATTCTATTAAGTCAAAATTTTCAATTTTATTCGGTAAAAGAATAGTAATTATATGGCCTTTAAACATTTGAACTTCTATATTCTCTTATACATTTTTCTTATATACTAGTAGGTAATCGCGTGCGTTGCACACGAGATTACTTAATTTTAATGAAGGAAAGGTAATTAATTTTTTCTTTCTTCTTTATATGTTAATAAATTAACCTGATAATATATTGCAAAAGTAGTATGAAATTATAACTAATACAGCTAACAGCACAGTATAAAATGTTAAGGAAGAAAAAAATAAGAAACTGCAACATTAATTTCAATATTTATGAATATCTACAATATGGACATGTATAAATATTATATGTGTGTGTGTATATATATATATATATATATATATATGTCTATATTACAAATGGAAATAGGATGAGTTGGGTAACTTTTTTTATTCCAAAATGGCCCATTTTAAGGATAACAATTATAAGTTTGAACTACTTAAATTTTGGAGGAAGTTAAAAGGACAAAATAGTAACTCTAATATTGTGTTTAACCACCATTTTCCAACTTTCCTCTTCTTATTTTTTCTCTCTCCCCCTCACGTTCTCATTCTCTTTTCTCTCCATTCTTTCTCTTATTTACTTACATTAATTAATCATTAAAAAAATTAAAAGGACACATTCTATCGAGAATTTTCATGGGGATGCATCTTTTATATATGGAAAAGATTTCAATTTGGAGGGCATGGAAATAACTAATGAGAATAGTCTATCTCCGAATATGAATTTAACGCTTAACTATGGGCTATTAATTATTTGATCCCTCACAACCGGCAGATCGCTAGACCAATTTTTCGGCATATAAAGCTATTTTCCTTTGCAAAATTCTTTAAGGGGCTGTTTTCACACTTCGGAATCGAAAAACAATGAAGGAAATGGAATAGGACAGAAATGAAAACGGAATAATAAATTTTAATTTTTGTTTGGTTTTAGCTTGGAATCGGGATTGGATACTTTCTGACTTTTATAAATATCCGTTTAAAATTAATATATTGTGGTAATTAAGAGTTGCAGAAGTGGGAAATTTGTTGAGGTTTTCGTCAAATTATTTTGAGCTTTAAAATTTTGATTCCTAACTATGTGAGGGTTTCTGATTCCTGTTGATTGGGTAGATGGATTATTATATATGGGGCAATTGGAGTCGAATTTTTTATCAACAATCATCAATAATCGGAATCAATGATTCCGCTTCTGATTCCAGGGGATTTTCATAACAAAACAAACAACCCCTAAGTTCTAAACATTAACTTATCCAGTCGATTTGTGCTCCTTCTTTACATAGACTTCAAATGCTAAAGTGTTTCCAAAATCGTGAGTTCTTTCGCTTACATATGATGTCAACGTTTGCCCTACTATTTAAGCCACACATATATATACTAATATATAAGGGAAAGACTTAGTGTCCTACAATAGTTACTTTTTGTATAATTTGCCGAAATTATCCTCAAAATCTCACTCTCAATTGAATAGAAACAAAATAAATTACCAATCCAAAAGATAAAATGGCAATATCACAATATAACTTCACATGGCCTTCTTTCACTCTCTCTTTTACTCTCACCTCACCACGCGGCTCTCTTTCACACTGACACTCTCCCTTCTTTTTCTCCCATATTGTTATTTTTTTTGTCAAGCCCCTAACTTTTCTTTACTTTCTTTTAACTCCCATACTTTTCATTACCGAACTGAATTCATGGAATCTCGTGCGTAGCACTACTGAAAACTCTAGTGTTCTATTAAAGAGGAAATGCTAAAATGTTTCCCAAATGTGCTCACGAGAGAGATCAAGACGAAGCCAAAATGACTAAAGCAAAAAAGCCAGCAGTTAGTAGGAATCCTTGTTGTGCAAGTATCCACAAATGTAGAAGAAATGAGCAATGACATGATTGAGAAATTATTGCAAAAAAAAAATCATTCTTTTCTCATCTTCATTACAGTTAAAAGAATAATTTCCAGAAACTTCTATCCAAACTCACTCGGGAAGGGGATAGAGTAAGAAAGGTGTCATGACCCGAAATTTCGACAAGATTTTTTTCCAAATTTTCTCGATATCCATTATCATATAAACTATTTATATAAAACCTGCTTTCCATAACTCCCAAAAATATATAACTAATCAAGCAAGCTATTACATATATATATATACATTCTAAGAGAGCCATATCACTAAACCAACTAAACAAAAATTTCAAGTCGTAACATATTCAAATATATTTTATACAAAAAGAATACATATCAAACAACTAAGTTCCCTACATAGTCCTCCTAACTGATCCCCAATGTCCAAAAAGTTCTCCTACACAGCTAGAAGTTTATCTGGGAATATATATATAGGTGTGAGTTGCATCTTAATGAGCATAAAATTCCAGAGTGAAATGAATTATTATTAACTAAAAATATATTTTTTTAAATGAACAAAGATAATATATTTTTAAACAACGAAACATTCATATAGATAATACTAGCATACTCAAGTCCATCATTTAATTCACCAACACAATATATTATACCATAAATACAAATAATTACTAAATTCATTCGTAAACAATCAATTATTTTTATGACCATATAATAATATTAGAATTAACTATTAACTCAGCACCACCTAACACTCATACACTGACTAAATCAATCTTTAGCACATAACACGGCTTCCACAGAATAATTTCAGACAATCTCAACAATCAT
The DNA here is from genome assembly GCF_007655135.1 of Punica granatum. NCBI lineage: Eukaryota > Viridiplantae > Streptophyta > Magnoliopsida > Myrtales > Lythraceae > Punica > Punica granatum. The sequence goes on along the minus strand of NC_045130.1, from coordinate 19,351,483 downwards.
CACATTTATAGCAATCAAACTAGACAAATAATAAATAACACAACAAATCAATATAGCCATAGGGTTGCATTTCCTCGCAATAGAGTTGTGACGGTATCGTGACCCCACATAACTCAAATAATTGATTCGCATGTCCTCATAGACATATCTCATAAGTAGGGGGCGCCTATTAACCTCTGACGGTAAGAGTTGACCTCAATTTATATTCTGTTAGGTCTAGCGGTCGATCGGACCATTTTTTCTATTCCACCGAGTTCAGTGGCTGATCAAACCCTTATTTATATTTCGCCAAGTCCAGCAGCCGATAAGGTCCCATTTTTATTCCGCTGAGTCCAACGGCCGATCTGGCCCATTTTATCATTTGTTGGTTCCGGCGGTCCCATAGCTATAATAAACTAAGTCACGTTAACATACACAATCACAATTAGTCCACGAAAATATATATAGCACAACCAAACAGCATAGCCATAAAGAAACAAGCAATATAAACATATCACCACCTAATCAATTGCGACCATGCAATCTCATCTCATATAGTCATACCAAGTTCTTATTCCCTAATTATCACAATATTTCCTTTAATAACACTCCGTATAATTTTTGTATTCATATAATATATATATGTGTATATATATATATCATTTCACAAGGGAATAGAGTACTCATCGAACTCATCGAAATTATTTCACTGAGTCAACATTTTAGAGTGCAAGGATTTAGTCTCAACAATTCTTATTATTTGCAAGCATTGGATTAGATAATAAAAATATAGCACCATCACAGGGACTTCCAGTACCTCCCACAATTTTCTTTAGAGCCTATAACTTCCAATAAGTCCCGATTTATATATATATATATATATATATATATATATCATATTCATTATGTCAATTTCTCATCTATGTCAAAAACTACTTAAACCAATCTCCATAATTCTCATTTAAACAAACCTGATTGCTCTTGTCAATTTCAAGGTAAATGAGAGATTCATAAAAGACCAAATACATAGGAGTACCAAAACTGTATCAAAAGCCAAAGAAGACAACCATATATTCCAAATAAATAATTAAGTAAATTCCATCTTTAATTTCCATCAACATTAACAACCAATCAATACCAATTTGTCTTATTTCTCAAATCACCCTTTAACAAGCTTTAAACTCACCGATTACTCGAGCAATCAAACAAATAAATCCTTATAAACTTAACACATTCCTCAATGTCCAACTTAGCATGCTTATCCCATCACAATTAAACAAAATCATAATTCACTAAAATTAGTAAGGCAAGACCATCCTAAATCCCTAGCCTTAAAAGAAAAGGAAATCACATTTTTCACATTAAAGGAAAATATTTTCTTCTTGTCATATCTCAATAAACTAAATGATCATAGAAAAACCCAATCATATTAATTGAAGAGGGCAAAGATCAAACAATCGACTTCATCAATAATTTAATTCAAATTCCCTTGTATTATCGAAAACCACCATCCACTCTTTTGTTTCGACATATCACCTTCTCGATCCAATATGAAAATTCCATTAACTCATTACCATCAAATTCATAATCTTCTTCCAGCAAAGAAGGACAAAAGCTTGAAAGAGAACCAATTCTTCGTACAACCACTAAATCAACAAGAACAGAGTAATCATAAGAAAATTCCAGCATTATCAATTTATTCAAGTTTAATTCACTAAACATTCAAATGTGCCTGTCTAAGGTATTCCATCAATTTCTCTAATTTAGTAATCCAACTAACCCATTGCTTCTAAATGCATAGCAAGAAAGACATATTCAAGTAAAAGAAACTAGTAGATATAAGACTAGCCACGCAGTTAAGCATACCTGTAAATCAATCAGTTAAACTCTAACGCTTCTCCGCTCGAACGGCTTCCTACTTCCTGTCCTAGCACTTGCTTTGTCCCCATAGCCCTCTCGATTCCTATCCATCTTGCTTCTTTTTCCCCCGAGCTCT